>NC_084740.1:11577448-11784948 GCF_033978785.1 Entelurus aequoreus | reverse complement strand
TGCCAGAGTGCAGCTGGGATAGGCTCCAGCCTCTCGCGACCCCAAAAAAGACAAGCGGTAAAAATGGATGGGTGGATTTAAAAAAACAAAAACAGAAATAAGTCATAATATAATAATTTTACATGAATAAAGTGTTAAAAACGTGCAATGTTGTGAGGACAGTATTTTGGGGTATTATGGGAATACTTTGGATAATGCCGATTAAAAATATTCTCGGAATTAGAAAAGAGTATTACATATTCAAAAAAAGTATGAAGTCATAATATTAAAACATACCCTTTTTTCCTCTAGTAACAATATCGTAATATAGTACATACCCCCATTGTGAAATACATTTATTTTCAAAGTTCATAAACCAGTTTTACAACAAAAACAGTTACCTAAAAGTACAAACAGTCACTATATTCTATTCATTTTGATTGTATTTACTTTTTGGCCATCTATATAAAGTTAGTAAATTGTAAATAAAAAAATTTAACTTACAAGACAGATTTAATCATTTCAAGCGCAACTTTAGTTTAATAAAAAATAAAGTAAAATAAATCATTTAGGGATGTACAAGAATACAAATTCTTGGTTAAAACCGAAAATGAGGAAACCAAGGCCAAAAACACTGTATTTAATTAATATGCCAGTTAACATTATCATTGCATTTATGTGTGTACTGTGTACTAACTTCACAAAAATCGAAGCATTGCAATTACACAAATTAATATTTATCCTTCAACAAATACAACTATTAAAAAATTATGAAAATAGTTTTTTAGCACTGGTATTCCAACAATATGAAATACAAACACTACTGTATAACATATTTTGTATATAGAAATAATGGATTGGCCTAATACTAAATGGCGCTAGAGAGGGAGTTGACATGCAGGGAAGCATACACTGGGTTGTTCCATTGCAGCCAAACAAAACAGTCATTGGATAAATTCTCCGCTTTGTCCCGCCCATTTGACACTCAGCGTCTCTGGGAGTCTAGGGCAGTGTTTTTCAACCTTTTTTGAGCCAAGGCACATTTTGTGTGTTGAAAAAATGCGGAGGCACACCACCAGCAGAAATCATTAAAAAACGAAACTCAGTTGACAATAAAAAATCATTGTCGCAATTGTTGGATATGACTTCCGAAAAGGACAAGCGGTAGAAAATGGATGGATGGATGGACTTTAAACCATAACCAAGCATGCATCATTATAGCTCTTGTCTCAAAGTAGGTGTACTGTCACAACCTGTCACAACACGCCGTGACTTATTTGGAGTTTTTTGCTGTTTTCCTGTGTGTAGTGTTTTAGTTCTTGTCTTGCGCTCCTATTTTGGTGGCTTTTCCTCTTTTTTTTGGTGTTTTCCTGTAGCAGTTTCATGTCTTCCTTTGAGCGATATTTCCCGCATCTACTTTGTTTTAGTAATCAAGAATATTTCAGTTGTTTTTATCCTTATTTGTGGGGACAACATGTCATGTTCGGATGTACTTTGTCTTTGCTCCACAGTAAGTCTTTGCTGTCGTCCAGCATTCTGTTTTTGTTTACTTTGTAGCCAGTTCAGTTTTAGTTTTGTTCTGCATAGCCTTCCCTAAGGTTCAATGCCTTTTCTTAGGGGCACTCACCTTTTGTTTATTTTTGGTTTAAGCATTAGACACCTTTTTACCTGCACCCTGCCTCCCGCTGTTTCCGACATCTATAAAGCAGCTAGCTACCGGCTGCCACCTACTGATATGGAAGAGTATTACACGGTTACTCTGCTGAGCTCTAGACAGCACCGACACTCAACAACAACACATAATTTGCAGACTATACTTACTGGTTTGCAAAAAATATTTTTAACCCAAATACCGTATTTTTCGGAGTATAAGTCGCTCCGGAGTATAAATCGCACCGGCTGAAAATGCATAATAAAGAAGGAAAAAAAACATATATAAGTCGCACTCGAGTATAATTTGCATTTTTTGGGGAAATGTATTTGATAAAATCCAACCCCAAGAATAGACTTTTGAAAGGCAATTTAAAATAAATAAAGAATAGTGAACAACAGGCTGAATAAGTGTATGTTATATGACGCATAAATAACCAACTGAGAACGTGCCTGGTATGTTAACGTAACATATTATGGTAAGAGTCATTCAAATAATTATAACATATAGAACATGCTATACGTTTACCAAACAATCTGTCACTCCTAATCGCTAAATCCCATGAAATCTTATACGTCTAGTCTCTTACGTGAATGAGGTAAATAATATTATTTGATATTTTACGGTAATGTGTTAATAATTTCACACATAAGTCGCTCCTGAGTATAAGTCGCACCCCCGGCCAAACTATGAAAAAAACTGCGACTTATAGTCCGAAAAATACGGTAGGTGAAATTAGATAATCTCCCACGGCACACCAGACCGTATCTCACGGCACACTAGTGTGCCATGGCACAGTGGTTGAAAAACACTGGTCTAGGGTGTCGTGGGCTGGCTTCAGCTGGCCTGGACGCAAAATGATTGGCTCATCTGTCTGAGGCTAAATCCCTTATTGATTGGCAGCAAAATGAGCAAATCAGCGATTTTGAAATATAAACCACCAAGGGAGCATTTTTGAAGTTTCATTCTGTCGTCCGGGTTGATCTGGTGACTTTTCCAATCCTTAAGTGACTTTTTCTTTATGAAAAACGACAAGCGAAAAATCTAGTGTCTCTTTCTGGTGTTATTGGAAACTGTTTTTGGAGACTGGTGACTTTTGTCCCCGACAAGCAGCGAGTGCCCAGCTGGCGCTTTCCCTCTTTGGAAAAACAGCAGCCGCCATCGGTGCATCGCTAATTTTAATTCTTGGCGGCGTGGCAAGTAGGCACCATGCATTGGAAAAGGGGACATTAAAGAGGACCAGGAGTGTAGCTAGCACCACTGATCAGTGGACCTGTCCGAAACCCCGTATCTCACTCACTTGTTCAAGTGGCTGATAACGTATTTGAAGACCTCATAATTCTCTCTGGGGAAGCAGCGGAGGATGTCCTTCATCGTCAGGAAGCGCTGCTCCCTGTCGTTGATCTCTGAATGGCGGCAGAGAACAAGAGGCGAGATTAGTATGGAGGAAAGGACAAATACATGTAATGTAACTATGAGGGGTTGTTCGTAGAAAAGTTCGAAGAGGGTAATGACTCAGCTCTCAGTATAGAAGACAGTGATTTCATCCTATAACAGAACATAATTCATACACGTTATTAAAATGGATGTCACAAGGACCACACACACAAGAGAACAAATACACCCATTTCAGATTACATGAACCTCTAGTTGCACACGCACACACACAGGGTGTGTTAAGGCTGATGGCAGCGAAAAGTGAGTCAGAAATGCTGACATCACCAGCCAACAGTCGCTCCCTGTGTGCATGTGAGCAAGGCGGACACTAAGCAGCAGATGTTCTCGTCCACAACGTGATTTACACGCGGAGAAGTTTGGACTCGTGTTGTTTGGCATCAAAAACACATTTTGGCCAGTTCACACTGCGACAGTGTAAAAGTGGAAAGGAAATGAAAGTGGTCATTTATTAACAAGCATGTTGCACAACACAACCAATGCTGTAATAGCAGAAGGGTGTAAACAATGCGTTTGTTTTGTTGCCATCACTATCCAACAAATTGGGCAGACTAGTTCGGTTTGAAATAGTTCCATAACGGGACATTTGGCTTTTGAATCAGATTCTTTCCTTTTAATTTTTGTTACTCTACGGTGCTTCCCACTAGCAAGTAGCGACTCGCAAAGCTTTGTCCGTGAGCCCACAGAGACAAAGGTTGTGGATAACTGACAAGAAGATTCACTCTGTTCATATACTTATGCTATTGAGAATTAACACACCTGCACTCTGATTGGAATAGACAGACGAAAAAAAGCCATCAAGAAGGATTGGACATGGAAATGTATAAGCGCCGGCAACTATATCAAATTTATTTGTATTTTTCGTTCGATTAATTGATCGGCCCGGGCCTAAACACAAATACCGCTGAGGAGTTAATTGCAGTTAATCAAGTGCATGAGACATGCACATTTGTCGGACTTGAACCAGCCACCCTTGGATTCCCTTGCACGCCTCGGCCTGCTTACATATCTTTTAACTCATCTGAATGGAATTTAACAACGTAAATGCGGTGTACAATTTAAACAATACTATAAATACACCATAGCATCTTCCTTTTAATCCAACTGTCGGCAAAATGGTGAAAAAGCAATGCATTACTTGGCAATCTTCCACCAAATGAAGCTTTCAAATTGCGTGTCTGGCTTCACTCTATTTTTTTTCATTTTTGCAAGCCTTCATTCCTTCTGTTGTGGCACCGCCTGCAGGAGCCTTATCAGGTCCCTGTCACGGCTCAGGGGTCTCGCTGGGGCCGTTTAAAAAAATGACAAACACGCACACGCACACGCACACGCACACACACACACACACACACACACACAAGTACAGTATGTGTGAGCGTAGCAGGGTCACAGCACAATGCAGCCTTGGGGCTAAATCTTTACTTAGACTTAGACTTCCTTTTTATTGTCATTCAAATTTGAACTTTAAAGTACAGATAAGAACAAAATTTTGTTGCATTAGCTCATGGTAGTGCAGGATAAAAAATATCAAGAAGGTGCATATAAAAATAAATAAATAGGTTACTGTACAGGTAAATATATTGCACTTTTTCATATGCATCCACGTATGTTATATTGTCTTTTTTACCATGATGCAAGTCTAAGTTCTGCCTTCAATCTTTATTCCTGAGCCGAAGCACATAGTCAAAAGAAGGTCCTTACTCTCCTGCATCCTGCTGTCATCTTCCATATTCTCTCCGCCATCCTTTTTCTGCTAAGCTCTCACTAAGAGGTGAATCCAATTCCCCCCATGAATGGACTTGGATTGGGAGACTTTTTGCTTGTTAAGGCCAAGAAATGCAAACAGGATTTCAAAGCAAATCCAATACACTTTTACGTTTTAGTGAAGACTCCCTCCTCCCACACGTTCAAAAAGGAACCTCAGGACTTACTGAAGGCCTCCACCAGCTCTCCCTGCATGCTGTAAGGTACAAGAGGCTCAGGCAGCTCAGAGAAGAAGGCCTTCATGGCTCCGGCTACTGTGTTAATAGTGAAGTCTTTCTCCACCAGGTCCAGGTTGTGATCTGATGAAGAGACAACATAACAGTCATTGTATGAATGCTGAAAAACATTCACATATATAATTTGTGATAATTGCTGGGGTTACATTAGAGTAGTCCGTGTACAGCTTTTTAGTAGGGGTGCACCAAAATGAAAATTCTTGGTAAAAACCTAAAATAAGGAAACCAATGGCGAAAACTGAAACAGCTTAAGAAATCATGCCGATTATCAAGCTGAAAAGCATATAGCATTCAAATTATTATATACTTTTTTTATTCCTATTTTCCATTTTTCCAAAAATTCCATATTTTCCATTTCCAAACGTCCATATTCACACCTGATTCAAACCATTCTACCATCAACACACTCAAATGAGTATTTTTCCAAGTTCCAAAAATTCCCGCATTTCCTATGATTTATTTCCCTATTGAGAAGGAATGTGCAATTTTTCAAACTTACACATTTCCTACATTTCTAAACTGATTCAAACCGTTAAATGGTAAATGGGTTATACTTGTATAGCGCTTTTCTACCTTCAAGGTACTCAAAGCGCTTTGACACTATTTCCACATTCACACACACACTGATGACGGGAGCTGCCATAACTACGACCCATCAGGAGCAAGGGTGAAGTGTCTTGCTCAAGGACACAACGGACGTGACGAGGCTGGTAGAAGGTGGGGATCGAACCAGGAACCCTCAGGTTACTGGCACGGCCACTCTCCTTGCTAATGTTAGTCACTTGCTAGCATGCTAACATTAGCATAATAACATCAGCACATTAGCTTTATTAGCAAATTCTGCAGGTATACACCGCAGAGTCATATATTTTGGTAATTGGCACATGCTAATGTTAGCACGCTAGTTATTCCAGCTCATTTCAGAGATATGCACCTAAGACTCTTATTTTTTTTTACTACTTGCACTATCTGGCTAACAAGCTAACGGCTTCATTTCAGTTTGGCTTTTTAGCATTCACACGCAATTTCTATCGATATAGCATTTTCTAGTTACTATTGCATTTATGGCTATGACTGCAACAATTAATCTATTCATTTGATCAGGAAAAAAACGTTTGTTTTATATTCTGTTGCTTCGATTAATAGTTTAATGAGTGTACCTAATAAAAATGGATATCTTGACTGCATGCAATGCCTGGAACTTTAAATGCATAGTTTCCACTGCAATAAAGCGCATATGAGAGCGACAGGTGCAGTCATCTCTTTGATGACAAAAAGCATCCTCACATGTTAAAAATGCAATTTCAGTGTTGATGATGTGTATTTATTAAAAAAAAAAAGAAGATTAGGACAAGCAGATTTTTTTAATTTTATTTTAACCATTTTCCCTAAAACGGATTGAGGCTATGAAGTGTGTTTTATCCGATTACTTCATTGATCGAACAAACTAATCGATAGATTACTCAATTACTAAAAGAATCGATAGCTGCCAACTTACAGTGTATGTAAAACTTTACTAAAACTGTAATTGCAAATGAATATTTATCCTTTAAAAAATAAAGTAATGATGTGTTGATAATGTGTGGACTTCCAGAGGAGAGTTGGCAGATAGTCGCGTGTTTTACAAAAACAAGTGATGCACGAGAACTACACAGCCACCAATATGAATTTAATGTTCCATGTTGTGCCAATTGAATGCAAGCTAATAATAACAGAAGTGTTTATTGTTACATATAAATATTTATATATTTTGTTGTAAATAAAATTACAACAAATCTCAAATCCTAATTTGTTTTTTAGGTTACTAAAATGTTAAACTTTGTAACTAAACATTTGACTGCTTTATAATAAATGTAACATTTTGCAAGGTAAGCTAAATTAAGCCTCCGTGTATTTACAATTTTAGGATCACATGATTAAATCAGCATTTTGTTAAATCTTTTAAGCAATATAAACATTTTTATCAAAGCTGAAAATGATAAAAAGCGTCACGCTACTAAGCAACTGTGTCTATTTTACGGAGGTATTTAGTTAATAATAGAACTAGCACCCTTTGTTATTAAAAAGTAATGATTGTGAATTGAGAATCGATTCTGAATCAAATCGTTACCCCAAGAATCAAAATCGAATCGTGTGCTGCCCAAAGATTCACACCATCAGTTTCTTCAATTAATCGAGTAAACTGATAAAACATACTTTATAACTTTAATGCGTATTTTAGAGTAAATAGTTTAAATAAAGATTTTTCTGCTTGCATAACCTTCATTCTTTTGCTCATCATCACCACTACAATTGCACTTTTAACATGTGTGCATTATTACAACAATAATTATCTGCTCTTTAGATCACACACCCACAGATCTCCACTCTCATGTGCGAAAACTAAGTCTGAATATTTACATTTCCAGGCAGTCCATGTGGTCTGGATTTTATACATTTTTATCAGTGATATTCAAACGATTAATCAAGGCCACAGAATATAAATCTAAACTTTTGTCTGATCGAATTAATCGATTAACCGTTGCAGCTTGCAAAAAAAAATTATTTGGAGAATGTCTTTGCATCTTAATATTTCCATATTGCACGTTTTGCAGATCGCTATCGGCAAGTCTTTCTCGGACACACTGAAGTACTTCCACACATCAGACATGTTGCCTCCACTCCAGACAAGTGTGTGCTTCCTGCTTACAACATCCATCCATTCATCAATTTTCTACCGCGTGTCCCTTTCAGGATCACGGGGGTGCTGGAGCCCACATCAGCTGCTTCCGGGCGGAAGGCGGGGTACACCCTGGACAAGTCGCCACCTCATCACAGGGCCAACACAGATAGACAGACAACATTCACACTCACATTCACACACTAGGGCTCATTTAGTGTTGCCAATCAACCTATCCCCAGGTGCTTGTCTTATCACATCATACAATTTCGGCAATGGTGCTTTGGTGATGAAAGTTAACATTTTCGGTCACTGAATATTCACTAGTTTTTAGATTTACAATATATGTAATAGCTACGCCTTCAGAATAGCTTAAATAATTAGGATTCTAGCTGTCAATCAAGATTGATACAGAAATGTGTATAAATGCTAGAATAAATGACATAGCTCCATCCATACCTTGGTCAAACTGACGCTGCATGCTCTCCATTTCCGCCTTGTTCCCGCTGACCCTGTAGATGCCCTCCGTGCTCAAGCCTGGTAAAACAGAGTACATTATTTTTAGGGATTAGTCGAGTCAAATATGCAAGTCATTTACTTCCACTGTGCACTGCAAAAACGGAAATCTAAGTAAGATTAAATATCTCAAATAAGGGTGATATTTGCTTATTTTCTGTCTGATAAGATAATTCTTCTGTTTTACTTGTTTTAAGGGTTTTGGTCCTAAATTATCTCAGTAAGTTATTACAGCTTGTTGCTGAGATTGTATGACCGACAGTATATAAAACATGCTTGAAACTAGAATATCAACTGTTGCAAAGCTGTGTCATCAACACTCACAAGTATAAAACTACTTTTTTAAAGTAATAATTTCTTACTTCAAGCGTGAAATAAAAAATCATGACCGACACAATTGTGTCTCATAATTACAACAGATGACAGCCAAATGGACTTTGCTGTTTTATTTTCAATGAAACAATAGAAAAGATGTACTCTTATAGTAGTACAGTTGGTACAGTACAGTAAACTGACAGTTAATATTTAAACATTTAACATGTGAAATTTCAAACTATTTTGAACAGAAATAGTTCATGCACATTCAGATAAATTCTTCAAAAGTACAATAAAAAAAATTGGCCGGGGGCCGGGCTGTATATATATATATATATATATATATATATATATATATATATATATATATATATATATATATATATATATATATATATATATATATATATATATATATATATATATATATATATATATATATATATTAGCGATCAGGCCGATATTATCGGCCGATAAATGCTTTAAAATGTAATATCGGAAATGATCTGTATCGTTTTTTTTAATTATCGGTATTGGTTTTTTATTTTTTTTATTAAATCAACATAAAAAAACACAAGATACACTTACAATTAGTGTACCAACCCAAAAAATCTCCCTCCCCCAGTTACACTCATTCACACAAAAGGGTTGTTTCTTTCTGTTATTAATATTCTGGTTCCTACATTATATAGTGCCCAAAGGGATACAGTCCGTAAGCACACATGATTGTGCGTGCTGCTGGTCCACTAATAGTACTAACCTTTAACAGTTAATTTTACTAATTTTCATTAATTACTAGTTTCTATGTAACTGTTTTTATATTGTTTACTTTCTTTTTTATTCAAGAAAATGTTTTTAATTTATTGATCTTATTTTATTTTATTTTATTTTTTAATTTAAAACAACCTTATCTTCACCATACCTGGTTGTCCAAATTAGGCATTAATGTGTTAATTCCACGACTGTATATATCGGTATCTGTTGATATCGGTATCGGGAATTAAAGAGTTGGACAATATCGGTGTATCGGCAAAAAGCCATTATCGGACATCCCTAATATATATATATATATATATATATATATATATATATATATATATATATATATATATATATATATATATATATATATATATATATATATATATATATATATATATATATATATTCTTTGCGCACTAATTGACTGAAAGAGCACGCACTTGGTGCGATGATGTCATGTTATCGATGGGAAAATGCCTTTTTAAACCATTTTATTTGCCTGAGCGGCTCGTAGACCCCGAGTGTAACAAGCGGTTGCCTTGTTGCCTTTCCATTAAGAAAAATAAACTAGTTTTTAGTGTAAGTTTGCTGGTTTCAAGAAATGTAATGCAGAGCGCATATCATTATGTCAAGATAATGGCACTAGCATTTGCTTAATTTAAGAATATTTTTCAACATACTGAGAAAAAAGGTCTTATATTTGTTTTTTCTACCAAGAAAAGTGCACTTGTTATTAGTTAGAAAATACTTATTTTAAGGTATTTTGGGGTTCATTGAGGTTAGCTAATTTTACTTGTTTTGGAAAGTCTTGACAAGCCAAATTTTCTTGTTCTATTGGCAGATAACTTTGCTTAGTTCAAGTAAAATACCCCAAATGTTTGTATTTTCTTTCCTTGTTTTTGAACACAGACTTTTTGCAGTGTGGTGTGTAGAATACGCTGAGGCATTAAGAAGAAGGTCGAGGCTGCTCTAATGGCCTATCAAAATGTCCTTTTTGTGCTTAACACGCTAGTAGGGCTATTCATTCAAGCCGTAAAGCATTCCTGAAGTGAAAAAATAACTGATTGGCACACGACATTAACAAGGCACAAGAGGCCGTGAATACTTTTTTTAACCCACTTGTGCTTGTTTACTAGAACGTTTTGATGGATTTATGTTTGATTCAAGGCTGCACTGGAACCTGAGGTACACACAACCAGCGGTGAGGAAAAACTCCCATCCCTCATGTTTATCACCGAATACATTCCACCTTGGCTTTCCCCCCCTCGCCATCTGCTTGCACTGTTATGTTTACTGGCACACGAAAGGCACAGTCAAGAGTGATGTCTGAAGGTTTATGTTAAACGCTTATTAAGGCGGTCCCTGTTGGGACTTTGATACATGCTGACAGCACATGAAAAGCACCAGGAGTAACATAAAAGGCTACAGGAAACTTAACAGTGAACATTTGTCCGACGTTCTTCCAGTTACGACCGACAAACCAAATACTCAAAAAACAGTTGTAATTTTCACAATGTATTTGCTCATGTTCAATAATGTATTCATATCATTTCTATGTAGCATTTGTAGAACTCTAAAACTAATACCGGTAGTTATTAAAAAAGCCTGTTGCTTGTACACTAGTAGGAATGTTATGGAAGTATTATTGTAGCAAATTATTTGAAAACGTGTATCTCAATTTGTGTGTCTGTAATCCAATTCACGTGTACTAATGTGTGTCTGTACTAGTGGTGTCACGATACCGATATTTTGGTACCGGTACTAAAATTATTTTGATACTTTTCGGTACTTTTATACTTTTCTAAATAAAGGGGACCACCAAAAATTGCATTGTTGGCTTTATTTTAACTAAGAATTTTGGGGCAAAACATGTTTCTTATTGCAAGTTGGTCCTTAAATAAAATAGTGAACATACTAGGCAACTTGTCTTTTAGTAGTAAGCAAAAAAAAGGCTCCTAATTCAGTCTGCTGACATATGCAGTAACATATTGTGTCATTTTCCATTCTATTATTTTGTCAATATTATTAAGGACAAGTGATAGAAAATTAATTATTAATCTACTTGTTCATTTACTGTTAATATCTGCTTATTTTCTCTTGTAATATGTTCTATCAACACTTCTGTTAAAATGTAATAATCACTTATTCTTCTGTTGTTTGATACTTTACATTAGTTTTGGATGATACCATAAATGTAGGTATCAATACGATACCAAGTCGTTACAGGATCATACATTGGTCATATTCAAAGTTCTCACGTGTCCAGGGACATAATTCCTGAGTTTATAAACATAATATAAATGCCAAAAAATATCCACGTAATCATAGTAGTATCGCTCCTGTACTTAGTATCATTACAGTGAATGTTAGGTGTAGATCCACCAATGTCGTTTGTTTACATTCTGACGCCGGTGAGCTACGGTGTGTAGTGAAACATGTTTAGCTATTCCTCGTCCTGCAGGGATGATACTTGTAAGAAACTTACTTTATTTGTCGCCATGGAGACCAGGATTAGAGATTTAGAAGTAGCTAAAACACTGCCGACTGGGGCTGGACTTTAGCCGCTAGCTAGCCATGTCTTAAAGCACCTCTTCCGGTGGGCGTTTCAGTGTTATAACTTCACCTTTTACTTTAGTTTTTAAGCCAAAATAAGTCTGTTCTCCCTTTTCTGTCTACACACTGTGTCTGCTTGTAAGAACTCCGTGATTGTGCGCTGCCGAACATGCTCGTCTGCTCGTAAACCAGCAATGACATGACGTGACGATGATGAATTGAATTACACGCACACACAACTCTTTCACGGCAGAAACGTAGCAAAAAGTCATGTGTAAAACGACAGCCAATCAAGGTTTCCTGTTTCACATAAATCCTTTTACACACACACACATATTAAAATATGGACAACTTAAAACATGCGCACGCGGCTCGGATCACACACACGCACGCACGCACGCACGCACGCACGCACGCACGCACGCAGGCACACACGCACGCACGCACACAGAGAGATACAGAAACACACAGTACATACACAAGAATTGGATTATAGACGCACGGATTGAGTTACACGTTTGCACATAATTTTGCGACAATAATACTTCTCTAGAATGTGAAGTGAATCGTATTTATATAGCGCTTTTCTCTAGAGACTCAAAGCGCTTTGCATAGTGAAACCCATTAGCTACATCTTTAAGCTACATTACACTTATGTTCCAGTTTTGCACACATTTTCATTAATTTTATAAATGTGGGAACAAATTGAACTGTTATGACAAATGCACTGTTTTTTAAAGTTGCAAGTGATAAACACTTATTTACTGCATCAATATACATAAATAAAAGATGCATCAATGATACATTTTTAATCGAATCACTGCTCCTGAATCGGAATCGGAATTGTAATCGTAATTGAATTGTGAGGTGCCCAAAGATTCCCAACTCTTATTTGCCACTCAGCAGTGGAACACACCATTTTGCATTTTTGCTAGTAGGTGTAGGTAGTTAGACATTCTTAATTTGATTTAAGCATTCTTATTATTGAACTTACACAGCTATATGTATTTTATGTTAACATTTATGCTGTTTAAAAAAACAACAACATTAAAATGACAAAAAAATACTCTTCAAACTTTACCAAAACTTCAGTATAGCATCTCTACTTACCCCTCCATTTAGACGCTCCGTTTATTACTGTAACATTATTATGTTAAAACAATAACGCACTCTGAAATCCTGTCGTATCTAATTTTTCAACATTAGTTTAGTTTTGTGTGTATTAGTTTTTTCCCCAAATTTCTTCTTTTCCCCCATTTCGGGGGAAACGTCTCTTTTATTTCCGTGAAAGCAGAGCTGAGGTTGCTGAGTAGTCACACCACAAAATTAAATTAGCTTCTTCATAATTTGACAACTTAAAAATGGTAAATGGTAAGTGGGTTACACTTGCATAGCGCTTTGACACTATTTCCACATTCACACACTGATGGCGGGAGCTGCCATGCAAGGTGCTAACCACGACCCATCAGGAGCAAGGGTAAAATGTCTTGCTCAAGGACACAACGGACGTGACTAGGTTGGTAGAAGCTGGGGATCGAACCAGGAACCCTCAGGTTGCTGGAACGGCCACTCTCCCAACCGCGCCACCATCCACCTGCCATCCTTGATATCGACGTTTCAAACTTTTTGCTGGAGACAAAGAAGAATCGAACCAGGGGGATAAGGAGAGAGGTAAGAGGGGTGAGACAGAGGCAGGGAGGAAATAAGCGAGCTTTCAGTCAAGGCGTACGCCATCGACCTCCTCCTTCATCGTCTTCCAATCAATTATCCACAAAAGCTTTTGAAAGAAGACAAAAGGAGAGGGAACGAGAGTGGTGAAAGGATGGGGGGCTAAACGGGAGCAGAAAACAGCCAAGGACGGGAATGACAGTTGGGTGTGGGAGTGAAAGACATGCATCTATTGGAAAAATGATTGAGGGGTACTAATAACAAGGTACTAATATTCACCATGGTGCATATGAAACCGCTGTGTTGGACACACACATCTTAACCTTTGGACTTTCTAAGCCAGTCATTTCCAGGAGTTATCTCACCCTCTGAGAAGCCTCCGTTTTACTAATGTTTTCCAATGTTGTAAAAATGTGTAGAATAAATATTACATTTCAATATTTCTGTCAACGAAGATATGCGTCAGCCTGCGATACAGTCATTTTGATAGTAGGCTATTATAACTAATATAGACACTTACATCGCGTGTTGCCATCATTAAATCACTTATATAAGACTTTTTTTTTTTTTTTCAGCTCCAGAGAGATTTTTTTAATTTTTGGTCCAATATGGCTCTTTCAACATGGTGGGTTGCCGACCCCTGGTTATATCCCTACTATAATAAAATTGATAGCTAATAATGTAAAAATTGTGGTTAAATTTACAGTTTCACAGAAATGTTTGGACATATTGCCACACTGCAACAGTAAACGAAGTGTTCTAAAACTTTAACCGGTAGAGTACAGTATTATTTATAACTGCATTTAATATCAATTATAAAAAAATCATTAAGAAAAATGAAGGCCCCCCCTCTATTAAACCTTACCCCTAGTAGAGACCTAGCCCTGGCTGTAATTGAGTAAATAAAGGCAACACACTGCAACTATAAACCAGCAAAGGCATGAACTCTATGGCATCAAAGCACCTGCAGGTTAACTCGTCGCGCCCCCGCCACATGTCACAATGGGACGACGCTCCAGCTGATCCCACATCAGCCCAGATTCCAGAGAATCCCTCTATGGGCTTAGCCGCCTGGAGGCTGAGTTCATCTATTGCCATGGCAACAGGCGGGTCACTGGGTGCTGGCCTTTGTGTCACTATCGAGGCTCCCGTGGCCCGCACACGCCAGGCGCACACCACCCTGGCACTCAAGCTGAGCAAAAGCCAAGAGATGAGGGCAAATAAAAGCAAGGTGGCATGGATTATTTTATACACCTTGCTTGTATAATAGTTCCAAATATTCCCAAGGACACGGGGCATGGTGCCTATATTTAAAAAAACACAAACAAAAAAAGAAAAGTACCCTGTGTACCGTCAAAACATGCTTCCGCTATTAAAGTTAAAGTACCACTGATAGTCACACATACTAGGTGTGGTGGAATTATCCTCTGATTTGACCCATCCCCTTGTTCCACCCTCTGGGAGGTGAGGGGAGCAGTGAGCAGCAGCGGTGGCCGCGCTCGGCAATCATTTTGGTGATTTAACCCCCAATTCCAACCCTTGATGCTGAGTGCCAAGCAAGGAGGTAATGGGTCCCATTTTTATAGTCTTTGGTATGACTCGGCCGGGATTTGAACTCAAGACCTACCTATCTCAGGGCGGACACTCTAACCACAAGGCCACTGAGCAGGCTTAAGAAATATTTAATTAAGAAATAATTGGTCGTAAAAATAGTCGAGAGCAAAGCTATTCAACTGGCGGCCCGGGAATGACACCATACTGACCCCTAAGTTCATTTCAAAACTTGGAACATTTTTGCAGCAAATTCCTAACAACAGTTGAGTGCTCCTGTTGTAAAGAGAAACTTGGACCACTGTAAACACATTGGCAGATCCTTGCATTGACATTTTAAACATGGAATATTAGGGTCAAACCTGTGATGTACATCACCTCAAGGCACCCCTTTAAGTCCTCTACTTTTTTGGCAGTTATTTTTCATAATAATTAGATTTATATAGCTAAGGTGTTATTGTAGCTCGTTTGCTTCAGACGCAGTCAGTAGTCATTTGTTCAACATCGTCATTTATAATAGTGTTGTTCCTCGAGGTTCTATTTCAGGTCCTCTCTTTTTCATCTGGGCTATTATTCACCTGGTGGCCCGTGAGTTTAATTTAAAAAAACTTTTTGCAGCAGATTCTGAAAGTGCTGTCATAGAAATTATCTTTGACTAGCTTTTTTGCAGTACAGTATGTCCTTAAAAACAGCAGACCGCTCCTGTAACTCTGACCAAGTAAATAGACCAAAATCAAATGTCCACTGAAGAGGACGCTGTTTCTACAGAATATACAAAATAAGACTAATACTGAAGGGAGAAGTCCGACCCCACGGTCCTTGGCGTTCTGGAAATGTGGCCCCCAAAATCATTCAGTTGACTACCCCTGGTCTAAAGGACTACATTGGATCTGGCAGAAGATCGCACAATTCTTACAATTATTAAAGTTAGTTTTACAGATACAACCCGTGAGTGCTTGCCTGAAGGTATTTTTCTTCACTACAGTAAGGTGTGATTCAAAGCCGCTCAGGTCATGGTTAGCTTCACAATGCTCCCTCATTATCAAGTAGCACTAAAGAGACAAACATGGTGTCAGCGCAGTACCGTAATTTCCTGTAAGCACCATTATAGCTGCAGATTGCAGACGCAGATAGAAGATAAGTAAGTCTGACTTACAGCAGCTACAAAAAAAACCCTCATAATACATTGTTACTCATTTCCCCCCACCTTCCACCTCCGCTTCGTCTGTGTTCTATTGTGTTGTGAGCATGCACTTGTATGAAAGGGGAAATAAACTCACTGGGCACTTAATAAGGTACACCTGAAAGGCCTACTGAAACCCACTACTACCGACCACGCAGTCTGATAGTTTGTATACCAATGATAAAATCTTAACATTGCAACACATGCCAGTACGGCCGGGTTAGATTAGTAAAGTGCAATTTGAAATTTCCCGCGAAATATTCTGCTGAAAACGTCTCGGTATGATGACGTTTGCGCGTGACGTCACGGATTGTGCGGACATATTGGGACACCATTGTGGCCAGTTATTAAGTCGTCTGTTTTCATCGCAAAATTCCACAGTATTCTGGACATCTGTGTTGGTGAATCTTTTGCAATTTGTTTAATGAACAATGAAGACAGCAAAGAAGAAAGCTGTAGGTGGGATCGGTGTATTAGCGGCTGGCTGCAGCAACACAACTAGGAGGACTTTGAGTTGGATAGCAGACGCGCTACCGTGAGTATGCAGCTTTGGCTTCCAAACATTTGATCGCTTGCCCGTACGTGCATGCCGCTATGTGCATGTCACGTACGTAACTTTGGGGAAATATATGTGCTGTATGAACTTTAAGGAGGTGAACGGTACTTTGGGCTGTGGGATTGAGTGTGTTGTGCGGGTGTTTGAGTTGTATTGGTGGGTTATATGGACGGGAGGGGGAAGGTGTTTGTTATGCGGATTAATTTGTGGCATATTAAATATAAGCCTGGTTGTGTTGTGGCTAATAGAGTATATATATGTCTTGTGTTTATTTACTGTTTTAGTCATTCCCAGCTGAATATCAGGTCCCACCCGCCTCTCACAGCATCTTCCCTATCTGAATCGCTTCCACTGCCCTCTAATTCTTCACTCTCACTTTCCTCATCCACGAATCTTTCATCCTCGCTCAAATTAATGGGGTAATCGTCGCTTTCTCGGTCCGAATCGCTCTCGCTGCTGGTGGCCATGATTGTAAACAATGTGCAGATGTGAGGCGCTCCACAACCTGTGACGTTACGCTACTTCCGGTACAGGCAAGGCTTTTTTATCAGCGACCAAAAGTTGTGAACTTTATTGTCGATGTTCTGTACTAAATCCTTTCAGCAAAAATATGGCAATATCGCAAAATTATCAAGTATGACACGTAGAATGGACCTGCTTTCCCTGTTTAAATAAGAAAATGTCATTTCAGTAGGCCTTGAATATGACACGTAGAATGGACCTGCTTTCCCTGTTTAAATAAGAAAATGTCATTTCAGTAGGCCTTGAAGTATACTGTATAATCTAGCACATTTTGACTTTACAAAGCAGTGCACTTGTATGTTTTGTTATGACTATAAAAATATACAGTATATAACGTCAATGTAACTACTGATATCTTGTGGCATTAAAACAATACTTAGAGAGTTGCATAAATTCCAGGAAGGTGCGGTCTAGCCAGAATACCAGCTCGAATTTGAGAGCAAGATGCAACGAGCGTGTTGTCTATCCACAGTGTGAACCCTCTTCCAAGATCCTAATTCTCACCACCGTGGCGGAAAATAAACTATGTTTATTCCAAGTATCACTCAAGGTCAAGAGGAAAAGGAATGACTAAGCTTGCTACACACACACACTGAGCAGGACAACACGAGAAGCTAACCGCTAAAACGTCAATATAAAGTACGGGTGATCAATCTTGATGTCGACATTATCAATACCTAGTGTACTATCAGTATATACTGTAAACAATACTAAAGGAATTAGATATTTTTCTTTTTCTTGTTTTTATTACTACAAAATCATTTTTTGACCATTTTGTTTTGAGTGCGTCCCTGTATCGGTTTTGAGGGCAGAACCCAAATGATTTCAATGGGAGTCAATAGTAGTTTTTGCTTTTGTCTAGTTATTGTGCACTAGCTACTTTATTTTGTTAAAAAATGGTTTATCATTTAATAACACTTTTAATACATCATCTGATTTACAACATTACCAGCAAATTCTAAATGTAATAAGATAAGTACAAATGTGTTATTATTGTGTTTACTTTAGTTACTTGATAAATCGCATTTTCAGTTCTATAATCCATTGTGAAAGTATCGGATCAGGACTCGAAACCGGATCAGAACCAGAGAAAATTTTTTTTTGATAGGGACATCCTTATTCATGGTAGTTAAATAACTGAAAAGAAAACCAAGTATAATTAGGGATACATTGGATTAATACATGCATGCCTATACAATTAATATTACATGTAAATCCAACCGCCCGAGGGGCGGTATAGCTCGGTTGGTAGAGCGGCCGTGCCAGCAACTTGAGGGTTGCAGGTTCGATCCCCGCTTCCGCCATCCTAGTCACTGCCGTTGTGTCCTTGGGCAAGACACTTTACCCACCTGCTCCCAGTGCCACCCACACTGGTTTGAATGTAACTTAGATATTGGGTTTCACTATGTAAAGCGCTTTGAGTCACTTGAGAAAAAGCGCTATATAAATGTAATTCACTTCACTTCACTTCACATTTTAATGTCCATTACGAATGGCGCTAAATTGGAGTAACTTTTTTAATGAACCAAGTGCCAACAATCTTGAAAAACTAATGTTAGATTTTAAGTTAAAAAAAAAAAAAGTATATTCAAATTAACTAAAGTTTGTCTTGTGTTTTTAGGAAATACATTATACTCAACTGAACAGTTTTTTTCTCTCTCACCAAAAAGTTAAAGTTAAAGTACCAACGATTGTCACACACACACAATAGGTGTGGTGAAATTTGTCCTATGCATTTGACTATGCATCCCGTTGACTACAGCAGTGGGCAGCAGCGGTACCCGCGCCCAGGAACCATTTTTTGTGATTTAACCCACAATTCCAACCCTTGATGCTAATTGCCAGGCAGGGAGGTAATGGGTCCCATTTTTATAGTCTTTGTTATGACTCGGCCGGGGTTTGAACTCACAACCTACCGATCTCAGGGCGGACACTCTAACCACTAGGCCAGAGTAGGTGAAATGATATGAAAATATATAAAATGAATATATTTTGGTGGGAAAAAATACACCAACTCACGATTCGATGAGGATTCCAAATTTTAGGGTGACGATTCGATTCAGAATCTATTTTTATTGCAAACCTATTCTCGCAATATATCATTCGGTATAAAAGTGATAATAAAACCTTCTCAAAAGCCTCTCTTGGCTGCTGACATATACGCACAGCGAGTAGGTGCAGAAATGACCTAGAAACGTATATTTAAAATGGATTCTTAAACAACAAAACATTTTCTTTTAAAATCGATTTTTGAAAATGATGACTTGATTTAGAATCGGAATAAATGAGACTTACGATTTGAATGTGAATTACTTTTTTTCAGCATCTTTATATTTAGGTATATATTTTTTCAGATTTGTATGTTTAAAAGTGTTTTCCTTCCATGATGCATCACAACTGATTTTCAACCAATCTACTGTAAATTGCTTTGTTATGATGATATTGTCACCTTTGAAAATATAATCACGATAATTACTGTTCATTGTTATTCCCACCCTTGAAACATTTGAAGGACACCTAATGGGATGCATAGTGGTCACTTTCAACCATAAATTTCTAGGTTTTTTTTATAACGTTAGAATTAATAATTTGACTCTAGATCAGACCTGGGCATTCTGCGGCCCGCGGGCCACATCCGGCCCTTTGTGGCCGGATGTGGCCAATCATAAATTACAAAATAAATTTTAAAAAGTATCTATCTCGAGTGTGCAATACAACGGTGCTGCTTTTGTTTTGAAAAGCGTGATTTGTATTACTTCCGTGTGGGCGTGTGGACGTATGCACGTGCGTGATTGTGAGTGAATGTGAACCGGATGAGGCCAATCATAAATTACAAAATAAAGTTGAAAAAACATCTATGTCGTGCGCAAAATACAACTGTGCTGCTTTTATTTTGAAAAGTGTTATTTATGGGCGTATGTCCGTGTGTAACCTGTGAGTGAAGGTGCACAGCGACAAGTGATGCACGGTTTACACCCGAGACGCTAAAAAGAGAAAAGTTGATGACGAATGCCGTGTTTTCAACAAGACATGGATTGCCAAGCAACGTTCCCTCTAAGGTGTGCGCCTGCGCAATTGCGCACTGCTCAAACGTCCTCTGCGCACAGCAAATATATGCCGCGCACCAAATCAAACCCATCTGAATTCTAAACAAAATAAACACATTTATTCTGTGTAATTTTGCAACGCAACTTTGAGTGACAGTGACAACAAGCGGCCCTAACGGTGTTCGTCAACACCGTTCAATTGAACACCGTTCACTTATTGTAACGTCTATCGAGATGCTCAGAGGACACGAATTATATCGATCACTTATTTGAGCAAAACTGTTTACATTCGGCCATAACCACACCAAAAACATGAGTAAAACACTTCTATCTCGAAAAACTAGTCATTTTCTGCCGTACAAACCAGGCCAAAACCAACTTGTCATCTGTCACCAACACGCATACCACTAAACCACTGGTGCGTTTATGGCCACACAAAAAGTCGGACAACTCAAACACCACACAAAGTTACACTATGACTCCTCAGTCACACGTGTGCTTATTTTACTGTCATTTATTGTTAATGTTAATTTATTGATATTAATCATGGAATGCTGTTACTAGAGAAAGTTACAGGAATGCACACTTCATCCTATGCTTACATTTCATTGTGCAACATGAGGATGTTTAAGGGGAACTAAATGTGATCTCTGAAAGGGGTACAAATGATTTCCAAAGCAGTGCTTTTGGTATAAAGTTAAGTTAGGTTAAATGAAAGTATTATTATTAATTATTATTATTATTATTATTATTTATATTACGGTATATATCAAAAATAATATTGAGCAAAATTTAATTGAAATATTGTCGATGTGGCCCTGCAGCAGTGCTCGGGTTGCTCATGCGGCCCCCGGTAAAAATTAATTGCCCACCCCTGCTCTAGATGCTAATAGTTTGTGTATAATGTGTAGTACAGATGTGTAGTGTTAAGCTGTGGGGAATAACATTACCTTGCAAAACCCCTGAGTACACACAAAAAAGGAATTGACTGAAGGAGAAGGACAAGATGTGGAGATTTGGGAGGGAGACAGGTGATAAGACTGCAGAGAAATGGAAATATGGGTTAAGAGATAGATGAAGGAAATCAAAGCTGACAGCTAGAAAGTACTCAAAGAGACTGAAGGGGGAAGGAGGAGAAGTGACTCAGAGGTAGAAAAGCAAGGGGGACTGAAGGACAAAGACAGGAATAAAAGAAACACTGGAAGATGTTAAGATGCAATAAAAACACCTCTGGAGGAGTGCGTACATAAATAATAATTTCCCACTCTATTTTGCTTAGATGTTGTTGTGCGGTAACTGCTCCATTACACATGTGAACAGGGCGAGGTGCACTCCAACGTGACGCCTTATTTATTACCCCCAGACTTGCCTCCACTCTCTGACATGCAGGCGGGCGGTCGCTGGATGTTTTGTAAGGCTTGAGTAATCCACACATATGCAGCCTTTTAACAGCAGAGAGAGATTAAAGGCGGAATGCGCGGGAATGTCAGAAAGTGGCAGTGATGTTTTCGATTACCTCACATGCTAAAATGTGGCTTGGATATGGTATATATATTTATATTTTTACCAAGATGAATAGACAGCTACACAAAACCGTTTTTATGTAAGATATTTCAAATGGGCAGTTTAACATAAAAGTCAGGGTAATTACTGAACCTAGAGCTAAACCTTACTTTAATAGTTCATCAGGCTTGGAAGGGATTATTAAAACAAGCCTACTTGTCTTAATTTTGGTTGTTTCCTCAATCAAGTTTATTTTGTGATAATAGTGATGATAACCCAAAAGGGAACATATTGTGACACAGCAAAGTGGTACATGCATGTCTGTCCTGTCTGTTTCGGAGGGATGTGAATCTTTCAACAACTCACGATTCAATTGGATTTAAATTCTTAGGGTGACGCTTTGATTCATGATCGATTCTTGATTCGACACAATTCAAGAATCAAACAGATTCTCGCAATGTATTATTTTGTATACAATCTCTTATAATAAACTTTTTTCTTTGATGCGTCTGAAGGAGTCACATTAGCTCCTTTGACTTTCTTTATTTTTGGTATTATTCTCAACTTTTCTTGCTTTTATTATCACTTATCTTTTTTGGAACAATTTCCCTTGTGGATCAATAAAGTTCGTCTATTAGATTTTTAGGGTAGGCTACAAAAAGCTCCACTTATGGCGCGAGTAAGCGCAGAGATGGTCTAAAAAACATTTATTTTTTATTTTTTTTAAATTATGCTTGAAAATTTGGAATCGATTTAGAATCACAAATTAGAATTGCGATTTGGATGTGAACATTTTTTTTCCAGCACTCCTCCTATTCAGTATATATGGTAAAACTGATCATATGTGGACAATAACAAGGAAAGGAAAACAGAAAAGACAACGCAAAATCACATTGTGTGAGGAGACTGGCCTCCCAGGCATATGCAATATTCCCAAGCATGTCCATCAGAGTTAATCGGGAGTACAACATTTATTGATTTGGAGATTATATACAGCGGTTAGCTTCTTGTTACACTTATATCACACTTAAGAATAATTCAATCAATTGCTCTTTTCTCTATGGGAAAATGTGGTTGTAAATTAAAACAAATAGGACTTGAAGCAGTGTCAGGAATTGTGTTCAACCTCTGAGGTGCTACTGTATTTGTAAATCCCACACAATGTACTTAAGTCAAATGTGTAATTTTATTTATTTACCTTTATATCCTAATAATAATGATTCAGAAGAAAGCCCAATTTTACATAAATGTACAGGCTGTGTATGGTTTCTAAAAAGGTTTGAAAAAATGACTGAAATATAGTGCATGTGGTGTAGTTTCTTACCTGTTGTTTCAATGAATCGTATACACTTCTCAATAAACACCGGGATGGGTCTCTCTGGAGTTACCACGGTAACCAGCGGCACTCCGAAGTAGCTGCTCTCAATAGGTTTGGATATAGAATGCCTTGGTTTGGATCGCGGTTTCTGAAAGAAAAGATTGATGGGAGGAATCAGAATTGAGGTCTTTTGTCTCGCTTGATTGACACAGACAATAGGACTTGGAGCGCGGGCTGGATCGGGTGAAGAAGGGTCAGCTTGGGTGTTATGGTTGCAAGTATATACTTGAGCGCACACACCTGACCATCCCGCACATTCCTTCAAAGCTTATATGATAAGCGATCATTTGCACGATCCTGCCTTCATTCAATGTGTGTGTCAGTGAGCTAGACAACAGACAAAAGTCTGCTCACTGCAGCTACAGTAAATGGACATATAAACAAAAAAATATAGTCGCATTGGTAATAGCTTCCACTCTCTTGGGAAGTCATTTTCCAAGAGTGTTCTTTAGTTCAGGGGTTTTTAACCTTTTTGACCTCGGGGCCCAACTTTCCCACTACAGAGGGGTCCGGGTACCACTAAACCATTAACACTGCATTAGTAATCTCACTCTTGATTTTAATTATATTCAATAATTTTATCTAAATCAAATCAAACTTTTGTCAAGCACTTATCATACAAAGTGTAGCACAAAATAACTAACCTAAGCACAGATTACAATCTTGTCAAATAACTATGTGTTCATCGCAATTATTATTTTTTAGTTAACACACAAAATTTAGGCTTGGATCAGGCTTATAAGAAAAAAAGGGTACTGTAAATTCCGACTGTAAGCTGCTACTTTTCCCCCCCACGCTTTGAACCCTGCGGCTTATAAAACGGTGCGGCTAATTTAGGGATTTTTCTTTGCTGACGGCGATGATGCAAATAGTTTTCAAAAAACACAATCAAAGACACTGAAAAGGTGTGTTATTGTTTGTGCTATGGCGCCATCATTTGGACAGGTTCGCTTACTGCAGGTGCTGCAGGGTGAACGTCTACAGTAGTTCCTTCTGTTTAGTGCTTTCAACCGAAAAGTACAAGTGCCGTTCCATCTTCTAGTCCTCCTTAGCGTTTTAACTCGTATGGATTCTTCATTCGTCACTCCAAACAACGTTTGCAAGTTTTACAATAAAATTTTAACTATTCATTCAAATTAAAGCGTTCAATGTGTGATGTCTTTAGGAGTGTTTTCAAATGCGTATTTGTAAGTGCTATTATAATGTAAGCAAGCAAGTGTCGTTAGCATTAGCTAATATGCTAACACGTTTACAAGTGTCTGTGTTAGTATTAATAACTTACAATGGCATTCTGTTTGTATTGTTTCAGTTTCACAAATCCCTCAGTAAATTCACCAAAACGTCATCGTAGAGCTATTGAGTCTTTTTAGCTGATTGGAGAGCGAGCTTCCGCAGCTAGTGGGTCCATGACAATGACTTCTGTTTTGTTTGATCAGCCGTTTTACAGACATCAATTAGAAAAAATTAAGCAGCGTAATTAACATTTACAAAATCCTTCTGTGTAAATAACTCATTTCACAACGTTTACAGTCGTGGTCAAAAGTTTGCATAATGACATGGCTGTCTTGAGTTTCCAATAATTTCTACAACTCTTTATTTTTTTGTGATAGAGTGATTGGAGCACATACTTGTAGGTCACAAAAAACATTCATGAAGTTTGGTTCTTTTATACATTTATTATGTGTCTACTGAAAATGCAATCAAATCTGCTGGGTCAAAAGTATACATACAGCAATGTTATTATTTGGTTACATGTTCCTTGGCAAGTTTCACTGCAATAAGGCGCTTTTGGTAGCCATCCACAAGCTTCCGGTTGAATTTTTGACCACTCCTCTTCACAAAATTGGTGCAGTTCAGCTAAATTTGTTGGTTTTCTGACATGGACTTGTTTCTTCAGCATTGTCCACGTGTTTAAGTCAGAACTTTGGGAAGGCCATTCTAAAACCTTAATTCTAGCCTTATTTAGCCATTCCTTTACCACTTTTGACATGTGTTTGGGGTCATTGTCCAGTGCAGCTAACATATGAAAAGATATTTTTTCCTTCTAAAATTTAGTGGGTGCGGCTTGTATACCAGTGCGCTCTATAGGGGGAAAAAATAAGGTGACAAGTTTAGTTAAGGAAAAAATTAAGGTACGAACAAAATAAATTTTTTCCTGACTTAATAATGTATTTGCGATTTTTTCTTCTTTGCTGGTTAATCTCTGCTGTGACTATATCAGGGGGTTGCCTACAGCCACAGATGTTATTTGTTTTTAACATGGTGCTGATTAAAGATCCCACTGATTAATTGCTTTTGTATACACAAAAAGCACTTCCAAACATTTACTGCCTGCTTTCTTATGGCTATGACATCAGCAGTAATTGTACCAAGCATTATTGGTGTTGGGTGGGCATGTTTTGAAGGCCTCCAAGCCCTGCATCTCCAGTAAGTTTGTCAGGCCCCCGAGGCACTGTCCTGGCAGGCTGGGCGATGGGGCCAGACCACCAGAGGATACAGTATATGTATGGTCGGCTGGGCACATAGACTGCAGCAGCAGAGCAACCCTGACAGAAGAATGGAGGAGGGCTCATTAGAGAGACGGAGTCCAGAGTGGCCTCTGCTCTAGATACTGGCCTCACGGACTACGCTATACTGAAGGTTTTCGATCCTACTTCCACATACACACAGTCAAACAGCAATACACATAGAAAAAACAAGCAAAGAAACACTAATTAAGACTGAGAAGCTGAACAGAGGCTGACCTGTGCATTTGCTGCGCTGCCAGTTGAATAAACATAATCAAAGTTGTCCTTCAATTGGACTCATTGTTAGTGATTGTTTTTCATCTGGTTTTTATTCAGTGACGCCACACTTGGCCCGTAACACCCTGCATGGTACTATTATCACTTGCACATAAAGCAGCCAGAATGGCAGATTTACTGGTAACCATCACTGCTGAAGAAGCTTGGAAGTAGGGATGGGCGATATATCGAATATACTCGATATATCGCAGGTTTGTCTCTGTGCGATGTAGAAAATGACTATTTGGTGAGGATTCGAGTATACGTTCTCACACAGTTGCTTTCAGCTGCGGGCATTACACTACAGGCTTTTCTCACTCTTTCTTGTCTCTCCTTCTCACAGAGAGATAAAACAAACGCACCTTGTTACATATGTCACATACTGTCGCACGTGCAACGTCATACGCCCTCGCGGAGCAGAGAGGTAGTGGCATGGTAAAGTTAGCTGTAGCAGGTGGTGCTAACGGAGCGGTGTGAGTGGTAATACGAGAGAGAGAAGGTGCCAATCTGGTAATAAATGGAGGAAGAATTAATTCCCAAGAAAAAGAGCACTGGGTCCATCGTCTGGCGTGGTTTGGCTTCAAGCGGGAAGATGTTGAACAGACAACCGTAATATGTAAAGTATGCAGCAAAAGTAGCAGCACTACTAATTTGTAGCATCATTTGAAAAATCACCCGCTAGAGAATGAAGAGTGCTTGAAACTCTGCATGTCAACATCTCCGGCCGGTGCAACACACAACAAAACGCTGAAGCAACCAGCACTGACCCAATTGAGCCTGGCGTCTTCCATTTCCACATCAACACCGTATGGAAAAAAATTGGCAACAACAGAAGGAAGTAACATACCACATAGCGAGGGACATACACAATTTGATTTCAAATCCAATCCATCCATTTTCTACCGCTTATTCCCTTCGGGGTCGCGGGGGGCGCTGGAGCCTATCTCAGCTACAATCGGGCGGAAGGCGGGGTACACCCTGGACAAGTTGCCACCTCATCACAGGGCCAACACAGATAGTCAGACAACATTCACATTCACACACTAGGGCCAATTTAGTGTTGCCAATCAACCTATCCCCAGGTGCATGTCTTTGGAGGTGGGAGGAAGCCGGAGTACCCGGAGGGAACCCACACAGTCACAGGGAGGACATGCAAACTCCACACAGAAAGATCCCGAGCCCGGGATTGAACTCACGACTACTCAGGACCTTCGTATTGTGAGGCAGACGCACTAACCCCTCTGCCACCGTGCAGTTTTTGAAATATCTTGTGTGACATCATGCACAAAAGTGCACTTTATTTGTTTTAAACTATAGTAGTGGCGTTCTGCACAAAAAGTGCACTTTAATTTAGTGTTTGTCATCTGAGTGACATCATGCACAAAAGTGCACTCATAGCTTGTTTTAAAATGTCTCTGACAATCTTGCACTTTCTGTTTTGAAATGACATGAATGTTTGTGCCACTGCTTAATAACTGTTTAATAAATACACTTTTGGTCAATTGACTTAGTTGTAATTTCCCTCTCGGCATGAAAGTTTAAAATTATCCTATATTAATGCAGTATGAACAAGAATGTTTTAATGTAGACACATAGAATCATCATACTGGTGTGATTATATGCATCAAGTGTTCATTCAAGGCTAAGGCACAATATCGAGATATATATCGTGTATCGTGACATGGCCTAAAAATATCGAGATATTAATAAAAGGCCATATCACCCAGCCCTACTTGGAAGCCATAAAAACAAGGAGTGAGAATCTTTTGGCACCCAACGATTCGACCTGATTTCAAATCTGTGGGGTAACGATTTTTTTCAGAATCGATTCTTGATTCAAACCGATTCTCGCAATGTATTATTTGGTATTTATAATTATAATTTAAAAAAAAAAATGTTTTAACAATTTTTTATTTATGTATTTAAAAAAAATCGATTTAGAATCAGGATTAATAAGAACCGGATTTAGATGTGAATCGATTTTTTTGTGCACCCCTTATAAAACTACTCTTAGCATAATGGATCTGATGCCATTCAGCTCTGATTCACTAGCAGAGGCGCAATTCTAATGTTATGCACATCTATAAGAAGAAAGAATGAGAGGTCATCAGAAAATCCTTGTTAATAAAACAATTTTCCCTAAAAGTTGCATTGAGGATGGAAAGCGTGTGTTATTCGAATAATCCATTAATCGAACAAACAAATCGATATATTACCCGTATACTGAAATAATCAATAGCTGCAGCCCTAATTATTTGTACACAAAAGTAAATAATATTCCAACATATTGACACATATAAAAAGCAGTTAATCGTATCATTAATATAAAAAAAACTAAATGCTTAACTTTAATGACTAATGAGCTGCAACTATGTTTTAACACACCAAGGGCCTGACTTTCTAAGACCCAAATACCACACATTGTGTGCAATGTATAAAATAGTGGGCGTGTTGTGTGTGATCTACTAAGACTGCGTGTGCAATTGTTAAGTGGTGCAGGCCGCCTTATTTAAATGAGAATTTTGCGTGTACTATACAGGGCATTCCCCCGAAGACACTCTCATTTACTGCACATTCATGTTATCACCTGTTGGATTTTGCAATGTTTTTAAATATGCAGGAGACATGTACTACTTTTTATGTAACAAACGCCATTTTAAGCATACGCGGCGCAATCATTTCAAAAACGCATCCCGAACTTTGCTTTTTTCTTCAACATCACTGATGACTACTCACTACAGCCTGCATGAGAGTCAACAAACATAATAAAACATCACTTACTGTACAATGTCTGCTGTCATTAGGACCTCTGCTCACATTGAAGTGCAACTTTGTTCGTCAATACTTTATTTAGCTATTTTATTTATTGTTATGGTTGTATATTTAAGCCCCTCCATCCCCTCCTTAAGATATTGTATTGCTTTTGTTTGTAATTTTTATTCAAGTGCAAAATTGTGCTAACAGACAAAGTATATTTTATTTTTATCGTTTGTTTTATTCAAATTGGAGATTTAAATTGTTTCATTCCAATTACAATGTTAAAATACACGAGAAACACAAGTTTATTGCATTTGAAAGGATATACATGTATTATCATTGTGCATTATCATTACATCAATGGTTAATTTGGTTTCATAAAAGAATGGCAATAATATCGTTTATCGTCAATAATTTGTAGATCAATATACGGTCAAGCAAAATTTGTTATCGGTCCAGGCCTAAGTGGACTATTAATTAAGTTTAATTTGGGTTAGAACGCATTATACATTCATTGCCTTGTCTTTTCATAATGATTGTGAACAATAAGCAAATTTCCCAAAAGAAGTGCAGATCCCCTTTTAGAAAATATTAAAATGCCGAAGCGCATAAATTGAATTTGTTTTAATAGGTCCTTAAATCCTCTAGCAGCTATAAAATTGTAAAATTATGTTTCTCAATAGACTGTATGTCTAATAATTTATATTCCTGAGTCTCCAAAATGTTGACAAAAAGGACATCTGTCTGTGCAAGGTGAGCACTGATCCTGCAGCCGTGTGTGGAGCTGTCAATTTGGACATCCTTCTCACACATACTAAATAAAACGCTAAATAGTGCTAGCAAAACGGTGATGAGTGTAGACAAATCACATTACGCGTGCTAAATAATTATTTTTGCATCTTCTCCTCCCGCTATTGTGGGTGTTTTGATGATCAGCATATATTTTGCATAATAATGAAGACAGAGACGCAAAATGGACTGCACGCCTTATTCTGCTCACTTGGCAGACTCAATCTATTTTGCACACGTTTATTAGATCAGCTTTGCGTATCAAGTTTGAGCGTGTTTCAGTACAAACAAACCTTTAGTAAATCAGACCCCAAGCATAAAAATAAGTTATCCATTAATGCTGATGCACAACACTCAGTGGCCTAGTGGTTAGAGTGTCCGCCCTGAGATCGGTAGGTTGTGAGTTCAAACCCCGGCCGAGTCATACCAAAGACTATAAAAATGGGACCCATTACCTCCCTGCTTGGCATTCAGCATTTGGGTTGGAATTGGGAATTCAAACACCAAAAATGATTCCCGGGCGCGGCCACGGCTGCCGCCCACTGCTCCCCTCACCTCTCAGGGGGGGAACAAGGGGATGGGTCAAATGACAATCATTGGTACTTTAACTTAACTCGACATTCTATAACAAGCAACAAAGTGCACTGCAGCTGTGAAGCTGCACCAAGGACTGTTTTCACTGCTTTACTCTGGAAAGAGGTTCCGCAGCCTCCGTAGCAGAACCTCCAGGTTCTGTAACAGCTTCTTCCGTCAGCCCATAAGACTCTTGAACGCATCACAATAATCCCTCAATTCCTCCCTAAAAATGGATTAACTTGCTGGACTATAAAGATAATATAACATACATCCGTAAACATAGATGCATATGCTAAAGTGCAATATATTTATCTGCACAGTAATCTATTTATTTATATCTGCACCTTCTTTTGTAAATGCAAACACTCTGCACCTTATTGCTCTTTTATCCTGCACTACCACAAGCTAATGCAACAAAATTGTGTTCTTATCTGTACTGTAAAGTTCACATTTGAATGACAATAAAGGAAGTCTAAGTCTAAGCTTGTGAGATGCAGCCTTCTTTATACTTTCTCTTCCACACAGCAAACCGGGATTATTATCTTAGCATGAAACTGAAATATTTGGTAACGCTGGACACTCCGTAGGGACACACTGGGGGCTTAGTGCTTAGAACGTGAGTCACGAAACTTCTGGTAATGTCCTCTGTCTTTGTTAGAGGCATATTCCTTTCGAAAATGTTGCTCGGTTTCTGTCTTAACCTGTGGGGTATTTAACATTTGGAGTGTGACTGTAGTAACAATACATGACAACTTTTGGCACTGTGCAGTGCAGACACATACAACTACATTGACAATAAAAAAGGAGCATTGTAAGCTCTCCTTAGCTAAGTTTAATTTCCTTGCAGGGTTGTGTTGTCTCTCCCTCTCCAACTTCTCGCTTGTGGACACTCAAGTAGAGCTAGGTGACAGAGGAATTTAAAACATTCCGTTTGCTGGCTGCGGACAAATGAAAAGAAGCTGCAGGAGAGAAGGGGGGCGAGCGAGGGAAGTGTTTCCGGCCTCTCAGCGAGAGAGAGGGTGTAACAGGCAACACAGTTTGTCACCGCCTGAGGTAAATGGGGGGGACTGAGAAAGCCGTTTCAATTATTTGTTGCCACCCGTCACAACTCAGAGTTGACGCCACCCTCAGGCTCACAGCGGATCTCAGATGTGTTGACTGCTTAAAAAAGTCAAAGCATAGAAAACTCCCCTCACGTATATATCTTCCCAAGATGACTGGATAACTCAAAAACATCCAGAGTCAGCTACCCTGAGGGGATTCCAGCATGGAGCAGATTGAAACTTGAGTGTTTTTTACTGGAGGGAGCTGTGTTGGACTGTGATGGAACCTGATCGCAATGTAATGTAGATATCCGTACACGCTCTAGGTCTGGGCTAGTCAACTTAATTGGGCCACATTTTCAGATAGCTCGGGGCTGGCAACCACACCATTATTTTTGTTTTTGTATAATGTCATCGCAGGACTGTTAACTTTTGAAATTGTAATTTAGTAAATGATATGATGAAAGGAATAAAGTTATAAATAAATACAACAAAGCAATATGTTGCCACTAGGTGTGTAATAGTAGAGTACCGTGGGCCCATACCGATCATTAGTAGTCAAGGAGGCTGATAACTGATATTTGGAGAAAATCTTAATTTGCAGTAAAAGTTGGCTAAACATGACAAGTATACGTCAGTTAACAGATGGACAAGGCCATAAGTCTTTTTTTGTGTACATTTTAAAGAGGGCTCCAGGAAAAAAGGGAAGTTTTTTTGCTTGAGAATTTTTTTTTGATGTAGCAGTATCTACTTCACTAATTACAAATACCATTATTTATTATTCTAAAAAGTAAAAAACTCAAAACCAGTAAAGTTGGCACGTTGTAAATCGTAAATAAAAACAGAATACAATGATTTGCAAATCCTTTTCAACTTATATTCAATTGAATACACTGCAAAGACAAGATATTTAATGTTCGAACTGAAAAACATATATTTTTTTGCAAATAATCATGAATTTAGAATTTAATGGAAGCAACACATTGCAAAAAAGTTGGCACAGGGGCATTTTTACCACTGTGTTACATCACCTTTCCTTTTAACAACACTCAGTAAACGTTTGGAAACCGAGGAGACCAATTTTTGAAGCTTTTCAGGTGGAATTCTTTCCCATTCTTGCCTGATGTACAGCTTAAGTTGTTCAACAGTCCAGGGTCTCTGTTGTCGTATTTTACGCCTCATAATGCGCCACACATTTTCAATGGGAGACAGGTCTGGACTACAGGCAGGCCAGTCTAGTACCCGCACTATTTTACTACGAAGCCACGTGTTAACACGTGCAGAATGTGGCTTGGCGTTATCTTGCTGAAATAAGCAGGGGCGTCCATGAAAAAGACGTTGCTTGGATGGCAACATATGTTACTCCAAAACCTGTATGTACCTTTCAGCATTAATGGTGCCTTCAAGGATGTGTAAGTTAGCCATGCCTTGGGCACTAATACACCCCCATACCATCACAGATGCTGGCTTTAGAAGTTTGCGCCTATAACAGTCCGGATGGTTCTTTTCCTCTTTGGTCCAGAGGACACAATGTCTACAGTTTCCAAAAATAATTTGAAATGTGGACTTGTCAGACCACAAAACATTTTTCCACTTTGCATCAGTCCATCTTAGATGAGCTCGGGCCCAGCGAAGTCGGCAGCGTTTCTGGGTGTTGTTGATAAATGGCTTTCACTTTGCATAGTAGAGTTTTAACTTGCACTTACAGATGTAGCGACCAACTGCAGTTACTGTCAGTGGTTTTCTGAAGTGTCCCTGACCTCAAGTGGTGATATCCTTTACACAATGATGTCGGTTTTTGATGCAGTACAGCCTGAGGGATCAAAGGTCACGGGCATTCAATGTTGGTTTTCAGCTTATTTAATCCTACCCCTTTTCTTTTACATAACAGTTGCTAAAACTTTTGTTCACTTCCTGTTCTCAATTTATTCACAATATACTCCATAAGAATGGATGAATTAAATAAATTCAATATTCTTCTTCTTTGTACTTTGTACATGTTGCAGGCATCAAATTCCAAATGAGCTAATATTTGCAAAAAAATATATATATATAACAAAGTTTACCAGTTTGAACGTTAAGTATCTTGTCTTTGCAGTCTATTCCATTGAATATAGGTTGAAAAGGATTTGCAAATCATTGTATTACGTTTTTATTTACGATTTACACAACGTGCCAACTTCACTGGTTTTGAATTTTGCACTTTTTAGAATAATAAATAATGGTATAATGTGTGTAGTTATTGTATCTGGTAGTTTTGTAAAAAAAAATACAATAAAAAAGCAGATGCCGATCAAAATACCAAATATCGGCGGCGATAATTGTTTGATCTCTATTACTTAGCCAATAAATACAATTCTTGAAGACATTTTTTTTAATTTACAAGAAATAATAATCCAACAATTAAACAAACCAAGTTCTGTCTAGCAATCTGAAAAATAAATTATGATTGGATTAAAACAAATTAGTCTTAAATATATGCAAAACTACGAGTATTGTTTTTGGGTCGCAGCATAAATTGGTTTCTACACCTAAACTTAACCTATCCATACAACAGGTAGACAAAGCAAAATTGCTGGGCTTTGTTCTAGATTGTCAACTATCGTGGACTGAGCATATAAATACAATGGTTAGCAAAATGGGTCGTGGTATAGCAGTCACAAGAAAATGTTCTTCCTACGTACATTCTAACATCCTGGGTCAAGTTTGTAAATCATTAATTTTGTGTCACTTGGATGATTGCTCAACAGTATGGTCATCCACAGCTAATACAAATCTTGTTAAATTACAGATTGCTCAAAACAGGGCTGCTAAGCTTACTCTGTGCTGATCTATTAGAAACTAGTATTGATAAAATGCATTCTAGCCTCTCATGGCCTGATTTCTTCAGGTTTGGCCACATTTTTCTGTTGTGTTACCAACTCAAAATTGTCCTTATTTATGTTCGACCAGATCGACTATTGTATTGATGCACATAATTGCAATACAAGATAGGCTATTAACTTTTATCTTGTCATACCTAATTCAAAGGCAAACCCAATAAAATAAACAGTAATTCATTGGAATGATATACCACCCGATATTCGTCTAATAAAAGTTAAATCAGCCTTTAAAAAAAAAGGTGCAAATGTTATCTACTTGAATGGAAATGACCACAGTTGAGGAAATAACATTAAAATAAATGAATTTGTGTTATTTCATGAGTTGTTTGTACCTGTGTTAATTTTCATGTTGATTGACACAATTGAATCTTTTTTTTAAACATATTTTATGCATATTGATTGTGATTAATTTACATTGTGAACTCATGTCTTTTAGTAGTATTTTTATTTTAACTAATTTGTTTTGCAATGTTTTAAACAGTTTCGTAGTATGTGATGTTTTGTGTGGACCCCAGTAACACTAGCTGACTGCCGTGGCATCAGCTAATGGGGATCCTTTTCAAATAAACAAATAAGCAATAAAAACTTTGTTTTTTAAACCACATTATACAACAATTCTGCACTAAATTAAGCCTTTCAAACATAAAAAATGGCTAAATGAACTAAAAATAACCATTATACAGTAGTACTGGCCGCTAGATGAGACCAATCGGATTACGCTGTTCAGTACCATGGCCATTGAATGGCCAGCCTAAGGTTTTTAAGGATGTCCTGCAAAAGCACTAGTCAAAGATTCTATGTGAGTTGCCTACTCTTTTTTTTTTAAGAATGTGCTGCAAAAACCTCTCTTTACCAAATACAGAACTGAAAATTTCCTTTAAACTGAGGATGTCTGCTTTGGGGTAATCATTATTGATAAGCGTGGTACTACTAACTCGCATCTAAAAAATCTGCTCGCAAAGAAACCTACAGTAGCTGTAAAATTTGTCACATGGTACTTTATTGATCTTCATCCTCCACCCCCTCCTTTCGAGGACAGGGTCACAGAGCACTGGGTTCAGGGGAAGGGTCAGAGCTCCTGGAGCCTGCAAAGCATGCTTATGTAGGTCATAGACTACTGGGCCACTGTATTGATAGCAAAGCCAGTAAACAACCTTTACAGTTCTCAAGCTGTCGTTGCACGTAGCAGGCATGTTACAGACCAAAGAAAGATGTGAAGTGATAAAAGACGCAGACGCCTTTCTAGTAGACCTCGCAACTGAATGTGTGAAAACCTGTTTCACACTACTACCAAGCATAGTATTCGTCACACAAGCGCAACGTACACACAGGTCTTTCTGTACCATGCCGTGCAAGAGAATGAACAGCATACCAGGACTGATAAACAGTTTAAGGTCAGAAACGTCACCACAGGGGAGGGGCAAGCTAAAGAGCAGAGTAAAAGGGGAAAAAACTCCACCATTCAAGTGTAAATCAGTATGCGGCAGCTTTATTAACCACAGATTTAACTGACTAATGACTAGGGGTCTAATGGCAAACCAAAATAACGTTTCGGAAATGTTAAGGTCACAGTTCAGTTAATTTTTGATACAGTAAGGTAACAAAATGCACAGCAAAAAACTGCTTAGCTTTATCATTATTCTTATTTTTGAGCAATCCAAAATTTTTATGTCGGTCTGTTATTGTTTAAAAACTCAGGAACTAAGTAACTGGACATTGGAAGACTTTAAGGACAAAACCCAAAGGATATTAATAAGAGGCAATAGTAGGAACATTTTGAATATTTAATTGATATATTGTTACAACATCATCCTGTGTTTTGTCTGAATATAATGGTGATCAAAAATGTTACCATTCAATAATGTTCAAAATTTGTATCAATATGATCAATGCTGCCCCTATAACTCTTGGTATTGGATAAATACCCACGTTTGTAATATCATCCAAAACTAATGTGAAGTAAGCCAAACAATAGAAAAATAAGTGCTTAGTAAATTTTAACAGAAGTGTAGATAGAACCATGTTACATCCGAAAGCAAGAAGATATTAACAAAAATGAGCAAGTAGATTAACAATAGTTTTGAAAAAAATATATAGCCAGAAATGTTATCGCATATGTCAGCAGCCAAATTAGGAGCCTTTGTAAGCCATATTTGAAATGGTCCTATTATCATTTACGCAACAAATAATATAATGTGATATATATTGTTATAACAAAAGGCTAAAATATATGTACCATACAACATGTTCTATACCAAAACATTCAGACTACAAATACATGTACCGTAAAACCCAGGGGTGGGCAATTAATTTTTACCGGGGGCCGCATGAGCAACCCGAGCACTGCTGGAGGGCCACACTGACAATATTTCAATTAAATTTTGCTCAAATTATTTTTGATATACCGTAAGATAGATAATAATAATAATATTTTCATTTAACCTAACTTATCTTTATACAAAAGCAGATGGCTTTTGATGGTTTTATTTTTAACACTTTCTTACACAACACTTCCTGATGTATATTACAATACAAAAATTTCAATTTCTGTCACTTTATCCTGCATCCTCTTTGTTGTAAAACCTTTATTTAACCAGATAAGAAAACGTGAACGTAGCACGCCTGTAAGGTGATTGGCGCAGAAGGAGGAAGCGTTGCTGTTGCGGAAATGAGGAGTGAGGATTGGTTTTCCTTTTGGAAAGAACGAGATAAGTTGAGCTGTGTTAGTATAGCTTGCTCAATAAAAGTTTAAAAAGTGCATCAGACTTGGTGTGCACTTCTTCTGGACGCTACAATTGATGTCACAAGTGGGATGAAATGCCTCCCAGTTCGCCTTGCCATCAAACCTGGGAGTCTTCATTGAGGGCGGAATTCCCCCCGTGGCAAGCAGCGTGGCTGCACCTGTAAACGCTCTCTCTCTCTCTCTCTTTGCGGCGAGCTCCTCACGTGGCACGTACCTCCCGATGACGTAGCACACAAACAGTGCAGTATGCGCAAAGTTTTACTTCTGCCACCAATTGTAGCGTCCAGAAGAAGTGCACATCAAGTCTGACGCTCTTTTTAAACTTTTATTGAGCAAGCTATACTAACACAGCTCAACATATCTCGTTCCTTCCACACGCACGTCTCCTCACTCATTTACGCAACTCAAGAAGACAACATCTACTTCAGCAGGTCGTTACACTATATTCTTTAAACACAGCAACGTGTGTACCACAAATAAGCACACAGCTTTACCTTTACTTGTCTTGTTGAAAACACGCCATTCGTCATCAACTTTTCTCTTTTTAGCGGGCATCACTTGTCGCTGTGCGCCTTCCCTCACAGGACATACGCACATATAACACTTTTCAAAATAAAAGCAGCACAGTTGTATTGCACGCACGACAAAGATGTTTTTTTAAATTTATTTTGTAATTTGAGATTGCCGCTGCGCGCACGAGCATACGTCCACACGGAAGTAATACAAATAACGCTTTTCAAAACAAAAGCAGCACCGTTGTATTGCACACTCGAAATAGATGCTTTTTAAAATTTATTTTGTAATTTATAATTGGCCTCACGCGGGCCGGACAGGGACGTACAAAGGGCCGGATGCGGCCCGCGGGCCGCACAATGCCCAGGTCTGGTAAAACCCATACTAATGACACACGCACCATTTTGCTTGTATGTTGTCTTAGTCCGTCTTCAGTAACCAGTCTATTAAAATAGAAGGTGATCCTTTCAAAATATGTGGTGAAAAAAAACAAGTATTGGTGATTCTTTCTTGATCCATTTAGATTTTCTTTCATCTGCTACCAGGAGTGTAATGACTGAACTTTTAAATACAGACTCCGATAATGAGCTCACTTTGAGGGCTCCCACAGAGCGGTCAGGGACAACATAGCAAACATCCTTTTAGGGGTGATCCTCTAAAGTCTTTTTTTCTCTGCGCAAAAGCTTCCCGAAAGCAGAGATTGCACTAATTAGTCTTCTTTAACTTCAGCGATGAGTTATCCACCAAAGGATGCAGGTGTTGATTCTCAGCCAAAACCTAATTAAAACTGCATGTGCAAAACATTGTGTAATGTTGCATGAGTCATTAGATACAATTTGTAAGAAGCATTTTTGACAAAACATTTGATAAGACACACTTTCTATGGGGAAATATGTAATAAAATAAATGTAAAAGCGTTTACTTTATCTGGGAGAGGATTCACCCCTTAAATGTAGTTCTAATGCTAGGCTTCATTAGTAAATGCACACAATAATCCATCTAAAAATAAGTGTGTACCCTAGGTTTGGAATGACTGTAGTGTGCCTGCTCCTCAACAATTACATATGATTATCGTCACATTTTCTAAAATAAATCAGTAGAAATACACCAAATATTACAAGGAATTAAAAACACTGTAGAACGCTCCGTCAAATAACGTGTCATAAAATCAATGTGATCCTTCTACCATGCGCAATACGTAGAGCAGAGGATGTGTGGCCCCTAATATATTAGTAAGGGATTTTTCAGTTTAGTACACATACATGACAGTGATGAGATGATGCACAAACACTGACCTTTGTATTTCTGCGCAAGCTCTTCAGGATACTTCTCCTTTTGGGGTCCTCATTTTCCTCAATGGAGTTGTCTTTCTGGGCTCCTCCATCATCCTGGGTAGCCTTGGGTGGCCCCCCCATCTCATCATCGCTGCCTATTGAAAAGCTGGTCCTAAAACTGCTGAATTTTCCAAGACGTTTGGATCTGTCCCTGTAAAGTCTAGGCTTTACTCCAATGGCCGACAACTTTCTTCTCCGTTCCAGCGAGCTGCTATCTGCCTCACTGTCGGACCCATTCCCCCCAGCGCTCCCGTTGGCGTGACCTTTGTAGGCATTGCGGATGGTAATAATCTTGCCCTGTGTGCTGTCATGAGGGACGGAGTAAATACTCTCCTCCTCTGTATGTCGAGGCTTGCTCACAGCATCCATAGGCTCGGCGTAGTCGGAGGGATCGTAGCCACCATCGCTACCTGGAGCCCAGGTGACAGCTTGGGGCAAAGAGCGGCGGGTGGTGCCAACTTGCTGGTCCATGTAAGGGCCTAGATTGACCTTTCGGACAGGTTTCGGTTTCACTTGCGGAGGCACCTTGTTGTTTAACTTGCTTTCAAATGTGCTGAGTTCAGAAATAACGGAAAATGTGTCACTTGAATCTAAATCTGTTAGCTTTAAGCTTCCAAGATGGGAACACAGACTTCCATCTTCCCTCAAAGTAGGATAAGAAGGTGGTGATGGGTCAATGTCGTCTTCGGAGTCCATCAGATTCACTGGACTTGGTGAGCCACAACGGGGGCTGGTGCTTTCATTGGTACAGGCTTCAGCCACGTTATCATACATGTGTGTTGCCTCAATAATAGTGCGCTTCTCCACTATTTCCTTGAGAAAAGTTTGGAAAAGGTCGATCTTATGAAGTCCGCCTACAACTCCTCCATGCCCGCATATTACTGTGTTAAACCTTGCCTCAATTTCATGAGCAAGTTCCTCTCCCTGACTGACCTGTTCCTTTGCTGACTCAGAGTCTGAAAGCTCCATTTGGCTTTCCCCAACTGCAAGCAACTGAACTGGAATGATGTCTTGAACCTCACACAGGAAAGCGCACAAAGTTTCCAAGGAGGCTTTCCTGCGAGCAGAGTACACTGCAATGTAGCCGTGGACCAGCCGAGTCTTGCGGAGAGAGAATGAGGAATGGAAGGACAGCAAAGACAACTCAATTGTCTGTCTCTGACCACCTATACTTAGATCCAGTAGGACAGAGGTTCCACTGTTGAGGCTGGTAGCAGGGCGACAATGCTGGGGCAGCAAGAAGGGAGCAAGGAGCTGGTCTAGATCATACGTGTCTCCACACATGAGGCACATGACAATCTTCAAGTCTGATTCTAGTACTGGCTGGGACTGAGATTCTCTGAGGGTGGACAATGAAGAGGGTAAAGGTGGTGAGCCGCTTCTTAGGCTTCTACGGGACTCTAAAAGGCCCTTCAACATCTGGTTGAGCTGCCTCTCATTGACATTGCGCCCATAGCCCATGCCTGGCGAGGCTGGGTCCAGGTAACAACACTGCAGCTTTGCAGCCACAAGCAACCCTTGATGAATAAGAGTCTGAGCAGTTTCCCCTCCAATGTCCCCTATAGAACCCACCCCACGCTTAGTCACAAGGAGGAGAAAAAGTGGCAGTTGGGCTAAAACATTTTCTCTGTCCCTTCTACCTATGGTTGACTCTCTAAGCTTTTCTAAACTCTCAACCACATATGAGAGTGATTCCTTTGAGTTATACAAACACAGGCAACCATGAGGTGCAAAGGTTGGTGTGTGGAAGGAATTGACTGGCAAGCGTACATTGCCCTCAATGGGCCGAAGGGCTAATTCATATATTTTTCCATCGAGGACGTACCTATCGTCACTGGTACACAATGCCCTTATCTCATTTGCCATTTCTCTGGCAAGCCCGTCTTTACCAAGTATGACCAGATTTATCCTTTCTGCCCTACCCCCATCCAGTCTTAAACTATCTGGTGATGCATAGCGAGTGGGAAATCTGGAAGCCAGGATCTGCTCAATTTTAGAGTCCACACAATGAGGACTGTTGGGACAGGTGTCCTTTGTTGGGTGGTAAACAAAGTGGATATGTTTCAATACTAAAGCATCCCTTTCTGCCTGCAGCTTTTGTAAGGCTTTGAACCTTTGTTCCTCACCTAAAACTTCCTGAATTGCTCCCATTTTTTCTTTACTTGGCTTTGCATCCACCTCTAGCTCATAAAAAAGTTCAGAGTATTCAAGAAGCAGCTCCTGAAAATCCTCTTTGGCTCGGTCGATAATCTCCTTCTGGTGCTTATTGTAAATATCCAGATACTCTGCTTCGTCCAGCCACTGGTAAAAGTCTTCATTCATTATGAAGCTGCGAGCCTCCTCCCAGGGTTTTCCTGGAGTAATGAACGGCGAGACACTCAGCTTCTCCTTGAATTCCCATCTCATTTCTGCTCGTTTTCGGTCTTCCCTTAGCTGGTCCAGGTGAGTTTTGTAGATATCCTCAGCTGTGCGAGTTTCAAGGAGGTCCTGGGGAATGCGGTCATCCTCCATGTTGTCAATGTGCGGCGTGGTCTCCCATGGTGTGTCGTCTAAAACAACAAACCACTGGGAGAAGTCTCTTTTTGTTTCTAGTACTTTCTGAACTCCAGACCAGCTCAAATGGTCAATCTCATCCAACTGCGGTAATAGTACAGAGAGGGCCTGTGGTAAAGTACTTAGATAGGCCTTCCTCCGTTTCTCTATATGCTCTTGCTTTAGTCTGTGCACATGCTGTTGGAAGAGCTTCTTGGCTTTAGCTGTCCCCTCAAGGAAGACATAGTCCTTGTAATCTGGTGCGGACTGCATACGGTGACTGACAGAGGGCCAAGTCTCATTGTGGTTCCTTACAATGCGGTTGACAAGCCTCTCATAGCGGTCTTTTGCTGAGGCAATCTGTTGACTCTGCTGTCTTAGTGCCTCAAAGTAAGTGATTATTTTGAGCTTCCCTCGACTTTTGTCAATTAGTTGAAGAAGTGTTAGAAAGGCTAAGTCAACATTGACATTTGAGCGTGCTGATGTTTCTACCACCTGCAGGTTTTTCTTCGCTAGAGCAAATGTGTGGGAGTCTTTAATGTAGCGCTCAACTCCTTCATCACATTTGGTAAGAACCAGTACCACAGGTTTCTTTGTTTTAGCAAGTTGGTTGTACAGATTTGTAATAAACTTCATCTGATCCTCAAAGCTGCGGTTCATGCCCCTGCTCACATCCACACAGAGTAAAAAGCCATCCACCATGAGCTTGCCCTCGGGCATCTGTTTCTGCTCAAAGTCTTGTTCGAGCCCCAACTGGTCTGTGCAAAAGTACATCAACTTCTCAGCTGAGGCTAGTTTGGTGGAGGCAGCCCTCTTGATGTATGGCTGCAGCGCTGTGCTCCGGTGCGGCAGGAATGTTTGGTCATCAATGAATTCTGTCTGTTCCACCACATTCATTCGACACTCCGGTCCCTCTTCCACAGTTCTACCAGCCTCTCCCCAGAAGAGGAAGTGGTCATTGTTCACTACACGTCCTCCAAAGTCACTAGTGCTGAGAACAGAGGTGTGGTCCAGGTAGAAGTCATCAGCGCTTGGCCGAACAAAGCGGTTGCACAGGCAGGACTTTCCCACTCCGCATTGGCCCTTGTCTTTCTCTGTACCGGACAGCCCAACCACGACCAGGTTGTAGATGGGCGCCCGGACATCTTGCTTTTTGGCCATCATTATCGCTGGCGGAGGCTCATCCTGCCATGCTTGCCTCAAGCTCTAGAGAGAGAAGGAGGCTGCCAAGGACTCAGGGTTCCCATGCAAGAGGTTCTCACTATCGGGGTTGACCCTGCGAGACAAAGAGAGAGAATAAATGTAGAAATACATTTTATACAAAACACATTAAAATGAGAAGTGATGTTTTTCACTGTATACTGTATTGCTAACCATGTTTAATTTGTGACACCACTACTTCAGCAAATGTTTCCTTGAAAGACTGAGGCCAGTAGCAAAATGTACATAATAATACACAGTCAGTCACCACACTCACACAACGTGAAAAGAGGCACATCAAACTTTTTTGCCCCAAATGAAAGACATGCATAACAAATAGATGAACGGAAATAAGAGTTTCAATGTACTAATTGGCCAACGAGGGAAAGCCATCTGCTTTTTAAAAGCATGCACTGCCTGTTTGCCGACTTGTCGCAAAATCAAAAACATGTTTTGAAACTTTACTCAAGTGACTCCAGAGTTTCCCCCAGATTGCCATTATATTTGTGGCGGTAGGGCGGTGGCTAGGGGCGTGGAGGGGGCTGGTCAATATGACATTGTCATATATAGGGCATCATGAGAATTTTGGTTGGCAATGAAGGCTATATTTTCTTTAAAAAGGATAAATAAATGTTTTATGTACATCTAAAAACAAATCTGTATTATGTAATGTATATCTATAAACAAAGCTGTGTTATTGGTTAGTAGAAATAACAGAAGGACAAGCTGTAGAAAATAAATAGGTGGATGGATTTGTTTCTTCTTTTATATTGTTATTCTCTATTTTTTGATTGTTGGTGCTTATTGTAAAAGGTAACACAGGCTACACTATATACTGCCCTCCCTGAATGTTGGAATTTAGTTTGCCAAATATGTAAACAGTCTTTTGAATTAGAGATGGAAAATAACTTGAGGTGGTTTATTGATATTCTCTACAAACTAAGCACACTAAGGAAAGTACATTATATATACACACATGAAGTGCACATATATGTATGAATCACGTTAAACAATTAACACAGTTTGGAATAAACTGAAAAAAGCAATACAATTATACAGAATCCCCCTTCAGTGTTTTACCAGGTTGGAGAAACAGAGGGAATCATAATAATCAAAAAGTATTACTATTGCAACAAAACATCATCAGTAGGGTAAAACTAATCCATGACGTTCTAAAGCCAGCTCACGTTCCCTATTAGTGGTTTAGTTTTACACTACCGATGATGTGTTGTTCCAATAGTTCAGCAAGCAATAGACTTAGTCCCTTTAAAAAAGATAGCTTGTGCTGAGTTGTCGACATATTCATCCATAAGAAAATGTAAGAAGACAGTACCACTGTATGCAGATTAGCACCAAGCATATAGGGGTTACAGACACCATGTTCAACATTTATATCTATTGAGAAGCACAGCAAGTTTTTGGGAGAAACTTTTTATGACAATTTCAAAAATCATAAAGATGTTAGAGTGGCAAATAAGCTTCCTACTTTCGACCTGCATTAGACAAGTGACCTATATATTTGCTTAGGCAAACATGCCCAGGCATGTACACACAAAGACTGCTCGGCTCATGATGTCCTTTAGCAACATGCTGGAGACCAACACCGGTGATCAAATAAAGCTGGTCACTACTGAAAGATGCCCAACACTCACAGATGATTTGCTCCTACTCACAAGCGCAAACTATGTTAACAATGCTGCATTGTGTCACTATGAAAGATTTGAGAATAAAGTTTTTTTGTTTTACGAGGTCTGAAGGACCCGAACAGAAGCAACTCAACTTTATAAGACGCAAGGATGCAAACATTTTACGGCAAATGGAGGAAAATAAACATATGCTGGGCCCACTAAGCCAAACTAATAGAACAAAAAACATGAAAGACTATAAAACTTCACAAATCGGTGTCTTTTAAAAGAAAAACAATGTAGATGTTTAAATTTGGGTAAGACTTTCTCTCTTTAGGGTATACCTTCAAGACTCTGCCCACACCTTACTAGAGGGTTACGTTTCAGCCACACTAATCTATCATTTAGGGTTACCCTCCTCGGACAATTTTTTACACGGGTAAATGTGCCGTGTATTTCTTGAATCTCCGGCTCTTAGCTTTGTATGGACTCATTGATCGTTTACAAACGGAGTTCGGAGAGGAAGTGAAGTCAGAAAGACCGCGCCCCACACAGGAAGTGACGTCAGGAAGAACGCGCCACAGCCAGCTTCATAACAACCACAGCTAACCACTGGAAAGATGGAGGCGAGTCATCCAGACATGCCCGTGTTTCTCATTCTTCAAAATGTACAGAAGCTTGTGGAAATCACACATGAATACCTTAAGTGAAGGAAACTCGCGATTGCAGCCATTTCGGATACTACACATCTCAGACGGCAAGAGAACTTTCGAATGTCCGGTTCAGCTGTGATTCTACTTGCGGAAAAACTTTGTCCCTTCGTCCCGTGGATGTGATAAAAAAAGGTAGCGTGTGCTTTGTATTACCTGGCCGTCGAGTGAAGACTACGGAAAACATCAAATGCATTTGGACTGGCAAAGCAGACCGTATCAGTTATCGTCCGCCATGTATGTCGCAGACTCAACGTCTAGGTCCAGAGTAAATAAAGTCACCAAAAAGAATGGACAATGAAGGTGAAGGCAAAAGAGTGAGGCATGTCCTGACCAGATATATAGAGCCCTAGATTGATTGTTGTAAAATATTCTTTATCACATTGTATACTTGTACATGTCCATTAAAGATTTGATTAATTTATGATGGCTCAGGTGTGATTCACTACAATAGGGCCCCACAGCACACTGGATTCCAGGTAATTGAAATACCACAACTGGATATTGTTCAGATAAGTTACATTTAATTTAAGAACTTGCACACAAAGCAACACTGGAGGTGACTATTTTGTGCGCATTTTCCGTCCATGCGTACTAGGTCGCATTACGCCGGCGGACGGAGGGGGGGTGAGTGGTTCTTAAACGACCATTGTGTGCGTGTGGACAAGGATAAGTTTAGGTTGGATTTACCCTGTGTGGAAGGGGCCTTTTAGAGTTAGGGCCCTGGGGCCGGTCAACTGGTGTGCTTGTCCAATACACATACCACGTATCAGTGCAAAGATAGAGAGAGGTAAATGCTCGTCTATAACTGTAAATTAGGAGAATAAGCAGAAAAAGAACGGAATAAGCAGGAAAGAGTGAAAGGCACTTTAGAGGGAAGAGGCAGAAGGTGGGAAGTCAGCACACACGGAGAGGATGGGGGTCTGGAGAAGAATGGTTTTGAGAGGAAGGGTAGAGGGGTCAGTGGCCGGGGCCATGTGAGCAGCACTCTGGAATCCCCTCAGGAAAGAAGGGGCAGGGCGTGGTAAAGCCTGGATGAGTTAAGGGTCAAAGTCTAACACTGAAAACATCACTCTATCTCTGTAAATGACTTTTGTGGCGCCCCCTACGGACTGTGCTCAAAACGCTTTGGAAGATATACGTAATACAGATAACCTCGAATTTGTATTATCATGAGACAAATAGTCCAAACACATTAATTGAAAAAGTAAACAAAACAATAAATGGGCAAAAAATATTAAAAAAAACTTCCGACACCATATATTTGGGAAAAAGGTTTGGCTACAATAGACTTTAATAGCAAGGCCATTTTAAAAATATGGTCGTATATATGTAACGGTTAAAGTGTTTGAACTGAAGTTATGCTGAATTAGCACGGCCACAATGCTGCTAAACCGAACTAAAACTATTGTAAAGGACACGTTGACTCACAGCTGAGTAAAGGTTTAGCACAGACAAAATGTGATGATATCCATGAGGTAATTCAGTCCATCGAAGTAGAAGAAGCACCACAGCTGCAGAGCACAACTACCATGGTGATTATCAACTTCTGAAGTGACCGGTCGCCATGACGATGTGTGCCCGCTAGTCGTTGGGGCCCTAAACGACCGCATAGAGTGTTTATGCCAAGAGCCGGCCCTGGGTAGAATAGTTTACAAACACATACATATTGGGATGGGAACCTTTAACGTTTGAACCGATACGGTAGCTTCCCGGTACCTGGGAAATGATACCTCGAAGTCAATGATACCTAATTTTGCTACTTAAGTGTGTGTTAATGTCTTAATAAATGTTAATTGTTTGATAATAACATCTAAAAATATATATATTTAACATTTAACGCTGAGATGACACTGATCTGTGTTGTCCAGTAGTTATGTCTTGTTTTCTTACTCTACACTTCTAAATGTATTTTTTTTAGAATTAATAGTAGACTTTGCATGGTATTGCAATTCGGAGATGTTGGATGTCAGTAGTGTATAGGAAAATGGTCTGTACTTATATAGCGCTTTACTATACCTGGAATTAGGGCTGAGCGATATGGCCTTTTATTAATATCTCGATATTTTTAGGCCATGTCACGATACACGATATATATCTCAATACTTTGCCTTAGCCTTGAATGAACACTTGATGCATATAATCACAGCAGTATGATGATTCTATGTGTCTACATTAAAACATTCTTGTTCATACTGCATTAATATTTGCTCATTTTAAACTTTCATGCAGAGAGGGAAATCACAACTAAGTCAATTTAGCAAAACTGTATTTATTAAACAGTTATTAAGCAGTGGCACAAACATTCATGTAATTTCAAAACAGAAAGTGCAAGATTGTCAGACATTTTAAAACACGCAATGAGTGCACTGTTGTGCATGATGTCACTAAGACGACTTATCAAAATAACACTAAATTAAAGTGCACTATTTGTACAGAACGCCACTACAATAGTTAAAAACAAATAAAGTGCACTTTTGTGCATGATGTCACACAAAATATTTCAATAACTCAAATAAAAATGAGCTGCATAATATGAAATCAAATAGTGTATGTCCTTCGCTATGTGGTAGGTTCCTGCGGACGTTATCTCCTTCTGTTGTTGACTATTTGTTTCATACGGTGTTGATCTGGAAATGGTTGCTTCGGCATTTTGTTGGTGTGGCACAGAACGGAGATATTGACATGCGGAGTTCCAAGCACTCTTCATTCTCTAGCGGGTGACTTTTCAAATGATGCTACATTAGCAGTGCTGCTACTTTTTGTAGCAACGCTTTTGCCGCATAAATGTTGAACATATTCCCGCTTGAAGCCAAACCACCGCCAGACGATGGATCCCATGCTGTTTTTCTTGGGAATTAATTCTTCCTCCATTTGTTACCAGATTCACACTTTCTCTCTCGTATTACCACCCACACCACACTGTTAGCATCACAGCTAACGTTACCATGTCGCTACCCCTCTGCTCCGCGGGAGTGTGTGACGTTGCACGTTGTATGTAAGAAGGTGCGCTTGTTTTATGTCTCTGTGAGAAGGAGAGACAAGAAAGAGAGGGAAACGCATGCGGTGTAATGCCCGCAGCTAAAAGCAACTGCGTGAGAATGTATACTTGAATATCACGATATAGTCATTTTCTAAATTGCACAGAGACAAAGCTGCGATATATCGAGTATATCGATATATCGCCCAGCACTACCTGGAATGATACTCAAAGCGCTTTACATCATACATCACATTTATGAAATAGTTTAAGCCATGAAGTTGTCTTTTTTCAGGTGTTTATAATGTTAGTATTTTAATTACTACAAATGACCTGTTTGATTCTAATGTGCATCTCAGTTGTAGTTATGATTAACAAAATTGGAATTGTTGTTATTGCCATGAAAAATTGTTAAACGGTAGCCTGTACATGGCATATCCAATGTTAATTAGCATTAAGCTAGCACATTTTTAAAAGTGGAGCCTTCATGTACTTTTAGTGCTTTCTATCAGGCGGACATGTGCAGTGGTTGTGTACTCACTCGTTCGATTGCATTGTGTTTTGCCCTACTGCTCCGCTCAGGACTCGAACCCAGGTCGCTGGCATGAGAAGCAAACATGTCCGGGCTATCAACATGATAGCCAGAACTACTCTTGAAATTGTCAGGGAGTGAGGTTTACCAATGTACACATGGCACAGCCATACTGGCGAGCCTCCACTACACTCACCCCTCTAAACCCAACTCTCATCCGGGTCACAGCACCATTGTAGCGATTGTGTACTCACTGTTCGGCCGCGTTGTGTTTTTCCCTACTGCTGCGCCCGGGGCTCAAACCCAGGTTGACGACATGAAAAGCGAACGTGTCGACTATTGTGCTAAAACCCCGGGCTACTGTATCAACTCGACAACCAGCACTACTCTTGTAGTTGTCAGAGATGTTTATCAACCTACAAATGACACAGCCATACTTGCTGTCCTCCGTTACGCTTGTTTTGTTAGCATGAAAAATTGCCAAATTTCCTAGAGGCAGATTGCTTAAGTGCTTGTTTCCCCACATAATGCTTGAGCCAGTGCTGAGTCTGCATGTAACAAAGATATCGAAATATGGTTAGATTTTTTTTTATTGAATTAATATCTAATTTGGTTGGTGTCAATAAAAGTATTCCCTACATACAAAACACATACAGCTATGTAAAAAGGTTCGGACACTATTTAACCTAAATGTAAAAATCAGGACCGTATTTTTATTTCCTGAGTACATTCTTCTTACCAATTCAAATCGTCAAAACGTGCATGTAACAAGAATACCACATTCTAGGTCACTCCCAGTTGAAAGGACAAGAGAGGCCAAGACTGGAAGAAAGTCAGCAGGGCGTGACGTTCACGAAAACATGAGGCCGTGTTCACAGTCCATAAGGAGGAATGTTGTTGGGGTTGTTGTATTTCTCTTATTACACAGCTAACAAGAGTTAGGAGGAAAAAATTGAGAGAATCAAGTAACGCTTGAAAGAAAAAGGATCACTTCAACCTATTCAGTGCAAAAGCAATGAGGCACTTTAAATCCAACACAATTATTCAAGGAAACTAATTAATGTTAACTACTCAAGCAAAACATTGGTAGATTTTGTGAATACTGCGTTCCGATTAATCCCTCATATATCCCTTGGATGCTCTTCCAAATAAATAATTTCCATAATGACAAAAGCAGTTGATATTCTTGCTGATTGCACACATATTTTGTAATGAAATGTGCTCGCCCTCACCAGCCTTCTGCCTGGGAATTGACAGGATCATGAAATAGTCATGAAGCAGTGCGACACTGATGATGGCAGGGGGGACACTCTTCCTAGCACTGTCATTTGCTGCTTTCCCTCACTCCTGCATGATGCAAGAACTTCTGCCCACCTCGCACTAATTGTTTTTCTGCCTCATGTTCTTACCCACCCAAATCCATCCTATAATAATAATATCTTCCAACTTATACATTTCATATCCCCATCTGTCAGACTTGTTTCTCCAGTCATCACCCTCTGGCACAGTCTTTCCCCCCACTGTCCCAGGGGATGTATTAAAGGCATGCAATAGATGCTTTTCATATAGCATGTGTGCCCAAAGTGGGGCCAGCGGGCCAAATTTGGACCGCTGTGTCATTTCGTTTGGCCCGCCAAATTTAATACACATTCGTACTGACCTATTTCAGGCTGCACCATACTTGCCAACCTTGAGACCTCCAAATTTGGGAGCTTTTAAAACAGTTAGCTCCATCTTTTGACACTTCTTCCACACCCGTCCTTTAAATTGAGACTCTTGCTTTACGGTATATTTGTGACTTTTTGACGCTCAATGGAGAAGGATAAACTTGGTCACCATGCTTTGCCCACGTCCTATAATGAAAACTTAACGCTTTGAAATTTAGCCTCCTCCATATGTCTAATCTGTCTGGGTAAAGTTTGAAAGTGATCACAACACCTGGAAATCAATCAATCAAAGATTATTTATATAGCCCTAAATCACGAGTGTCTCAAAGGGCTGCACAAGCCACAACGACCTCCTTGGCTCAGATCTCACATCAGGGCAAGAAAAAAATAAACCCAAAGGGATTACAATGAAATGGCAAACATCTGCAGAAAATGAGCTTTTTAATGTTTTGAGGTTAAAAATGTACATAAAATATGCAAAGTTGTATGCTAACTGTATTAGCTACTACCTTATAATTAATTATTGCCGATATGAGGCTAAATTTTTCACTCGTGGTGCTGTTGCATGGTAAAAATTGCTGTTTGGCCCGTGGAGCATTGGCACATTTTCACTTTGGCCTTTGGACGCAAAACGTTTGGGTACCCTTGGCATAGAGACACTGTTTGTACAGTTACTATACTTCCGGGTTTACTTCTGCCCTTACTTTAAAAAGATCCATCCATCCATCTTCTTCCGCTTATCTGAGGTCGGGTCGCGGGGGCAGCAGCCTAAACAGGGAAGCCCAAACTTCCCTCTCCCCAGCCACTTCATCCAGCTCTTCCCGGGGGATCCCGAGGCGTTCCCAGGCCAGCCGGGAGAGATAGTCTTCCCAACGTGTCCTGGGTCTTCCCCGTGGCCTCCTATTGGTCGGACGTGCCCGAAACACCTCCCTAGGGAGGCGTTCGGGTGGCATCCGGACCAGATGCCCGAACCACCTCATCTGGCTCCTCTCGATGTGGAGGAGCAGCGGCTTTACTTTGAGCTCCTCCCGGATGACAGAGCTTCTCACCCTATCTCTAAGGGAGAGCCCCGCCACCCGGCGGAGGAAACTCATTTCGGTCGCTTGTACCCGTGATCTTGTCCTTTCGGTCATGACCCAAAGCTCATGACCATAGGTGAGGATGGGAATGTAGATCGACCGGTAAATTGAGAGCTTTGCCTTCCGGCTCAGCTCCTTCTTCACCACAACGGATCGATACAGCGTCCGCATTACTGAAGACGCCGCACCGATCCGCCTGTCGATCTCACGATCCACTCTTCTCTCACTCTTTAAAAAGATATTCAATGAAATATAAACTCTGAAAAATGTGTTTTAGAATGTCACAGTTCACGTTCAATATACCAAAGCTGTCTAGTGCCGGCATCACTCATGCATAGGGATGGGAATTTATAAGATTTTTTCCGGTTCCGATTCCACTTTCCATTCTGTTTAACAATTTGGTTCTTTATTGAGTCTCTTATCGATTCTTATTTGGAAAAAAAGACAACAAAAAGGTGGATTAGCATCAATTTTGTTTAGTTTAGAGGTAAAATTACCTTACAAAGCCAACAGTGAGGTTTTAAGAGGCACATAGCATAGACATTTTGTTTTTTAAAGAAATATTCTTTCGGACAAATTTACATAATAAAACATATGTGGAAATAACACAATAGTATAACATTTAGTAACATTTTTAAAACTTTTTAAGAATCTTTGTCATCTCCCTGGAAAATATACTGGTGAAACTAAAACAAATGTAATATCGTGCAAATGTTTTTTTTTATATTTACAAGGTGAAAGTAATATATGACAAACTCATAAAATCCATCCATTTTCTACCGTTTGTCCTTGTCGGGGTCGCGGGGGGTGCTGGAGCCTATCTCAGCTGCATTCGGGCGGAAGGCAACACAAAATATTTCAAGCCTTCTTTTGATATATTGTTGATGTCTACTGCTTATAATTTATGAAAACCCTGAGTTAAAAAATTCAAAAAATGTAAGCTCAGATCATCAAAATTACAATAAATAAATGCTTGACATGTCTCACTTTGAATGTAATGAAATTGTAATATCACATATTAGTTTCACATTTGAAGATGAATTGCTGACATGAATGGACTTTTCCACCTGACGGAGTGAAAATGTGGTTGGAGGACAACATGGAACTTTTCTCTGACTACACTTGAACATTCACCTACCTAAGGAGCATCTAGTGTAGCAAACGGGTGCAAGATTTTGACCACAAACTTAGTCACGGCTTGGTGACATTCGCCTATTCTGCCCTGTGTGTACGCTTCTCACCGCAGCAGACGTTAACTGGACCAAAACCAGTCAGAATAGTTCTCTCAGCTACAGTATTTGAGTTTTTTTTTTTTAAAACTACACAATCTGTGCCACCGCTTGCCGTTTGTTAAACCACTGATGAGAAGCACTGATGTATACATGTAATCAAAGAATACAAATAATAGTTTACTATTTGAAAGTGTTGTTTGTAAATGTTAACTTAAAATAAAAGTGTACACCACTGATACTTTGTTCACTGCAAAATGAAGTTTATGATGACAAGCAAATGTTCACCCTCACATCATGACAAGCAAAAAAAAAAAACAGAGGAAAAATAAGTGGTTTCTTTGCCCCCACAAAATGTACCAAAAAATCAGCAAAACTGTGGCCCTAACACCAAGGTACAGACCGTAGTGTGGGTTACCTGTATCGTTGCAACTCAAGTAAACAGTGGGGATGCAACAATACTCGGTATAATCCTGCACGGGAAAATCCGCTTTTAATAATCATTTTGAAAAAAACAATTGTGATATTAATCGATGATATGGAAAAATTAATCGTGATCATTTTTGTTTGTTGCTTCTGAGATCATACAATTTGAAATGTGATTTTTAGGGGAATAAAAATCACTTCTGAAGTCACACAAAAACCTCAGCATTTGTCAGCATATTATCGCGCAAGATGTCAGCTAAGCCAGCATGAAAGATTGTCATTTTGCGTTTTCTTCGGCCTATTCCAAAAGGAGCAGCTTTTAACAAAGGAGGCAAATATATTTACAGGAGGTTGAGGGGAACTACTGTCACTTGTTATTAAATCTGTGCCATTGGTGCAAATGCTCTACGCATCTTACAGTTTCAATTCTTGTTTACATTTTTCTAATAAATAAAGGTCAAATATAACCTTATTAATCTTTTACAATAAAATGTAGTGTTTTATGTATTTTCTTCATAACTGGTAAAGGGGTAATATATCCTGTAATGTATTGTCGGATCAACTGTATGTATATATGTATGTATGTAAAACGCTGTGTCTTGATGTCCAAGACAAATTTCTCCTCAGACAATAAAGCAAATTATTATTATTATTATTATATCCATCTATTTTCTACTGCTTAAGAGGGGGCTAGAGTCTATCTCAAGATTTTTTTTCTACATTTAAAACACTTCCTTGTGATCTACATAGCGTGTAATGGTGGTCCACCTTTTGCATAGTTTTTGTTTTACAGATCATCTTTCAAGCCGCTTTCTGACCGTCTCTTCAGAATGCGCCGCTTTCTGACCGTCTCTTCAGAATGCGCCGCTTTGTGGGCGGACTTATTTTTGTGCAGAAGCCCTCCACCAGGCCAAGCCCCCTTTGGCTGAGTCTTCTCCCATCACCATGTTGTAGTTTTTAGTGCTTCCATATAGGGCTGGGCGATATATGGATATACTCGATATATCGCGGGTTTGTCTTTGTGCGATATAGAAAATGACTATATCGTGATATTCCAGTATACGTTCTCCCGCAGTTGCTTTTAGCTGCGGGCATTACACTACAGGCTCTTCTCACTCTTTGTTGTCTCTCCTTCTCACAGAGACATAAAACAAGCGCACCTTCTTACATACGTCACATACTGTCGCACGTGCAACGTCATACACCCTCGCGGAGCAGAGAGGTAGCGGCATGGGTAACATTAGTTGGTGCTATCGGTGCGGTGCGAGTGGTAATACCAGAGAAAGAAGGTGCGAATCTGGTAACAAATGAAGGAAGAATTAATTCCTAAGAAAAACAGCAAGGGTCCATCGTCTGGCGGTGGTTTGGCTTCAAGCAGGAAGATGTCGAACAAGTATGCGGCAAAAGCGTTGTTACAAAAAGTAGCACCTACTGCTAATTTGTAGCATCATTTGAAAAGTCACCCGCTAGAGAATGAAGAGTGCTTGAAACTCCGCATGTCAACATCTCCGTTCGGTGCCACACCCACAAAATGCATAAGCAACAATTTCCACATCAACACCGTATGAAAAAATTTGTCAACAACAGAAGGAGATAACATCCGCAGTAACCTACCACGTAGCGAAGGACATACACTATTTGATTTCATATTATGCAGCTCATTTTTATTTGACAGTTATTGAAATATCTTGTGTGACATCATGCACAAAAGTGCACTTTATTTGTTTTAAACTATTGTAGTGGTGTTCTGTACAAAAAGTGCACTTTAATTTAGTGTTGTTTTGATATGTCATCTTAGTGACATCATGCACAAAAGTGCACTAATAGCTTGTTTTAAAATGTCTCTGACAATCTTGCACTTTCTGTTTTAGAAATGACATGAATGTTTGTGCCACTGCTTAATAACTGTTTAATAAATACAGTTTTGCTAAATTGACTTAGTTGTGATTTCCCTCTCTGCATGAAAGTTTAAAATGAGCATATATTAATGCAGTATGAACAAGAATGTTTTATTGTAGACACATAGAATCATCATACTGCTGTGATTATATGCATCAAGTGTTCATTCAAGGCTAAGGCAAAATATTGAGATATATATCGTGTATCAAGATATGGCCTAAAAATATCGAGATATTAATAAAAGGCCATATCGCCCAGCCTTACTTCCATATCGAGTCTACTGACAGATATAAGAAAAAGGCATGGGGACGTCATAACCTCATATTTGATCCTTACAGTAAACAACATGCATACATGTGTAGTCTAATGCTGTTGATTTAATATGTTTGGCACTGTAGTTTGCAGTGGTGTACGACTGGCAGTGTCAAAACCTCTCTTTTCATGTACTGTACATTCCACGCCAGCGTACAAAAACATGTAAACAGAGATGAAGAAGCCATCACACATCCATGTTCTGATCCACAAGTGTTATGAGTAGGATTACAGACACTTTGTGGATTAACTGTAGCTATTTGCATTACTTTTCCATTTGTAGGTTCTCAAACACTGCTCTCTGTCCCTAAGAATTATCCGATCGCACGGTAAAAGAGCCACGGGAATACAGGCTGCGGTCACGGGTAAGAAAATCCCCTCAAGTCTGCCGTACCACAGAGCACATATGGACATGAAGCACATTACTGACAGTCCTGCATTTGTTACAGAACATATAGTTTGTTGGTTATCTGACGTTTTCTACTTATATTACGCCCTCGCTCACTTCCACCTCTTCCGTCCGCCCGCCTGGCAATGTGGCGATAGGGGGTCAGACGTCGATAGACCTCCTGAGGAGAACGGCAGACGGACAGACAGAGGGAGGAAGGATGCAGGATGAGGGTACAAAAAGGATAAGCGGGACAAAGACTGTAAACAAACACATACACACACAACTAAGAATGCAGGAAAAAGACAGGAGGTAAGAGGGCAGAGGCGACCATGTTCACAGCAGAGGAGAGTGCAAGGTTGTAAGTCAGATAAAGAGGACTTCTGGAAATAATGAACATCCTATTTGGAGAAGGGTAGGGATAAGAGGGGGCAGAAAAAGTGTGTGATACAGTGGTTTAACCTCTTCTACTACAGCTGATAGCACAGCTAAATATAATGTGCCGCTAGACTATGACAGCTGGAAACTACTGTCTTATAAATCCTCTCAGCTTAGCACAATCATCCAAAAGGACTGACAGGGTGTCTACTACTACTACTACTACTACAACAAAGGCTGTTCTAAAAACACAGAGGCTACAGTGTTTTAAAATATTTTAATAGTATGTCCGAGGTCAGGTATCCTCAAATCCGGCCCACAAATGTTTTACAGAAAACTGCTCTTTATTGGAGGTTATACTTGGTGAGTGTCTGGATAATTCAATGTTGATAAAAAAATGGAATCAGGGTTTAAATCAAATCGAAGTCAAGGTGAATGCTAACATGTATACATATACACAATACACATACTTATATATATATATATATACTTATTTATATATATATATATACTTATATATATATATATATATATATATATATATATATATATATAAGTATATATATATATAAGTATATATATATATATATAAGTATATATATAAGTATATATATATGTATATATACAGGAATATATATATATATTGTATATATAAAATATATATATATACACACACACACAAAAAATAATACATGTATTTATTTTATTAATTTATTTTTGTACATACAGTACATACTGTATATACACCTATATATAAATATATATATAAACAATAATATACATATATTATTGTTTGTATATATTATTGTTTATATATACCGTATGCATATATAAATAAACAAATTAAAAACATTTTCTTGAAGTTGACCCCTGTTCAATAAATGACACTAGCAACACCAAAACTATGATGTTTCATCGAGAACATGGAACATTACGCACGGCGCTCAACAATCTGTCAAAATGTTTTCCGACTTTGGTAAGCTGCGAAGTCGCACTGCTTGATGGAACGCGGAGTATTACAACTGCCGTTGTCACATGTACTGTGCTTCAACATATGGGTATTCCTGTGGTGTGTGTATAAAGACCCCAAAATGGCACCTATTAGGAGACATTATCTGGCGCAATATTATGCAAAACCAACTTTTCTTACCTATTGGTACCAGATGATGTGTATTTGGGATCTGCATAAGTCCCAAAATTGTGTGCGCGTTCGCCATTGTAGTCCGCACCGTAGTCAATAAACTCCTATTTTTTATTTATCTTCTTGTCGTGGGGCATTTATCCTCCGCTGCTGCCATTTCTATTATAAAGTAGTGTACAATTCTAACTCGCTATGGAAGCATTAAAAACTACCATACAAGAAAAATGGCGGGGAGAAGACGCTGTCGAAGTGGAGTCACGTAAATAACATCGCCCACAAAACAGCGATTCTTGAAGAGCTGGTCAGAAAGCGACTTGAAGATGGTCTGTAAAACATAATCTATGCAACATTTTGACAAAAGAACCACAATTGCATGTTATGTAGACCACAAGGAAGTGTTTCAAATGTAGAAAAAAAATCATATTATGACCCCGTTAATGCGCCTTATAATAAGGCGCGCACTATGGTCCAGAAAATACGGTATTCTGATTAAATAGATTATAATCATTTGATAGCACTAATACATTTGTAATATAATTATATTTATATTAATATTCATTTTTATTTTTTACAATATTGGCACTTTCTATGTCTGCTGAGAAAAATTCTGGCCTTTGGAAAGATGTACTTGAGAACCTAAATGAAGATGTATTTTTAGGCTTTTAAAGAACCTGGGCTAAGGGTTTGACAACATAAAACAAACTAGTGCATACAAGATGAGTTATAATGGTGTTTTCATCCAGGAAAAATTTACATTTGTCGGCCTTTCCACTCCATCCATCCATCCATTTACTACGGCTTGTCCCTTTCGGGGTCGCAGGGGGTGCTGGAGCCTACCTCAGCTGCATTTGGGCGGTAGGCGGGGTACACCCTGGACAAGTCGCCAGCTTATCGCAGGCCTTTCCACTCATGACCCTATTTTATTAAGTACCCCCAACATTTATGTCTCGTGCACTCTGGTGAGATAAGCAGGAATTTGATCGCAGCTTGACATTTTCTCACCATTAAAACAATCGTATGTGCACATCTGGCAAGCATCCAGTGGAGATGTTTCGACCTACCGGCGTAACCTGAGGCCTGTGTACATAAACAGCTCTAACGGCAACAAACACATGTATGCAAATATGTAGGACAAACAATGCAGCAGAGGGTATGAAGTGCGAGAGATACCAAGCGCATACACAATGCTATCATAGAATGACAACTTATTTTAGTCCAAAGGGGTTTGAGAGGCTTCACTTGAATGAGCCACGACAATAATGTGATTGTGTGTGTTTGCATAACTATGAGAAGTTCATTTATGCTTCAGTGGCTGCAGCTCACAACATACTTATTTAATAACAAGTACAATAGTACTATAACTTACAAAAACATTGCATTCCATTACCATTTGTAGCTCAAATAAGCCCTGCCAATTGAAATTAATTGACATGTTCGGTCTGTACTTGGCCCTCCCAAAATACCACATTTTAAACATTCAACCTTCCTTTTAAAAAGAAAAATAAACTTTTCAAAAATAAATATTGTTTGAAAAAACATTACAATAGCATGTATTACAAAGAACTACAGTAGTTTTATGAATTAATGGTACAATAGTGTTCAGTATTAACCTTGGAGAGCAGAATTTTGTGGGTGTCTCCTATGGACTGCTTGAACTACGAAATCACGGTTTTATGTTCCACACAAAAGTATTTGAGTGACTGGACGGAAAGGTCAGAGTTGACAATAACTCATATGTACAGTATGTTTGTGTAACAAAGGTAATGTTCCGACGGGACACGTCAAACACAGCATCGGCAGCTTCTCAATATTTTTATGGATAAATGTTTAGCGTCTGGAGGTTTTTGGCTGCATGCCGCGGAGTCTGGCTGCGCGTCGTGTGATGCAGATACAATGGTGCCTCACAGGTACAGAAAGACTGGACAATTTGACCAACATTTGGTTCATTCCTCAAAGTAAACAAGTTATGTCTCTGAAGCCGTTTCGTCTGGACTTGTGAGCAGAACATTTGCACACAATCAGGTTCAATGCCCCTTACAAGAGGATGTTGCATTCACATGAGCTCAGCCAAACGGTTAGGTGACAGATGGTCCTCCCATACATAAGAAAAACGCCCTCTGCTACAAAATAGATGCTGCCCCTTCAACGTCTCACATCTCTCTGCTTTCTGCCTAAATAAGGAATTTAAATAAATTCTGCTTTAAAACACACGTCCCTCCTTCTCTACCGTGAGTAATTCCCATGCACTGCTGAGCCCTGAGCCCAATTAAATGAGAAAGAAATGGAGGATGGCTCTCGAGGGGAGTAAAAGATAGTGTAAGGCTTTTTCTAAGAATGTGTGCACAGGCTGAAACTGCCAGTGAATGTTGTGCAGGGGCTGTCCTTGTCATGTTCTCATGTGTGGAGAGCCCAGGTGCTATTGGGAAGGCAGGAGCAGCAGCACCTCCAACAGCATCATCTCATCCTGGCAGTAGTGCTAAGTCGACATACGGCCCAATAGGTGCCACTTCCACTTAGTGGGCTTGGTCCTTATGTGCTCTGTTGAAGGCTAATAAAACAGCAAACAAATTGACGCTGCAATGCAGACTGCTACAGTTAAAGGTGCCGTACATTGGATTTAAAGTGGCAGCACATGGAATTAAATATCGTTGATATCAAATAGAAGGAGGCAACATCACACTACAAACAACACCCAAGTACACACACTCACACAACTACGAGGGAATAATGAAAAACACATCAATGATAGAAGTGATAAGCTTGCAATCCTGCAATACCCTGTTTGTGGACAAGGAGACTACAGCCATGGAGGCACATCTCTTTATTAACAAGGAGGTAACACAATCCAGTGAAACGATTCAACAGAGCTGCCATCCCGCAAGAGCTCACAAACACAGCTGAGTTAAAGGCCTACTGAAATGATTTTTTTTTATTTAAACGGGGATAGCAGATCTATTCTATGTGTCATACTTGATCATTTCGCGATATTGCCATATTTTTGCTGAAAGGATTTAGTATAGAACAACGACGATAAAGATTGCAACTTTTGGTATCGGATAAAAAAAAGGCTTGCCCCTACCGGAAGTAGCGTGACGTAGTCAGTTGAACATATACGCAAAGTTCCCTATTGTTTACAATGATGGCCGCATGAAGTGAGAGAGATTCGGACCGAGAAAGCGACAATTTCCCCATTAATTTGAGCGAGGATGAAAGATTTGTGGATGAGTAAAGTGCAAGTGAAGGACTAGTGGGGAGTTGAAGCTATTCAGATAGGGAAGATGCTGTGAGAGCCGGGGGTGACCTGATATTCAGCTGGGAATGACTACAACAGTAAATAAACACAAGACATATATATACTCTATTAGCCACAACACAACCAGGCTTATATTTAATATGCCACAAATTAATCCTGCATAAAAACACCTGCGTGTTTGTTATGCTAGCTCCTAGCTCCTCTGCTAGCTCCTAGCTCCATAGAACACGCCAATACAATTCAAACACCTGATCAACACACACAATCACTCAGCCCAAAAGACCGTTCACCTAACCCAAGGTTCATAAAGCTTATATATTTTAAAAAAGTTACGTACATACGCAAAAAAAAGTTGCGCACATACGGTCAAGCGATCAAATGTTTAGAAGCCAAAGCTGCATACTCACAGTAGCACGTCTGCGTCTTTGTCATCCAAATCAAAGTAATCCTGGTAAGAGTCTGTGTTGTCCCAGTTCTCTACAGGCGTCTGTGTATCGAAGTCAAAAGTCCTCCTGGTTAGAGTCTCTGTTATCCGAGTTCTTCCATCTTAACTGCATCTTTCGGGAATGTAAACAAAGAAGCGCCGGCTGTGTACTGTTGTTGCTGACTACGTTCGAAAAATACGTCCATTTCGCACCGACAACTTTCTTCTTTGCTTGCTCAGCTTCCTTCTCCATAATGCAATGAACATGATTGCAACAGATTCACGAACACAGATGTCCAGAATACTGTGGAATTATGAAATGAAAACAGAGCTTTTTCGTATTGGCTTCAATGTGGAAGGCATACCCGTGTTCCCCGGGCTACGTCACGCGCATACGTCATCCGCAGAGGCGTTTCGAACCGGAAGTTTAGCGGCAAATTTAAAATGTCACTTTATAAGTTAACCCGGCCGTATTGGCATGTGTTATAATGTTAAGATTTCATCATTGATATATAAACTATCAGACTGCGTGGTCGGTAGTAGTGGGTTTCAGTAGGCCTTTAATGCTGCTATGTCTGGTTCTTTAGCTGATATCACACGTTAAGTTAAAGTTAAAGTACCAGTGATTGTCACACACACACACACACACACACACACACACACACACACACACACACACACACACACACACACACACACACACACACACACACACACACACACACACACACACACACACACACACACACACACACACACACACACACACACACACACACACACACACACCCTAACCCATCCCCTTGTTCACCCCGTGGGAGGTGAGGGGAGCAGTGAGCAGCAGCGGTGGCTGCGCCCGGTAATCATTTCAGTTGACAACAGGCACCACTTTTTAAAAAGACACACACTCTGCTTTTCAATTACATTTAACTTTTTCTTTAAAAAAAAAAAAAAGTAAGACAAAAATTACTTTCCCTGATAATTAATTACATTTTTTAATTCCTTTACTAATTCAATAATTCAAACTATAATGAATTACTTTTTAAAAGTAATTTTCCAAACACTGGTCACAATATAACCATTAAAATCTCTATCGTCTGCCAAATGTATATTATTTAAATCGTATATTGTCTATATCACGCAACCCTACTTCATGCATATGCATCATTGTCATCAAGATTTATAGAACATTCACAAAAACAACATAACATTTAAAATAACTATTACGTTCTTACATAACCAATCCATTACAGGTGCACATAGTTTTAGTTAAAGTTAAAGTACCAATGATTGTCACACACACACTAGGTGTGGTGAAATTTGTCCTCTGCATTTGACCCATCCCCTTGATCACCCCCTGGGAGGTGAGGGGAGCAGTGGGCAGCAGCGTAGCCGCGCCCGGGAATCATTTTTGGTGATTTAACCCCCAATTCCAACCCTTGATGCTGAGTGCCAAGCAGGGAGGTAATGGGTCCCATTTTTATAGTCTTTGGTATGACCCAGCCGGGGTTTGAACTCACAACCTACCGATCTCAGGGCGGACACTCAAACCAATGTACGTTAAATTGCTAACAAGGAGCAAACGTCCAGCAAAAAAAACATGCAGCTGAGTCGAATTAATCTGATCAATTTAACTAGAAAGAAACAACGATTATCATAGTAGATATGGAAGTTACAGATCACTTTTCAATTCCAGCATTATATGTAAATCAACTACTCGAAAAGGGATCCTCAATTTAAGTATCATCTGTGAGAGAATGTTGAAGACCAATAAACAACTTACGATATGCCGATAATCCATCTTTGTTAGGACTAAACACATAACCTCAAACAACTACCAACTGCACTGAATGATAAAGGCAAACTATATGGAATGGAAATGAATGTGAATAAAACCAAAGAAATACTAGAGAGCAAAAAAACAGTTCCTCAAATATTCCTTACAATAGATGGCAGACCTAATGAACAAGTATCAAATATGGTATATCTTGGTCAGATGCAATTTGAAAATGGAAGAACTGACAATGAAATACAAAGAAGAATTGAAATTGCTAGGAAATCATATGAAAATATATCAAAACTACAAACATCACACAAAATAAATTTTGAAACAAGGAAAAGAATGCTAAAATGCTATGTGTGGTCTACCCTACTGTATGCATCTGCGACATAGACCTTAACAAAAACGTTATCAAATAAATTGGAAGCATTTGAGCTCTGGTTATACGGAAGAATGTTAAAAGTAAATTAAGACAAACAATGAAGTGTAACAAATTACTATTAAACACGGAAACTATAATATTTTGGCCATATAATCAGGAAAGATGGCATACAAAGACATCTATTAGAAGGAAAGATGGATGGAAAGTGAGGAAAATGGAGGCCCAGAACAACATGGACTACTAACATCAAAGACTGGACCATGCTCAGCGTCAGAAAGGCACAAGATCGAGAGGAATGCCGATCCATTGTATTCAACCTGCAAACGGCGGATGAAACATGTTGATCATGATGTAAATAAATATCAAAACAAGATTGTTTGTTGTTGTAGCACTCGCAACTCTCAATTGTAAGAAACAATGATACTTTAACAGAAACTGCAGCCATTTAGGAGCCAAAGTCTTACACGCTACTCAAGTGAGACGAGTGAAAAGAAAATAATGACTTTGTTAAAGGAGAAATAGTTTAGTGAGGGACCTGAGATCATAAATGAAGCGGAGCAAACACTAACGGAGCAGGATGAATTTAAAGCACAGTGAGTTGAAAGGGTTGAAGGAGAGGAAGAGGAAGAAAGAAGGTTAACACAGGCAGCTTCTGCTAAGTACTTTAGCACTTGTGGTTAGCTAATAGTATACTGGCAGATCCACTTAACCATCACTCAGCTTCAATTCTCACTGCCGCTGCCCTGACAAGCCTCAACAAGTAGGAAGTAAACCCTTGAAATGAAAAAACGGAACATGCACAATGACTTTCTCTACTCTTTTTTTCTCCATATACCAGACAACTACTGTTCATTTTTAACCTTTTAGACGCTCGTTTGATTGAGGGTCAACAGTAGTACAAACAAAATAGTTTCTCTAAAGACTTGGAGTGGAACATGAGACAATTCAGTTGAATTCTGGTGCGCATCAGGGTGAAAGAGCATTGCAAAATATGGCCTTCATAGTCACTTTCTTAGACTTTTCTACGACACAGTACTGAGCTCAGCCCTGACTCAGCTCTGTTCATCTCTGAGGAAGACGGTATCCAGAAAACAGTAACAGAGAACACAATGTAGGAGAACAAAGGTCTTGTCAATTGGCCACGGTGAACAAAGTATATCCAACAGGAGACTACGGACAGCAAGAAAACTTACCAAAGTAAAGACTGGAGCAACAGGGTAAGCCAACAAAAGCATTATGCAAGTGTTTATTTTTTTCAATTTCTAGCAGTGTATCCAAGTTAGAATGACACATCTGCTTGACTAATGAGTGTCCACCAGGTACTAGAAATAGTACCTTATAGTGCCTGTTTTTGGAAAAACATCAATAATGCCACAAGAACCTAATTTGGTCACGAGTCGCAATGTGGGGCACAGTTGGGGTGTTTCTAAAACTTTGAATTCAAAATTCCAGCCGCAATAACAATGTGTGGATGTCTTGTTTATTCATTTTGTTTATTTCTCATTTCTTGTGTATTTCTATTTTAAAGATACTTAAAACAGAGAGAAAGAAGAATGAAAGAAACTTTCAAATTGCAGAAACCTTTATGGGACATCTGAGTGCTGAAGAACACTGATTAGTGGTGTAATCTTGCAGTGTTTTTACTCTACTGTAGTTTTTAAACTTGTTTGCCGTTTAATGTTGTTTATTAATTTCGATACGCAAAGCTACGAGAAGTGGACGGACTCTTGAGCATATTAACTGAAGAATACTAGGAATGTAGCCAAATTTCGAAACTGCAACTCCAGCTGCTCATGCGACTTCGTTGTTTGAAGGATAATGTAAAATAGAGGTGGCAGTAAACAAGTGAAACGAAGGTAAATCACATCAAATATACACTATTTACTTTGTTACATGCTGTAACAGTAGTCAGCGACACGCCATTTGTGTAGTTATTAGCTTAAACCCAAGTAAACTGAATGTTGAACGTTAAATCTGATGTGTTTGTGTTGTCGCCGTGAGATAAACACTGTTATTTATTTTTCATGCATTGTTATTTACAGCTAAAATGGACCACAAAAAAGATTCACCTGGCCCTCATGAATTCATAATTTACTGAAATGACAACTTTCTGACAGTTGTACACTGTGAACAAAAGCCAGACTTTTTATGTAAAGTTTGGGTAACACTTTTTGAGTTTGAGTTTGAGTTTATTTCGAACATGCAAGCATACAACATGATACATCACAATTTCCAGTTTCTCTTTTCAACATGTTCGAAAAGGAGTAGGAAGAAGCAGAGCTTATTTAATCCTACCCCTTTTCTTTACATAACAATTGCTGAAACTTTTTTTATTCACTTCCTGTTCTCAATTTTTTCACAATAAACTCCATATGTAATCACAATAAAAATAAATAAATAAATAATAGTAAGAATTTAATAATAATAATTGGTGAAGAAAGTCATATTTCATATGATGAGATAAGTAAGATTACTTTACTTTAGTATGGGGAACATATTCTAAGTAACAAAGACTTAATTTAGAGTTATTTGGTTAGGGTTAGGGTAATTTGGTTAGGGTTGGGGTTAGAAGGTTAGGGTTACATAATAACTGGTTGTATAATAAGGCCATGCAGAATAAGGCATTAATAAGTACTTAATAATGACTAATTAAGAGCCAATATGTTATTAATTTGCATGTTAATAAGCAACTAATTCATGGTGAATATGTTCCCCATACTAAAGTGTTACCAAAATGTGGTATACTTTGTTTTTTAATCATATTGTTACGTACCTTATTGCTTTTTATTTTATTAACTTATCTGTATAAAAGAAATCGGACCTATTATTTTCTGTTTATTTACATGGCATCAATATAGAAATATACAGTACCACTCCCCTATGCTTTGTATAAACTACTGTGAACTGCAAAATGCGGTGGGAACACAAACCACACATGTATACAGGAACCTATAGTCCCAGGAACCAAAGATTCCAGGAACTTAAAGTTCCTGATTTTTGGGTGGAAAACTGCCTTATCTAGCCAGTGTCTAGTTGAGTAGGTACGTGTACATTTTGTCAATAGCCCTTTCACTCCTATGCATGTCGTAATTGTTCTCTGGTCACTTGTCAATCACTACTGCACCCCATGATACTAATTAAGCCTCTATAAGCGTAATACTAGTGAATAACCTTATTGAGGCTGTATAAAGTAAAATGAAAATCATTAAAGCTCGGGTAAAGTGGAAGAAAGCTGCCATGAAAGAATAAATGAGTCACTGCAGAAAAGCAAAAACAACTATACCTGCCACAGCATCAATTAGGACCTTTTTATTGGTTTCTATAGCAACTAACTGTCAGGACGCAGGCTGTGTAGAGTAAATAAACATAATGGAAAAGTTGTGTATAATTATTAATACCTAAAAACAATAACCACCAATGATTCTTTGCAAATAGGTGTCTTACAAGTACAGATAAACAGGTGCATTTGCGTGGGACAACTGGTCAGAGTTCTCAATTATTCACAACACTCTTTCACAATGGTCCGACCTCTTAGTAAATATTTAGAAATGCAAAAGCTTTCACTTAAAGTGCCTCAAAAGAGAATAATCCTCTTTCAAAATCTAACCATTCACAATATTATACAGTTACAGCATGCAGCACCATTCATTATCAGCGCTGACGTCATCTGCTATAGCTCTCACCATGCACACGCACATACAGCATCCCTAAACCCTTCTAATCTTTCATCCCAAAGGAGAGAACGGCATTCACTAGCACACAGTGTCACAAACCCCACCTGTCCGATAATTAAAAAAATAAAAAAAAGACGCAGCTCTATCTATTGAAGAGCAGGCTAAGGTCATTACTCTGATTGTCGCGTGAAGACAAAGGTTTATTTTATTGTTTTCTCGTCCTCCATCTCTTACTTTCTGTGCCTGTTCTGCCTCTCGCTCGTCTCCATGGGGATTGTAGCAAAGAGAGTAGGGGAGAAAGGGCGAGTCAGTCATTAAGACTGGCTTGTATGTGTGAGCTGAGTAGGAATAACCTCCAGTGACATATTGACCAAATGACCTTGAGTGGGTTTAGTAAGAAAACTCACCTACTGAGGCAGATTGGCTCCAAAGCCAGAGAAAATTCACAGCAATCGGTAAACAAATACATATTTCTTTCTAGCGTAATAGACACTGTGTCCCATTCAAACAATATATTCAAAATACCTTATTACCCTGAATATAGCAATTTTTTTCAGTCTGAAAAAGAGAGGATGTATTCTCGGGGTCAAGAGATTTATGCACGTAAAAGCAACAGGTGGTGCCATGACTTATCCAAATGAGCTTATCTTCCTGTCACTCACGTTAGATGTGAAACGGTTCGGTTTGGTGTACGTTGTTCTTTTTACTCCAGAATATCAAAAAATCCTAATAATCCACCATTAACATTTATCGGTTGTGGTTAATACAAAAAAATCTTAGAAAATACAACTTTAAAATGGCTCCTAAAAGCTCTGACCCTTAAATTTGTGTATGCATAAACGTGTAACTGTTAGGGATGATGTTTGATAAGAAATTATCGAGTTCGAGCCCATTATCGAATCCTCTTATCGAACAGATTCCTTATCGATTCTCTTATCGATTCCAGATAGGTTGTTGTATATGGGAAAAAACACAATATTTGGTTTAACAAAAGCTCACTTTTATTTTATAAGAAAAATAAATAAATAAATAAATAAATATTGACTGTTACCCCCCTAAAAAAAAATAAAAAAAATACTGACTGTTGTTACCCAAAGTATACTAAGTGGGATTTTTCAGAAAAACAAATGTATACAGTAACACAAAAACAACCTGTCTCTGTGATCACTATAGGTGTATAAATAATAATATAGTGTTAAAGGCCTAATGAAATGAATTTTTTTTTATTTAAACGGGGATAGCAGATTCATTCTATGTGTCATACTTGATCATTTTGCGATATTGCCATATTTTTGCTGAAAGGATTTAGTACAGAACAACGTTGATAAAGTTCGCAACTTTTGGTCTCTGATAAAAAAAAAACCTTGCCCCTACCGGAAGTAGCGTGACGTTGTCAGTTGTTCACTCCCTCATATTTTCCTATTGTTTTCAACGCAGCTAGAGCTATTCGGACCATTACCCCATTAATTTGAGCGAGGATGAAAGATTCGTGGACGAGGAACGTTAGAGTGACGGACTAGAATGCAGTGAAATACATATTTTTTTTCGCTCTGACCGTAACTTAGGTACAAGCTGGCTCATTGGATTCCACACTCTCTCCTTTTTCTATTGTGGATCACGGATTTGTATTTTAAACCACCTCGGATACTATATCCTCTTGAAAATGAGAGTCGAGAACGCGAAATGGACATTCAGTGCCTTTTATCTCCACGACAATACATCGACGAAGCTCATGCTAATTAGCATGAGCTAACGTGATAGCATCTGTCTCAAATGCAGATAGAAACAAAATAAATAAATCCCTGACTGGAAGGATGGACAGAAGATCAACAATACTATTAAACCATGTACATGTACGGTTAATAGATCTCAGCCTGGCAAAGCTTAACAATGCTGTTGCTAACGACGCTAAGGCTGACTTAGCAACTTAGCAACCGGACCTCACAGAGTTATGATAAAAACATTAGCGCTCCACCTACGCCAGCCAGCCCTCATCTGCCCAGCTCATCAACACCCGTGCTCACCTGCGTTCCAGCGATCGACGGCGCGACGAAGGACTTCACCCGATCATCCGTGCGGTGGCCGGTTAGCATCGGCTAGCGCGTCTGCTATCCAAGTGAGTAATCCTTGTTGTGTTGCTACAGCCAGCCGCTATACACCGACCCACCTACAACGTTCTTCTTTGCAGCCTCTATTGTTCATTAAACAAATTGCAAAAGATTCACCAACACAGATGTCCAGAATACTGTGGAATTATGAAATGAAAACAGAGCTTTTTTGTATTGTATTCAATGGGGAAGGCATACCTCTGTTCCCCGGGCTACGTCACGCGCATACGTCATCCTCCGAAGGCTTTTTCAACCGGAAGTGTGGCGGGATATTTTAAATTGCACTTTATAAGTTAACCCGGCCGTATTGGCATGTGTTGCAATGTTAAGATTTCATCATTGATATATAAACTATCAGACTGCGTGGTCGGTAGTAGTGGCTTTCAGTAGGCCTTTAATACATGCTCGGATAGGCCAGTATCGGTCAGTATCGGTATCGGTATCGGATCGGAAGTGCAAAAACAATATCGGTATCGGATCGGAAGTGCAAAAACCTGGATCGGGACATCCCTAATTGTTCTATACTCAGACAATTACAAGATGAAAGTGTTTTTACGGTGCGTTTAAGGACTGCTGAACCAGACACCAGAACACCCCCAAAAATAAGAAATAACAATAGATTATTTGTCATGCACTTCTCATTCAAATAAATCTTAGTGCTACAGTGTGAAGCAATATATCAAACAATAAAACCTTTGCCATTAAAACAGATAAATACTGAGACTTAAACACTATCAGTGAAGCATGAACACAAAACACGTAAAAATATTGTTTTTTCTAACAGTGTGTCTATTTATTCTAGTTATTTAAAATAACTTGGCCAAAATATTTTAGTGTGTGTATACAGTTAAGTACTTTTTGAGCACATTCAAAAATACCGCTTTGATGATGATAACTGTGATCATTTTCGTCACGATAGCCGTGATATGATATTATCATATCGTTACATCCCTTTGTATTATTATGAAATAATTTATCTAATTATCTGTCAAAATGATGTTGCTTGTGCGTAATGGTAAAAGGTAGTGCAGTGTAGATTGAGTCTCAATGAATGTGCAATATAGCAGCATTATTTAATAAAACAGTGGCATCGAAATACGAGTTAAGAAAATTCTAACATTCTTTTATCTCATTAAAAATAAAGTATTCATTGAAAATGTGAAAAGAAAAAAATAAGGATATATAACTTTTTTAAAAAGCCTTTGGTCACTACGTGAGGAAGTAAAGCTTATTTGCAACTGGATTCTTAAGTAAACAAATCCTTAAGTCACATCTCTTGGTACAAAGATGCATTCAACAATCCAAGCACCAGAATCAATTTACGGCTTTTTGATTAATGAACTGAACATATCTGAGCATTAATCACAAGCTGCAGCACATGGCACCAACAGCGGACGACACCTGGCTCGCGGCCCACAATCTACTCTGATGTTTGGATTTTTCGAGTGAGCCTCTTGCCCGAGTCAAAACAATCTTTGACAGACGCTAAATCAAACTCGCTTGATAACCAAACAAGGGCCTGATTAAATTATAAAAATTAAAAGACAAATGGTGTAGCGAGGAACAGCCAGAGCAATCTTAACCCGATTGGGCCCTGACCAGACTGGTAAATATTGTCCCCTTTCCTTCGCACGCTGCCTATTAAATCCTATCCACCCATCTCCTCATTAATTGGCCTGTCAGGAGGTGTGTTTGCAAGGCCGCTCTGCACACTGACATGCTAACCTCCAGTCAGATTCCCATTTAGATCAGTGAAGACACACATGGCGGTGACAGCATGTTATGGGTGTGTGTGTGTGTTCATTTAGCCCGATAAATGCCTGTCAAAATAAACTCTTCCAACGCACATCAGTTGTCTTCTAAAGTTGAAATATAAACTGTGTCTCCAAGGGATAATCAAGCATTGACTTGACTCAAAATAATTGCAACTCACAGTGAAGTTATTATTTGGATTAACATACAGTAGCTTGCCGGCACGCAATAAACCAATGAAGCAAACCTGTTTCAACCTGATGCAATCCATATTATACAGTATTTGGAAGTTTTACAATTCAGAAAAATCTCCAACATTTTGGGGGAATCTACATTATGTCACATTGCATGAGCAGATTGCCTGAGACTAAATCAGGTATTTTTATTTTTATTCTGCTTTTTTTAAAGCATTCATTCTGAAAGAAGGACCAGACTCAACATGCTGTGTTAGGAACATGACAAGACTAAGAATATAGTATACACTTAAGTTAAGTAAAGCAAAAACCTGATTGCTTTGAAGGTTTGTGCCATTCAGTTTTTCATATTTTCAAGACATTTTGGCTGTGTTAAACTGAAAAGCAAAACACATTTGTTCCTAATGACAAAAATTCCCCATGGAAACCAATTAACACATTCATCTTAAAATAAACTTAATGCAACCCTTTAACATACATTTGTATATATGTCCACCAGACAGCATTTTCCCCCCCACTCAAAGCATGCAGCAAAATGTCAAGTGCATGTTGCTATTGATGTGCAACAATGTGTGTACATTTGGGATGTTTTTTCCAAAAAATATAATATTTGTTTGAATATATAATATTTTTACAGCAGTTATGAGTGAATGTTAAGGACCTCTTAAAGGGGAAATGCACTTATTTTGGAAATTTGCCTATGAGTCACAATCCTTGTGTGTACAGCTTCACTAATGGACATTGGCGTGTTACTTTCAAAGGCAAAATTAAAGTATTGCTAGAAACATAATTTTATATGGGACTTTATTGTATTATATGTATAGTACATGTTCCAAAAAGAAAAAAGCATAAAACACCACCAGAATTAGAGATATTACAAGTCAAAGTGATGAAACTTAGTGTTAAGCTTAGTGTAACTAAACATTACCCTATAAGATGAAGGCAATTGCATTTTATTGATATTTGAAATGTATTCAATGTTTATAAATGAATATTTAAATCTACTAAATGTTAAAAAGGGAATAAATATTCAAAATAAGTTAATTAAATGAAATCTAGTTTGGTTACGCCATCATGAGCGCAACACAAGGTTGTAAAAGTTTCAACAACAATTCTAAATAACATGCCAAAAGCGAACTGAAATCAAATACACACAGCTTAAAGATTGATCAATACCTATTTAAATTTAGTAATACATAATTATGATGATTTATCAAAATATAAAAGAAATATACCTGAACAGAACGCTCATGATGGTTACACAAAAAAGTAACGCTATGAATCGCGTTTTTCCAAGTTTTTGGGGAATTTTTATGCTATTTACAAGCATCTCCTTTTTATTATCGTTGATTTTAAATGGTCAAACTAATGCATATTATATATGCATGCCCTAGTAAACAAAAAAAAAAGTCATATTTATTTTGATTGTTACATTTTGAAGTACATTTGTGCAGGTGGGTGCGAATGTACCCATTACCAGAGCTGTACACTTATGTAAGAGAAAAACACAAATGTGTTTTTTTTATGGATTCTAACTTGTAAAGGAACGCAATCAAAAGTCAGTTAACAATGCAGCCAATGGGAGTCGCTCTATTCCACCTATAAAGTGCTCTAAAAACATCCAAAGTCCTCCAAGGTTTTACATACACGCTGTACGTATAGTATATATGTAATGTAGTGACAGGTACATTCATACTAACATTTAATATTTACGTATTTTGCTTACTTTAAGCATACGGCGGCGTTATAATTTCACAGATGCATCACAATGTTCACTTTTTTCTTTAACAACAACACAATCACACTTGAGAGACAACAAAGACTAGTTGGGGACAAACTATGATCCAAAAACGTATAGCCTGAATATAAGGAGGAGGAGAAACAAGTTTTAAAAGCTGTGTGCTAAACAGATTAAGCTTTATTGCTAAGTGCTGAACAATAAATACAAACTACAAACATAAGAAACCGTCACTTATTGTACAATATCTGATCTCACTGGGATTGAGACGATGTGATGTTCATATTTTTCTGTTTAGATGAAGAATTAATAATAATTCTCATGGAGGGTTAAAAAATGTCTGCAAACGAGCATATTTCTGTGTCTTTCTCGCCATCTACGGGTCTAAGTTTGATTTAAAAGTTTACAAACTTCTCAGTTTATGGCCACGTCCTTCTTCTATCCAGGTGAGAGGCATGATTTATACTCTGGAATGAACTTTCACAAGTTCAGAGATGATGCAGCGGCTCACCAGCTTAATATGTCAATATAGCAGCATTAGCCCGTTAGCCATCTGTGCTCACAGCGCAGCTAAAGGTAGTTTGTCTGCATTAGTGCTTATAATAACAATATTGCGAATGCAGGTCACGACATGTAAATGGCCTATTGTTGCCGCTTTTTGGATGTTTTTGTAAATACAGTTGGATATGGTTTATTTGATACAACGAAACACAATTAAGCATATAAAGTAAACGTGTTTTTCCACTCTACTGGTGCTTTTAAGAGATAACCAAAATAAATCCTTTCTTCGTATATTAATAAGGTAAACAAAAAAGTGATTTATCAGACCAGATACATTTGCAATACTGTTTGAAGTAAATATAAAAAGTAATGTAATTAAAGCATTAATGAAGTGTCCAGCAAAAAAACAAATGTTCATGTTTAGTACAGAGAACACAAATGGAGTCTTCTGCATAGACAAGTGTGCCGTCTTGTATCTTTCTCGTACATGTGCTTCCTGTTTTCAACAAGACATCCCAGCGGGGCTAATATTCATGTACAGAACAGCAGGGAGAAGAAAAAACAGCAGTGAGCTATGGGCTTTGCGATACTCCGCACACTAAAAAAACGTACATCAGCTCTGCTGGGCTAAATTAATGCACATACTGTACGTCACCACCGAAACACAAATGCCTCTGAAGGAAAATTATTTAGTTTCTGCTGTGACAGCAGGTTTATTTTCAGGGCACAAACACACACTGGAGACACCCCACTCTTGTGCATGCTTGCCGCAACTGGCACACAATTAGCCAAATTAACAGAGCACATGCATCATCTGAACTGCGAGGCGAGTACACAGGTGCAAGTATTGTATAAACGTACAGCAAACAAGCATGAATAACGCTCCAAGAGCCTTTTTAGCACATCATATTAGGGAACAAACCTGATTTAATTTTGTGAATTAAGACAAATACCAGTCAGGGAACAGAGCATCAGCTTACAATGCACTGTCTTGGAGAATAAAGTGACATGACCATACTTTAGAAGAAAATAATATAAAAGGCCGGTCTTATGGCAAAATGGTGATTTAGAGACATAAATATAGTGAAACATATTCAACCATGATAAGCAACGTGATGCTCATCTTTACATAACTTGTTTTTTTTACCCCAGCCTACCAACTTAAAGGGTAACTGAACTTTTATGGAATTTTGCCCATCGGCCATTATGAGAGACAAGAAGACGGATGTGTTTTTTAAAATGCATTCTAACTTATAAATAAAAGTCTGTTTACAATAGAGTCAATAGGAGGTCCTCTATTCCGCCCATAAAGCCCTCTAAATAACTGTCCAAAAACAGCCAACAATACTCCATTTACATTTTGTGACTTGAATATTGACCAAGTATTAGTGATATTGTTGTCATAAGCCAGTCCCTCTCAAACAGTGGGGCGGGCCTTGGTGGGGTGGCACGATGCGTGACCACGGGGAACATGCTTTTTTTTGTCGTACCAGAATGTGATGAAACGAATGTAACACTTAGCTTCACTGTAACTATGGTGGGAGACGAGGAAAGACCGGTGTGTTGTTCCTTTCACTGTTAATAAGCGCACAATATTATGCAGCGGTATAGGTATAACAATTTTATAGACAAATTATACTATTCATAGTCACGGTGGAGAGTCGGGGGCGCAAAATATTTTCTTCTTCTTGGGTGGGGGGGGGGGACAGAAAATACTTGAGAAGCACTGTCATAAGCACTAACGCAGACAAAGTATTTATAGCAGTAACTAGCTTGTGTGGCTATGTTGACATCATCGGCTAGTGAGCTGCTTTTTCGCCTCGGAGCTAGCGAAAGTTTGTTCGAGAACATACATAATGCCGCTTACCTGGATACTAGAAGGATGAGGACAAATTCAAACAAGTTGGTCAAATTTGACAGACAATTTAGACCTGGAAATGGCGAGAAAGACACGAAAAGATGATTGGTTTCAACCCACTTTTTTCTTCGCAAGGTTTATAAGTAATTCGTCATCAATGCAGCTTGCTCTCAAATTCGAGCCGGTGTTCTGGCAAAACATGCACCCTCCTGGAATTCATTAAATTCAACTCCTGCATGTGTGTAAGAAGGAATATGGAAATGTATTTGTGTCTCACTGAGTGTGCATCTTTTTTGAAGGAATCTTTCACGCGAGTACAATCTTTAGCCATGAAAACACTGCGACAGCTGCGGTAAAGAGTTAAAGTCACATATCGGTCCATCGTGATATTGATTATATTTGTAACTAAGAGTCTTGAAAGATAACCACTGAAAAAAGATGGCAGCCATACTTGGGAGGTACTTTTGTTTACATCTTCATCACCCTGCATACATCACTGTCGCCAAGTGGGCCAAAAATACACAAGCGCACACTTCTGGCTTTCACAATAAAATCAATGTGCCAATTGTCTGATTGCACTGACAAATTAAGAAACTCAGAAGAATAGCTTACATATTTACTGTTATTATTAAGTTTAAGAGACTGTTCAAACTACAAGTGTTGACAAAGAACAAAGAAAACATTTAGCATAAATATCTTGAAACTTTTTTTTTATAAAAGAGAATGATTATGTATATAATATTTGTTTATTTACTTGTGGTTTATTTATTTATTATTTATTCATTTAAACAGAGAACACATACATGGGATAAAACTGCTATGTTATGAAAAGGGGTGAGGTTAAATAAACTCTGCTTCTTCCTACTCCATTTCGGACATGCTGTAATGAAACAACTGGAAATATGTGATGCAATACATTGTAATTTTATTCATTCATTCATTCATTTTTTATTTATCTCGTTCATTGATGTGCATTTTTGATCAATAGACAATTAAACTCTAACAACAAAACACGTATTTACACATCTATACTTGAGAAGGAACAGGATGAAGAAAATCTTATATTTCCTGCCCCCTTCAACATAAGAAGTAGTTAATGGATAGCCCAGATTCAGAAGCATACAAACCAAACAAATACATCCAAATATAATGAAAACAAACAAAAAACACACCAAAAAAAACAAAAAGTGCAAAAACTTCATGAAGTACAAACCAAACAAAAAATAATATACACCTCACGGGATGATACAAAACAAATACAAAACCAAAAATAAGTAAAATAATAAATATAAAGCAAAATGTAAACACTTACGGCTGTCCATATGATCTAATTGTTCTGTCTTTATATATTTTTTTCAATTGGAATATATTTCTACAATCTTTTATCTCATTATTATGTATTGTATTTATGCTCGAAATAAACTGAACTGAACAATCAAAAAAAGATGTTTATGGTAAAGAGAAAAAAAGTACATTTGGATTTTTCAACAGTTTTAAAACATTTTTTTATATTCAGGTAAATAAGAGTGGATAGAATCGAATCGTGATTAATCGATTTCGAACCTTATTGATTCCATTTGGGAAATTGGCCATGATACCGAGCTCTAGTCTCTCTACAATTGTACAATTAAATGCCCTGTTGTCCTTGTGTTTTAGGTAAATAAACATGTGATAATTACAGCTGTGTATGGTATCTTCAAATTCTGAGGTTCCACTGTACGTTGTAATCCATGGTTCTCCAACCGAGTACCGGGTCAAGAATCATTTGGTAGTAGGTCGAAATAAAAACTTTTTCACATTTCACAACTTTATCTTAAAAAATGGCTGCTCGTTGTTACTTAATTGGTCTGTTGAGCAGAAAAAGTCTGGGGACTGTTGCCCTAACCCAGATGTTGGCAAGTGCCATATTGGACCAAAAATACCAAAAAAAAATCTGTTGGGCCATAAAAAATTTAAAGCCTTATATAAGTGTCAAAATGAAGGTACACATGATGTAAGTGTCCACATTAGCTATAATAGCTTACTATCAAAATGCCTAGGTATGGCAGGCTGACGCAAATCTTCGTTGACAGAACTGTTGAAATGTAATATTTATTCTACACACTTTTACAACATTGGAAGACATTAGTAAAATGGAGGCTTCTTAGAAGGTGAGATAACTCCTGAAAATTACTGGCTTAGAATGACCAAAGAGATAGATGTGTGTGTCCAAATTAAAGGAAACAACAGGCTGTCTTCTTCTAATGGATTTATTAATCTTTGCAATCCAATCAATCCAATCCACTTTATTTATATAGCACATTTAAACAATAAGAATGTTTCCAAAGTGCTGCACAGCCATGTTAAAAACAATATTAAAAACAATATTATGCTCCACCAATGACTGAATAAAAACAAAAACAAAGCTTGCAAGCTTGGTAATTTTCGCTGTGGTCTATAACAGCACAAAAACAACTATCAGAAATGCAGCCAATATTACATACAGATAATGTGTCATGAGACATGCAAATATAAATTAAATACACAGAGGACATAAGTAAAGGAAATTAAATGAGCTAAAATATACCAACACATGACATATGTCCATACAGCTAGCCTAAATAGCATGTTAGCATCGATTAGCTTGCAGTCATGCAGGGACCAAATATGCCTGATTAGCACTCCAACAAGTCAATAGCATCAACAAAGCTCACTTTTGTGCATTCACGTACAGCATAAAAAGTTTGATGGACAAAATAAGACAAAGAATGAGGGGCATAAAACACGTGGAAGCGTCTGAGAAAAATTTACATGTAAACGAAATACAATGAGTTCAAGGACCGCCAAAATTAGTAGGCCAAACGTCACTTGCCAAATATTCTCATCAGTGAAGCATGTTTAAAATAAACAGTGGGATTTATAACAATTAGAAAGGTTTGTGTCATGTTTGTCCTCCTTCAGAAACCATATTAAAACAAAAAATAATAATCTTCCACCATCTTTTTTAATTTTCATACATTTTTGAAAAAGCTCAAGCGAGCCCAGAGGGCGGCGCTAAAGAGCCGCATGCAGCTATAGGGCCGCGGGCTGCCGACCCCCGCCGTAACCATTTGGTAAAATATAGCATATGCAATAAAGCGTTTGCTAGGAGGACCTGACAAAACAGGCGCTGTCACAATCGTGTTGCTAGAAAATAGAATAGTTTATACATAATACAGGGCAACAGTACGTTTTCTTACTAAATTATTGTTGAGAACATGCAGCATTAAGGCAGCACAAAGGCAGCTGGACCTGACTGGTGACAACCCTACCATTCATCAGCATATCCCAGGAGAGTCCTCATCCCTTCACAGTGACAACACTCTGCAGCTCAGACACACATAAAGCACTGTACAAGGGCCCATGTCAGCATCAGCACCAATCGAATAGTGCGACTCTTGTGTGTGCGTGCGCGTCCACATATATTATTCATTAGCATGCAATCACATGAACAAAGTGTCTGGTAGGAGAGATAAGGCCTTCTTTATTTCTGCCTCTTGCTTTCGTGTGAATGGATGTGTAGACGTGTGTGTTCTCTCCATCGTCTGGCAAACAGACCATATTGTAGGGTGAGGGAGGAGTGGAAATAGACAGGGAAGTAGACAGCGAGACATAAAATACGTTAGAGCGTCTCAGGGACACGGGAAGGGGGAAAAGAAATCAGTTATGAGACAAAGGCATAACAGAAGGTACGGATGAGAGAGGCTGAGAGGTGCAGGAGGACGAGCGGGGTTTATCAAGTCGTCTTTTCATCCATGTGCGCAACTTTGATTTTGTCAGGAGACATTTGCTTGTACAGTACGAAGAAACATGCTGATCGGCCTCCCATTCTTAGCACATGGCGCTCAGCATTCATCCAACCCTTCAGCAATAACAAGCTAACACTGTCAACACTCTCAGTGGGCGCAATTCCATGTCGGTCTGCTTCCTCAAAACCAAAAAAACACGATGGCACGAGCAGACTAAATCTCACCCACAGCGACACATGAAGAAACACACTGACTAGAGAGAAATACACATTTTCCTGGCTTGCGCTTAGATTATTCCACAACTTTTACCGAAGAGGAGACTAAGAGCAGCAATATATATATATATATATATATGTTTGTAACTGAGCTACTGTGTGGAACAATTTCCCTTGTGGATCAATAAAGTTTGTCGAAGTCTAATATTGCAGCATTTACTTACTTACAGTATTAGCATGTGGCTGTTGGAACTATTTTTATCCAGGAGGAAACTAAGAGCAGCAAGAAAACTGAGCGCTATGACAAAGTGGAAAATGTGGAATATACTTTAATATTGCAGCATTTACTTACTTCTCAGCATTTGGCTGTTGGAATTGTGTTTATGCAAGAGGAATTTTGATGCATTTTTGTTTTACTTTAGAACAGGGGTCACCAACGCGGTGCCCGCGGGCACCAGGTAGCCCATAAGGACCAGATGAGTAGCCCGCTGGCCTGTTCTAATAATAGCAGCACTTACCAGTGAGCTGCCCCTATTTTTTTAATTTTATGTATTTACTAGCAAGCTGGTCTCGCTTTGCCCGACATTTTTAATTCTAAGAGAGACAAAACTCAAATAGAATTTGAAAATCTAAGAAAATATTTTAAAGACTTGGTCTTCACTTGTTTAAATAAATCCATTAATGTTTTACTTTGCTTCTTATAACTTTCAGAAAGACAATTTTAGAGAAAAAATACAACCTTAAAAATGATTTTAGGATTTTTTTAAACATATACCTTTTTACCTTTTAAATTCCTTCCTCTTCTTTCCTGACAATTTAAATCAATGTTCAAGTAAATTTATTGTTTTTATTGTAAAGAATAATAAATACATTTTAATTTAATTCTTCATTTTAGCTTCTGTTTTTTCGACGAAGAATATTTGTGAAATATTTCTTCAAACTTATTATGATTAAAATTCAAAACAATTATTCTGGCAAATCTAGAAAATTTGTAGAATCAAATTTAAATCTTATTTCAAAGTTTTTTGAATTTCTTTTCAAATGTTTGTTCTGGAAAATCTAGAAGAAATAATGATTTGTCTTTGTTAGAAATATAGCTTGGTCCAATTTGTTATATATTCTAACAAAGTGTAGATTGGATTTTAACCTTTTTAAAACATGTCATCAAAATTCTAAAATTAATCTTAATCAGGAAAAATTACTAATGATGTTCCATAAATTATTTTTTCAAAAAAGATTCGAATTAGCTAGTTTTTCTCTTCTTTTTTTCAGTTGAATTTTGAATTTTAAAGAGTCAAAATTGAAGATAAACTATGTTTCAAAATTAATTGTCATTTTTTTTCGTGTTTTCTCCTCTTTTAAACCGATTAATTAAGTGTAAATATCATTAATTATTAATAATAACATAGAGTTAAAGGTAAATTGAGCAAATTGGCTATTTCTGGCATTTATTTAAGTGTGTATCAAACTGGTAGCCCTTCGCATTAATCAGTACCCAAGAAGTAGCTCTTGGTTTCAAAAAGGTTGGTGACCCCTGCTTTAGAAGTTGTCAATGACAGTTCTGCAAAATTTGAAACTTTTGCAACACTAGAATTGACTTTACATTATTACTCCAGTTACGCACAATATCATGTATGCATTATGTATTAACTGGGACACAAAGATATTATTTATTTATTTTAACCTTTATAATACCCAGGAAAGTCCAATTGAGATTAAGAATGTCTTGGGAGTCCTGCACATTCATACACCAGTGTAGGTGCCACTGGTAGAAAGGTGGTTTAAGTGTCTTGCCTAGACACTACGGCCGTGACTAAGATGGCGCAAGCTAGAATCGAACCTGGAACCCTCAAGTTGCTGGCGCGGCCACTCCACCATCCGATCCACGCTGTCCCACAGATTTGACAATCTGTTGGAGCAGTAATATTTTATTTCTGCATGAATAGGTTTGGGTGGTAAAACAATGTTAGAGCTAATAACAGTGAACAGGAACTAACAACTGAATTTCAATTACACATTTTTTTTACGGTTTGATGATAAATTAAAAAATATGGGAAGGCTTTGTTATTTACAAGACCTATTAAAATGTGTGAATTAAAGGTGTGCAAACACTGGGGATTGAGCTAAACCCAAGATATGCCTTCTGTCCACCTCAGCATTTCTAAACAGTTATCTCCCCTCTGCACAGAAGGAAAGGTCATTTATTTTTTTCCCCTCTCTCCTTTCCTTAGCATCACCATCCTCTCATCACCTTTCTTCCTCCTCTCCTTAGCCTTTTCTCCCATCTCATTTATCTCCTCCCCACCTGCTCTCACGTCCTTCCCCTTTGTGGCTTTTATCTTCCCCTTTCAGCATCCTCCTTCCTCTTTGCTACACTTGTTCCCTCTTTTTCCTCCACATCCTTCCTAGTTGTTGTCTACTGCGATGCTCTTAGTGCAACAACAGACCAGTTGGAGTGCTAAACCAAGCTGCCTGCGGGCATCACACCGTAGCTAATCAAGCACGGCCAGACTGCAGCAGCCCTTGGAGCCACTCAACGTGCGCCGATAGCGGACCTCTGCTGAGGGAATTCAAGGAGCAGAGGGAGGGTGGAAAAGTAGAATTGAAAGAGAATGGGAAATATGGAGAGAGGCAAATTACCTTAAAAGACTCAACTAATCCTGTGTTTACCATTGTCATATATTATCTCAAATGAGACACATTTCAACATCCATTTTTAAGACTTGTACATCTTCATAAGGGACCATGCTATTCAAATTTAACTTGGATATAGGACTTCAAAACAGTGCTTTTCAGTGGATAGTAAATCTGAACTGCTATACAAGCTGTACACTGACTGCTGGAAAAAAAGTATATTTTAAAAGTATAGTAGTCAATAGAATAAAATACAGTGGTACCTCGGTTTGACTTCACCCCAATTTTCATAGCATTTAGCTTTTAACAAACATTTTTGATAGAAGTCTGTCCTGGTTTATGCATGCTGTCTCAGTTACCGTACGTCCAAACGGCTGCAAAGATTAATTCTGCAGACTTGAGTGCGCAAACAAAGAATCCCACGCGTCGGTATCTCCGTTTTGTTGTGGTAACAATACATTGTGTGAGTCCAACTGTGTTCGTAACGTGTCTTTATAACTTACTCCGTAGTTCTTTTGCAAACTAACAGAGTTACGCCACAAATCTCTATGCTTCTTTAATTGAATACGGCTGCAAAATAACCCATCGTGAGGTCAAAAGAAGTCTTCAAAAAAGATAAAAGTTAATTTATCCACTTGATATGTATTTTGCATTGTTTTGTGCATGTAAAGTTATAAGATTTTCCTATAAATTTATTTAGTGTCAAAATATTTGGGTGTCTGGAACGGATTACAGTTGATCTTTCATTTATGAACCCCTCATTGTAGGAAGTTTTCGATTTACAAACAATCAATCTCTGGCTCACTGCTCATTCAACCAGCAGAGCTGTTGCTAGCTACTTTGTGTGCTCTTAAAGAGTTTTTTTTAGCCATTTTACAAAAAAAATTCAGATTTGCTAGCACAATATGATTCCAACGAAAGCAATGGACAAGGGATGTGTGGTTCGAAACATTCAGGAAGTATCCACAGCGTCATGGTCTTTACTTCTCCGACAAGGTAAACTGAATTTTATTTTTATTCCTAAAAATTGTAGCGACCTGGCTGTTAAAGAGTTTTGTGATTTCAAACTGAGTGCACCACAGGGCTAGTGACAGTGTGTCTGTGTGTAAGCAGGGCGGCTGCTTAAAGAGGACAGTTAAGCTACTTGTTGTTGTTTGCCTTTTTAATAAAATCAATCAATCAATCAATGTTTACTTATATAGCCCTAAATCACGAGTGTCTCAAAGAGCTGCACAAGCCACAACGACATCCTCGGCTCAGATCCCACATCAGGGCAAGGAAAAACTCAACCCAATGGGACAATTAGAAACCTTGGAGGGGACCGCAGATGTGGGGACCCCCCTGGGCGACCCTCCCTGGGCGACCGGTGCAATGGAAGTCGAGTGGATCTAGCATAATATTGTGAGAGTCCAGTCCATAGTGGATCCAACATAATAGTGAGAGTCCAGTCCATAGTGGGGCCAGCAGGAGACCATCCCGAGCGGAGACAGGTCAGCAGCGCAGAAACGTACATAACTGATGCACAGACTTTGGACAGCCAGCGCTTCATCCGTGGCCACCGAACCTGTGCCCCCCCCTCCACGAATAAAATAAATCCATCCCCCTCGTCGTTATGTTTGTTTGATATACAGTACTGTATAGCGCTTTATATTGTGTTCCAAGTGTACAAACTTACTAAAATATGAACTTTCATCAACCTGCAACCCATTATTCATGTTTAAATGTTTTTTAATGGAGAAATTTGCTTCAGTATTTAAACGTTTCTATTTACAAACCAATTAAGTTTGTAAATAGAGGTCCCACTGCAATTGTACTTATTTCTTAAGGGAAAAAAATGTTCGGTTCTCGTAGGATTCGGATTACCGAGGTACTACTGAAGTTGCTGAAATGTGAAAGGTGTACTATTTTAAGATACTGTACCTCATGAAGTGTATAGTATAGCAAGTGTGTACATCCCTATGGTGAGATTAGGGAAGGAAATGGGGCCATCCAACAATAATACACGTTTCAATACATGCAATAACTGAACGATGAAGGGCAGGGGAGATTGTGGAAGCAGAACAGCAGCAGGGAGCGAAATGTGCTAAAAGGCAAAAAAAACCTCTTTAATTAACTTGTTGTAATGCTCACCACTTCCCCAACGTTCTGAGTCAGGAATTTGCATGGCTTGCTGCAGCAGCCGGTGATGAGGCGCCTGGCCTGACAAAGCCATCATTATAGCCTCACATGTTTGCTTTGTGTTGTGTTTTGTGTGTGCACACGTGTGTGCGTGTGATTTTCATCAAGTTCAGTGGCTGAGTAAGACATCTTCCACTACATTTATTGTTCATTCAGGATTCTACAAAGGTCAGTGCGCCACTATCATACATTAATATTGTATTAAACTAATCACAAGTGGGCGGACATTTAATCAGTCTTTGGACTTGGCGTGCATCTCGGAAAATTGTAAGAAAATCACTGCAGACACACCAATGACTTTTGTTACCTTAAGCATTAATGAATCGGAAAATCAATAATGACCTTGTACTGACATAGAACAGAAAGATGAAGGGGTTGAACACAACAATGTGGCTCGTCCACGGGAATGTCTCCCTGAATGGTTTATGTACTCAGCTGCCACTGCCATCTTTTGTCACTTGAAAATCAATTTGGTTCTTGCTTTAATTGAACATTAATCTGGGGAGGTTTAAAAACTAAACGATTCTGACTGGTAAATTTGTTGAAAAGAAAATGTACATCTGTAAGCCTCAGATACCTCAGCTATTAAGATTAGGAGGGTATTAAAATATTAAAAAGCCCCCCTTTTTGTGTACGACTTTGATTCAATACAATAATCCCGGAAGGTTTTAGGCTAATTATTTGGCATTAAAAAAAGTACAAGTTTTGCTTTTTAGCCTCGATTACTGTAACTCAGCCATTGATAGTGGACAGTAGTCAAAATTAACAGGGGATCTTAATTTGTTCCATTAATCCTGGAATTTTTTAAAAACAACAGCAGTTTGTGAAAAAATAAAGTACAGATATTCTTTCATTCTAAGATGCCTTAGATATCAAGTGTCGGATATTACTCAACTGGGTCCTTGATTTGACGTAACACAATTAGGGCTGCAATGACTAACCGATTTCCTTGATTCCAAAAAAGCTTTGATTTATATTCTGTTGCTTTGATTAATCATTTAACGAGTGGAAAAATTGCAATTGAGAAAATCCAGACCGCATGCAGTGCTCAGGACTTTAAATACGCAGACTGCACATAGGAGCGGCGGTGTCGCAGCAAACAGCGGAGATTGTTTTAAAATAATGTACACATGTTAAAGTGAATATTTTCAATGTTAGTTATGTGCATTTATAAGAAAAAAAGAATAAAGATTACAGCAAGCAGAAAAGTTGTTATTTCAACAATTTTCCCTAAAATACGCATTGAGTCCATAACGTGTGTTTTATTCGAATAATCAAACAAAATAATCGCTAGATCGCTTGATTACTAAAATAATCAATAGCTGCAGCCCTATACTCAATACAAGTACGTACCACTGGATTATTTTTTAAAAGTACTTTAAGTAAACTTTTAGTCTCAGATACCTCAGTCAATGATAGCATGACACTCGTTAATAGTGCATAGTATCCAAAATCAACTGGGATCTTGCTTTGTTGCATCACAACAATCCAGGAACATACATTAGAAAAAAAAGAAAAGAAAAAAAGGGGATAGATTTTTCTTTTAGCCTGAAATACCTCAGCTTTTGAGTGTTTAGACATACACACACAGCATTCATCACAAAGTATCTGAAGACGATCTCAGTGATCGAAGTGTAGATTTGCCCATTAGCCTGTGATACCTCTGCCACTTAGTGTGATAGTATTCAAAATCAATAAGGTCTTGCTTTGACACACAGAGAAATAATCACTGGAAAATTGCATGTCACTAAAAAGACGTAGTAGTACTGAGTTCTTCTTCAGCTTGTGCTGTTCAGTATCTGATATCAATCAAGATCAGTTGATTTCTTGCTTTCAACAGGAGCAATAATTGTGGAAAATTTGAAGACTGTCAGAAACTATAGTTTGTGGAAAACACGACAATTATCAATTAAGCTTTTTTTTAATTCAGATACCATTGTTTCAGGTAACAAAATCAATAGGGTTGATGTGATGAGATACAATGTATTAGGACTGTGCGATATGGCTGAAAACTATCGTAATATAAAGGTTTTGTATTGGTCAATATCTATAATTATTTATATTTTTATGATTTATTGAAAATAAGGACCAGGAGAAAAATACAATAAATGTAAACAATTGTATTTAAAATGTAACTTTCCTCTCGTTACAATCCCCTCAGCTATTAAGCCAAAAAGGAAGGGAAATGTCAACACAACCATGGAAAACACCGAAGACAAAATTCTCAAATCAAATTGAAGACTTTACAATAGCATATTAAAATCAAGGTGAAAAAATAAGGACTAAGTAAGAAATGCTTAATAAAGTGTAACAAAATAATACAATGTGTGAAAATGTAAATATAGAGTAACCTGAGAATAACTATTTTCTGCATGTTTAGTGCCAGGTAGTTACGGCTCTGCTCTGGGTGAAGGCAGCTAAGGTGGTGGGGTATTACTGGTCTTGGTGGCAACTGCAGTCCGTTTTTAAAAATCAAAAAAACTGCCACTGTCACAGCGACTTTTCCTGTTTCATCGACAATTTCTTCACTGTATGCAGCAACTCAAGGAGACAACAAGAGGACAGAACCGAACTTGATAGTTGATACTGTTACCGGACTGGCTGTTAGCGTGTCGCGCCCACTAATCAGTGATCAGTTCCTGCGTTGCTGAGTTACCAGAGAGCAAGTGCATTTGTGTATGCAACCAACCTTTCTTTGCAACTTCCGGTTTATTCCAACAAACACATTTTTTACTGATATCGATTCTCGATAGATATTGATATTGTTTTAACGCCCAGCCCTGCGATGTATGGTATACGATATGACAAGATGAGATCTACAGAGACGGAAGAAGAAGAGAAACTGGGACTACAACTATGGCCACTATTGGGAATTCACCTTCAAAAGCTCACTGTTGACTGATGGGAAATGTCAGAGCTGATGATGATTTAGTGAGAATGAGAACAACAGTGAGGCCATGGTGGATGATATTAAGAGGTTAAAAGGTAAGAAAGAAGACAGTGCAGCTATGAGATGATGACGGCGGGTAGAGGGGAGTGTGATGGCAGGATTTGGGATTTGAGTCTTTGAACTTCATTAGTTCTGCCTCAGTCTGGGGCCCGTAGATTATGTCTAATTAAGCAGCTTAACATGGTTTAAAAAGCACCACACAGAAAGCACAAGAGCCTTATCTGCCAACCCAAACGCTTCCTCACTTCCCCTTTTCCTCCTGTGGCAGGCGGACATAAATTCTCTTTGCATGGCTTTTCACGCCAGGGAGAGATTAGTGGCTGCGGCATCCTTGCAAGCAGGATAGTAGCGAGCAGCCGCCATGATAGCAGGTTGGGTTACTAAGGACGCCAAATATGGGCGGGGCTAGGCAAACATATGTGCCCCCCCCCCCCCCCATGGTACGCCACTGCTGGTTTAGCATCTACATTAGGAGATTCTGTATGTTAGCATGCACATAAACAACCAGTTAAGCTTTTTTTAACGAGCAGCCATCTTAAATGGCCGCTAAATGAGACACGTGTACCATAATGAGTAAAAGATTAGTGGAGGAATTAGCTTCACCACAGTTAACATCCGTTGCTCTAGTCCTGTTAGACATTTTTATGTTTATATGTTTATACAACTACATTGGAATCTGGATTTACGAACCCCTCATTGAACAAAATTTTTGTTTTATGAACCGCACACTAAATACAAATAAATAATAAAATATGATTCGGTGGTCACTGCTCATTGAGTCAGCGGAGTGCTGCTGTTAGATACTGTGCTCATTTTTGTGCTTTGTATGTGGGTTGTTTTTTTTAACTTTTTGGCAACATTTTTTTTGTTTTGCTAACGCAATATGAGTCCAAAGAAAGCAATAGGTAAGCGATGTATGTTTTCAAACATTCAGGAAGTATCCACAGCGTTGTCGAAACAGTTTTTCCCCCTCCGACAAGGTAAGGTGTATTTTTTTTATTACTAATCATTGATCATGTAGCGACCTGGCTGTGGAATTCAAGGAGTTTTGTTGTTTTAAACTGTGAGTACACCACAGTGTCTGTGTCTGTGTGTGTGTGTATCGGCAGGGCAGCTGCATTGGAGGACAGTTCAACTAGTTGTTGTTTTTGTGTAGTTTATTATTACTAAAGGGATGGTTGATCCATCACCTCCTTATGTCATGTTTGTTTGATATACAGTAATGTATAACACGTTATATTGTGTTAAAAGTGTACAAATGTTTACTAAAATATGGACTTTAATCAATGCTGGAACCCATTATTTATGTTTACAAAGGGCTGGGATGATTAAACAATATCAATATGTATCGCAATATACATGTTATCTATATCAATATAAAATGCGATTGTTAAAACTTTCTATAAATGTATATTTTCTGGGTCGTGAAGAAACCGAAAAGAATGAATGAAGCAAGGTTGGTTGCATGAACGAATGCACTCGCGTTTGGTAAGATAGCCAAACAGGAAGAGGTCAGGGAGTATTGGGAGGGACATGCTAAACAGTCAATCGTGTAACAGAATGAAATATCAAATTTTGGTTGCATCAGCTCGCTGTCAATTCCTTGCCGGAGTGAGAAGAGAAACTAAAGAGGAGTGCTGTAGAGAGCGAAGAAATTGTTGATAAAGGAGAAGTCACCTTGACAGTATGGCACTTTTGCCTTTGCCGCGCTCATCTTTTCTTTACAACCAACGTCCGTTCCCTTTTGAGATGTACGGAAACAACAGGTAGAAACTAAAGTGCAGGGCCGCATGACTAAAAAAAATAACAGAATATGAGAAATGTGCTAATTTTAAAACAATAATTTGGTTAAATATTATCTAAATAATAACTACTGTAAAACAAATTCATTTCGATTACTTGAATAAGAATAACAGACAAAATTAAATGTAACACAGACTCGTAAATTCCTGGCTGTAAACATGCAAATACTTGTTGTTCTTAGTTTTTTTTATGTTTACATTTTTACAATTTGCACAATTTTCTTACACTTTATTAAGCACTTCTTACATATTCCTTATTTTCGAACCTTAAAGAGGTTATTGTTAAGGTTGTCATGATTTGACAATTTGGTGGATTTTGAGTGTTTCCATGCTTGTGTTGACATTTCCTTTCTGCCTTGACAGCTGAGGGGATTATAATCAGAGGAAAATTACATTTCAAATAAAAATGTTAACATTTGTTCTATTTTTTCCTCTTCCATATTTTCCAGAGGTCATAAAAAAAACTAATTATCAATATCGCCCAATATAAAAAACTTATATTATCATACAATTTCAGGCATATCACCCAGCCCTATGTTTACATTGCTTCATATGGAGAGATGTGCACACTTCAATAAACAAACTTTTCTATTTACAAAGAATCATTTATGTTTGCAAATAGAGGTTCCACTGTATTTTAATTATGAAAATGTTTTCTTTTTTTCCAAAACCAGAACAAGAACCCAACTATTAAATAGTAAGACATGGAGAAGGGATAAGATTAAATAAGCTACGCTTCATTTGACTCCTTTTCAGATCTGTGTCGGTGCAAGTATAAACATATGACTCGTTAAGCATCTGCAAAACAAATAAACCAGTTGAAATTATAGCAAAAAAACAAAACGAAAACTGACAACATTGACAGTGTTGTTACTGCAGCTGCACAATCTTGTAGAACTCTCTAGCCACTAATTTATTTTAAAAAAAAAAGTGGACAAGAAACTCTCAAACATGTTCTAACATCTGGCTGTTGCCTTCGGGGGAAGAGGACTCTGCGGGAATCACTGACGGGTATTTATTCAAAAAAGGTGTCTCCAGCTCCCGTTGAGCGTATTAGTGTGTTCTCTAAAAAAAAAAAGGCTATTTCCAATTAGCTTTGTTTTTTTTCTCTTAAAACTAATGTTTTCATGTAACAGACATTTGCTGCAAACATTAAAAACACCTTTAAACACATCATGTTTAAATACTTCAAGCGTATGTGTTTCTTTGTGTGCGTGCGTGTGTGTGTGTGTGTGTGTTCATGTGGCCCCTCCACACTGGACTTCCAAATCTGTTTATTCTAACATAGTTACTAGACTGGAGTGCAGTCTCACTCTCTCCAAGCCAATGGGAAAGCGGTGTTGGTGTGACATCGCCGGTTGCCGTATGTCAGCTCTAAAGCCATAATAAAGTTGTCAGTTTTACGCAGGCGGGGCGGGGTCAAGACAAGCTGCTGCAACAACAACACACGAGGTCACTGAGAGTTTGGCTCCGCTCGGCTTTTATGCCGGGCTACTTTCCCCACCTCGGGCATGAAAACAAAAATACTATTTCCCATTCGTATTCCAAGTAAAGCATATGTCATAGTAGCTCTAGTGTGATAAGGCAAGATGGCCGCCCAGCTTCCTCTTAACAAGTACAGACGCACCAGGGTGACTGAGACCCCTTCTACACTAAGCCGGCTAAGGTTATCCAGGTTAAATCCCACCTAACCTTATCCTTGTCCACACACACACACACACACACACACACACACACACACACACACACACACACACACACACACACACACACACACACACACACACACACACACACACACACACACACACACACACACACACACACACACACACACACACACACACACACACACACACACACACACACACACACACACACACACACACACACACACAATGGCTGTTTAAGACCCCCTCCCCCTCTCCGTCTCCGTCTGCCGGCACAACGCAACCTAGTACGCATGCGCGGAAAATGCGCACGTTATAGTCACCTCCAGTGTTGCTTTGTGTGCAGGTTCTTAAATTTAATTTATCTGAACAATATCCAGTGTTGTGGTATTTCAATTACCTGGAATCCAGTGTGCTGTGGGGCCCTATTGTAGTGAATCACACCTGAGCCAACATAAAATAATAAAATCTTTAATGGACACGTGAAAGTAAACAATGTGATAAAGAATATTTTACATCAATCAATCTAGGGATCTAGATATCTGGTCAGGACACGCCTCACTCTTTTGCCTTCACCTTCATAGTCCATTCCTTTTAGGTGACTTTATATACTCTGGACCTAGACGTTGAGTCCGCGACATACATGGCGGACAATAACTGATACAGTCTGCTTTGCCAGTCCAAAAGCATTCCCCGTTTTCCGTAGACTTCCCTCGACGGCCAGGTAATACAAAGCACACGCTACCTGTTTTTTTTTTTTTTTTTTTTTTTTTAAATCACATCAACGGGAGCCTGCATTCTCGTTGTCTCTCCTTCAACAAGTTTTTTGCTAAGTAGAATCACATTCGAAAGTTCTCTTTCCATCTGAGAAGTGTTGTATCCGAAATAGCTGCAATCACTTTCTCTTAAGGTATTCATGTGTGATTTCCACAAGCGTCTATACAGACGGAAGGAAAAACACGGGCATGTCTGGATGAGTCGCCTCCATATTTCCAGTGGTTAGCTCCGAGTTACGAAACCGCTTTATTATGAAGCTGGCTGTGGCGCGTTCTTTCTGACGTCACTTCCTCTCCGAACTCATGTTTGTAAACGATCAATGAGTCCATACAAAGCTAAGAGCCGGAGATTCAAGAAATACACGGCACACTTACCCGTGTAAAAAATTATCCAAGTAGGAGAACCTTAAACGACGATTTAGTGTGGCCGAAACGGGGCTTAGGCTAAGTACTTGTTCCTTTAATGAGTTATCCGGCACAAGTTGAAGTGTTTATGCGATGGATGAAGCAAACAACAAACGTAAAAGGCAAAACATCGCTACACAGAGTAAAGAACAGCTTCCAAGGTAGCGATAGAGAGATAAAGTCAAAGCATGATGGACGTAGGAAAGAGTTGGAAAAGGAAGGAGGGAGATGGGGGCGATCCATCTGATAAAAGGGATTTGGTCTAGCCTGCAACAGTAATTTACTGCAGTGGCGATCCAATGGCAGATCAAACAACAAAAATCTCATCTCTCTCTCTCTCTCTCTGTCCCTCGCTCGCTCACTCACTGCAGCCATTCAGTGAGCGGCAGAAGACGAAGGGGTAAGAAGAGAGGAAAAGATGCACATTTCCTTTCCTTGACTGTTGAATGCAGCATACGCCATGTGTCAAATATATTGGATTTGATTACGACTTGTCTAAATTGTACCCTGCCTTCCGCCCGAGTGCAGCTGGGATAGGCTCCAGCCTCCCCGGGACCCCGAAAGGGACTAGCGTTAGAAAATGGATGGACGGATTTGCTCATATACCATACGTTCACTGGACGATTCAATTTTTACTGGTTATGAATAATAAAACGTTAGTAACATAAATCTATACAACGTTAACATAAAAACTCATATATTTAGACAGGGGCAGCACGGTGGAACAGGGGTTAGTGCATGTGTCTCACAATACGAAGGTCCTGAGTAGTCCTGGGTTCGATCCTGCGCTCGGGATCTTTCTGTGTGGAGCTTGCGTGTTCTCCCCGTGACTGCGTGGGTTCCTTCCGGGTACTCCGGCTTCCTCCCACCTCCAAAGACATGCACCTGGGGATAGGTTGATTGGCAACACTAAATTGGCCCTAGTGTGTGAATGTGAGTGTGAATGTTGTCTGTCTATCTGTGTTGGCCCTGCGATGAGGTGGCGACTTGTCCAGGGTGTACCCCGCCTTCCGCCCGAATGCAGCTGAGATAGGCTCCAGCAACCCCCGCGGCCCCAAAAGGGACAAGCGGTCGAAAATGGATGGTTGGATGGATATTTAGACAGAGTTTTGGGTGATTGACGAGGTGGGGAGGGAGGGGTTGGTTATGAATAATAAAACGTTAATATCAGCTAAACTAATAGACAAAAAATGTGATAGTTTGGAGAGATTTTGAAAAGTTGAGGGCACGGGATGACGTCACTAGTCAGGAAATGTATTGTAGAATAACGTTAAAAAAAAATTTAACGGGAAAAATGATGCAATGATAAGAGGGGCCAACTTCACACAGGTGAATGAATGTTGCTTGAAAAATGTATTTCTGCTAAAAGGCATCAAAGGATCTGTTTTCTGGTTACATCATTTTTGTGAAACCCTGCTATTAAAAAAACATAGCCTCCCGTAAAACGTCAGAAGTTTTTAAAGCTTAACACCGCCGTTTCCACGAAATGCCTCCACAAGCCTAATGCATACACACAAAGGGCCGGTCAAGAAAGTAACTGTTCTTGGCCGGGACGTGCTGACCGTCCACATCCTGTGTCTCTCATTATGAAACAACAAACAGTGAGCCGTTCATTCCTGCAGTCTCTGCCACCACTGCTTCCCGTCCTTGCTTTGGAGCTGGTGCCCAACCTCAAAAGGCCCTTGGGTAAAATTGGGGGCGGGGGGTCCAAGTGATCCCTTGAGGTGAGAGGCTGACATCATCCAACCATGTCTCCTCTCAACTATGACCCCAAGAGGAACAGGGGGAGGGAAAAAGAACCTCGATGGAAGCTCTGTGGTCTGGGAGCTGCGCGTGAACACTCAAGTGTTGCACAACTTCCCAGAATCGGATCTGTTGTGGCCAAACACCGAAAGAGAGAGAAAAAGAGGGGACAACCGGAGGATATATTTACATAGTTATCAAGCTAAAACTGTGGATGGGAGTCTCCGTGGTATCTGACAGTAAGTATGCTCCGAGGCTGAGCTATGTGGTTCATGGGCAGGTTAAACTAGTCAGAGCCATCTTGTTTGGTTCCTTTTACCAAACCGCACACAAACAAGACATTCTTCGTGATCAGAGCAGCATGACTCAATCCACTTGACCCGTTTATGTCACACCTATGCCAAAAAAGGTTTGGATAGAATCATGTAGATGATTTGTTTCTCTTGTAATTCCATTCTTTTATGGACTCGTGGTACTAGTTCCCAGACACACACAAATGAAACATTAACATTCCCACAATGAGAGTTCTGTGTGTCATTCTGGCGCACATTTGACTGAAAAAGCTATAAACTCAGCCTAAGTGCCGTTTGCCACAATTACAGGGATTCTGTAAAAGATACATTTTTGGGCCACCAAGCATTGATTAAATCACGTCATGGACAGAAAATGACCTATGCATAGGGATGATACTTGAAACCGGTTTTCTCGGTTGTTCAATAAGAAAAGAACCGAGTCCTCTGACTCGAATCCCTTTTTGAGAACCGGTACCCGTTATCGAGACCACTATAGTAAAGAAAAAGAGTTGGTTCTTTATTCGAATCCCTGGGAACGAATCCCGTCCCGACAAGAAATGCTCCGTGTGACATCACAAGAAATGGCGTCACGTAGCTCAGTTATTAGGCGCAGATAGCGAAAACAGGAAAAAAATGGACGGGAAAAAGCGCTCCAAGGTGTAATAAAGTTCAAAACAAAAGGTATAATCCAAGGAATAACTTTACTGAGAGATTTGAGCAGGGTACAAACACATGACGAACACTTTTACGACCAACCGGAAACATAGCAACCAGGCTAGCAACGTACCTCCTTTACGGCAGCTGTCGCAACGTTCTTAAAGCAACCGCAGCACATACATATATATACAACACATCTCCCTTTTTTAACTTTTGTTTTTCTTTCCTTGTAAACAAAACAAAATCACACTGTATATGTGTTGTCTGTCTAATTATAAATAATGCAGACGAGGCGTGTTGGCTGAGTTCTTGACGTTTACTTTCACAGCGTGCTCATTCTTAGCTGCCGGGTGACGATATGCAACAACACTTTTCGGGGCTACCGCGCATGCTCGTCACTCCCGTTGCATGCTGGGTAGTGTAGTTGTTATATTCCCTAGCTCATAACATCTTTCCCCATATAAGGAAATAATGTTAACTCAAAGTGTATTTCTTTTTTTAACTTTAACTTTTCATTTTTTTAGCATTGTATCCACATTTGCAAAGAACTTTTCTCTTCATATAATTTTCTTTCAATAAAGAAATAAAGTGCAAAAATGTCAAAGCATCATAACAAACAGTTATGTCAAAAATCAGCAGAATTGCACTTTTTGGAAAGCTGTATTATTTTCAGTTTTGTGCCCAAGGGACTGATTTTATTTAACACTATATTATTATTTATACACCTATAGTGATCACAGAGACAGGTTGTTTTTATGTTACTGTATATATTTGTTTTTCTGAAAAAATCCCACTTAATATACTTTGGGTAACAACAGTCAATATTTATTTATTTTATTTAATTTTTTTAGGGGGGCTAACAGTCAATATTGATTTATTTATTAGATTAAATTGTTTTCTTATATAATAAAAGTGAGCTTTTGTTAAACCAAATATTGTGTGTTTTTTTCCATTTACAACAACCTATCTGGACTCGATAAGAGAATCGATAAGGAATCGGTTCGATAAGAGGATTCGATAATAGGCTCGAACTCGATAATTTCTTATCAAACATCATCCCTACCTATGCTGCTGAAAAAACTTGAAAAAGAAAGAGAAAGCAGGCTTCGCTACACATCCTATTAAAGCCTGAAACCCTACCTACTATTCATCAGTCAGCTACAGAGCTCTAGGTTGGATTGTTGTTGTTTTTCTTCGGCAAATAGGCTAACCTAGCACGATGTTACTGTTAGAGTGTGATTGCAATGTTAGCATAGTAGCTCAGCTGGATATGCTTATGGTGCTAACGTTTTTGTCCTCCTGCCCCGCTGCTTTAATGTTTTGTTTTTGTTTGTGATATGTAGTATCTACAGTAGGGAAGAGATTCATATGGCACCATTCTTGGGTGGATCTCGCGTCAGAGGACGGTGGGAGGTTGATCATTTTGTAATGCAGTCTGCTGAAAATGATGAAAAGCGCCACTCGACATAGCAACGGACACCGTTTTCCAGGTTGGAATTGCCACAAAACACATTTTAAGATATTCAACACTCTACTGCTGTCTAGAAAAACTATAAACTCTAAGCTGATGTTTTGACTGCTACAAATAAGAGATGCTGTATAATTTCATGTATTTATTACAAACTGAAAACTGTGCATTTAATTGTTTACGGTGACTAAGACACAAGCCATATAAAAGTGTTTTTTGTGAAATGCATCATTCAATATATAATACCATTTTGCTGCACCTTCTCACCAAGAGGATTACATGCCAATTTGAGGAATGAGACTTTAATATCTATAAATATGCATTGATAATCTATATAATGCCAAAACAGGATTCACACAGACGGAATTCTATATTAAGGATTCATGCATACAGTCTATGTAGGTTTGTTTGCATAATGGATCTACGCCACCAGCAATAAACTAAACCCAAATGCTTCGTCTCCACTACAAAGTGCGGGTAAGTGAGTATTCACTTAACAGTAGTCATTGCTGCTGCATACATACTTGATTTAATGAAGATGTATTTTGTAGTGCACATAATCAAATGAAGCATTACTGTCAAAAGTCTTCTCTTATCCAGCAAACCTAAATACAAATTGCAATTATGAGTAATTCCAGGCGTGTGTTCTGTTTTTTCTTAGTTTTTCTGCAATCACCCTACACCAAAATGATAGAGGATAACATTACACGATATCTTACTTTATTGTACCGTGAAGACAATACTTAGTTCAGCGACAGCGAGCCTTTTTCTTTGGCATTTTAATGACAGTTCCAAAAACAACCAGCCTTAACAAAAAAGTAAGTGGTTCACGAAGAAGAAAACAATTACACACAGGAAGATAGATGTTGTTAAAAATAAAAATGGAGTACATTTCTTTGTTTTCATGTCTTACAGTGGTTAACTTATTTTTAAACTTACAACAATCTTAACAAGCCAGATGCGTGAGGCCCTATCTGCAACGCAACTAATTACACCACCCATAAGGCCTTCAGCAAATTTCAAGAAAACGTTCAATTGTTTGCATGTTTTGGCAGCGATTAACTTATTTTTAAACTGGTATGATTGCTAATTTTTCATGTTACTTAAAAATGTACAGTCAATAGGTTTTATGACGGCAACTGATTTCTTTTATTTCCATTATGTCTTTTTTTTCTTTCTTTACTTTATTTCGAACATGAACACACTTACATCATAATACATCACATAATTTCATATAATTTCACTTTACATCATGTCCGAAAAGGAGTAGGAAGAAGCAAAGCTTATTTAATCCTACCCCTTTCCCACTTCAGAGCGCTTACAAATATATACATTCATTTACTGACTTTTTTATAGCAAAATAACATCCGTGAATGAGTAATACAGCATTTTTGTAATATATTATTAGGTCAGTCATGATACACATACTGAGATGAAGAATATCTTACTTTCAATATGGTTGAAAATGTTTCTCATAATTATTATTCTTTGTACTATTAATTTCAACAACCTCTTAAACTGGATCATATCAGTACATTGTTTAACTTCTTTACTTAATCCATTCCATAATTTAATTCCACATACTGATATGCTAAAGGTTCTAAGTGCTGTACGTGCATACCGGTACAAATGTTTTAAATTAGGTTTTCCTCTAAGGTTATATTTCTCCTCTTTAGTTGAGAAGAATTGTTGTACATTATTTGGTAGCAGGTTATAGTTTGCTTTGTACATCATTTTAGCTGTTTGCAATTTTACCAAATCTTTGAATTTTAATATTTTTGACTCAATAAATAAAGTGTTTGTATGTTCTCTATATCCAACATTATGTATCAGTCTAATTGATCTTTTTTGGAACACGGTTAACACATTTGTAGTTATTTCCCCATATTTCTGCACAATAACTCAGATATGGTAATACTAGCGAGCAGTAGAGAATATGAAGTGATTTTTGGCCCAGGACGTATTTTGCTTTATTCATTATTGAAATGTTTCTTGCCACCTTATGTTGCATATTTTGTATATGAGATTTCCAGTTCATTTTATCATATATTAATACTCCCAAAAATCTGGTTTCTTTTACCCTTTCAATATCTACTCCGTCTATTTGTATTTGTGTATGATGCTCTTTTCTACTGTTACCAAATAGCATTATTTTAGTTTTACTGAGATTCAAAGATAGTCTGTTTTTGTCAAACCATCTTTTTAATTTGTTCATTTCTTCTGTTCCATCCATCCACATTCTACCGCTTGTCCCGTTCTGAGTCGCGGGGGTGCTGGAGCCTATCTCAACTGCATTCGGGTGGAAGGCGGGGTACACCCTGGACAAGTCGCCACCTCATACAGGGCCAACACAGATAGACAGACAACATTCACACTCACATTCACACATTAGGGCCAATTTAGTGTTGCCAATCAACCTATCCCCAGGTGCATGTCTTTGGAGGTGGGAGGAAGCCGGAGTACCCGGAAGGAACCCACGCAGTCACGGGGAGAACATGCAAACTCCACACAGAAAGATCCCTAGTGCAGGATCGAACCCAGGACCTTCGTATTGTGAGGCAGACACACTAACCCCTCTTCCACTGTGCTGCCCTATTTCTTCTGTTATTATTTGTATTATCTTCTGTGTGTTTTCTCCTGAACAGAAAGCAGTTGTGTCATCTGCAAATAAAAATAACTTTAAGTGCTTTGTAACTTTACAAATGTTGTTTATATAAAGATTAAACAATCCCAGTATTAATCCCTGGGGTACACCACAAGATATATCTAGCCGTGTTGACATATTTTCACCCATCTTCACATCTTGCTTCCTGTTGGTTAAATAGAAAGCAAATATGTTTACATATAACATGTAAAAAAGTATTCTTACTGCATGATGAGCTTTTTTAAGCAACTGACAGCATGACATCAATAAACAATGTCAGGCTTTATCACAAACAATATCTGAGATGATCAACATAGAGAATCCGTACACATATCCTAACAAGCATCTTTTCGTTCCACCTTGTTTTTATTCCCCCACCCCTTCCCTCTACCTTAGTCACGTGGATTTTAAGGTACAACGGGCCCAGCTAGTCCTGACCTGACAAACAGCATTCTCAATGACCTTTTCCCTCAGTGGGCAAAAAAAATATTTAAAATAAATAAATAAAAAATAAATAAATAAATGATTTGTGTTCTTTTTGACAACTGTGACTAACACAAAACTCTCAGAGTTTTATCTCTACAACTTATGACATACATGCAAGTCAACAGGACAACAAGAAAGGCAAAAGTAGCACAACAAGATTATTACTGTTTGTTGTTATCTTGACTAGGCTAACCTTACATTGGATATCCACTCTAATAGGACTACTAAAGCACAGTCTTAGCTTGCAGAGAAGTCCAGGACCTCATCAGGAATGTAACAAAATGGTGGATCCACCAGAGCACCGCAGCGGGAAATGAACTTTGACATTAGAGCTTATAGACCTCGGGGCTGCTAGTGCATCCTGGGAAATTGTGGCATTAAGTCAACACATGAAATCCCAATGTCCATTAAAATGGACATGTTGACCGTGGTCACAACATAACAGCCTTTGCTTATTTCCTCTCATTTTAAGCAGGTGATTCATCACTGAAAGCATTCATTGAGCACAGACGACAACAACAAAACGTCTCAGAGTAACAAGGTCAACCTCGGGCCAACTTAGAGACTGGCAGTTTCATGCTGGCGGACCCACCAACACCACAAAGACAGCTGCCAGCACAGAGAAAGCAGGAAATCAGTAGGCTATTACCATCCCAACTGAAAGAACAAGGCTAGGGTCAAAGCTTTTTCTGTGAGTTTCTTCATCTTTTCGTCCCTGCACTGTTTTATGGCCCGCTCATCCAGCCGTGGGACAACAGCGTGGACATCATTAGCTAAGTGGTGGCGAGATGACAGGCTGCGATCGATAAAAGGCCACGGCTCAACCATCCACGGCCTGAGCAGTGCTTAGTCACCAGCCTGAGGCTTGCATACGGTGTCGCCAAGGCTAAAGAGATAAGTGATGGCGAGTGTCAAGGCTTTGCAGCCTGTGATACTGTATCTAATACGTAATTGTGCGCCGCCACCTTATCTTCTCACCTTAAAGGGGATATGATGGCCGCTGTCATGCCGCCGCTCGGAGGCCAGAAACAATCTGACTGCGACACTACCCAGGTCAGATTAGGTAGAGAACATTAAGACCAAGTACAGCCCAGTAAACATCTCCACAGAATACTATTTTAGCTTTGTTTTAAATTAAAGGTTGTAACGTATGTGACGTATCAGTACATTGATTGTTTCTATAGGTTATTTTGGTTTTGAATGTTCTGAGCTTGTGTTTCCATTACAGTGTGCTCGCCGCTCAACGGTGTTACGAATCTTCCATAAAAGTAAAAGTGACGTTAAATGTTCATTTTTCCATTGCATTCATTATTTTAATGAATTTTGCATTTTTTCCAGAGTAAAATTATTCACTTTAAAAGTGGCATGTGTTAACATTTTTGTGTGTCTGGAGATTGCAGGGTCTCCCCTACATGTAAATGATCGTAGCGCACCGCCACGGCAAAATAAAAGCTGCCACACCTTAAAAATGAGGGATTTAATTTTTTTTTTTTACATGAAAACAAGTTTAGGTAATATATTGTATGAATGAATATACTGTATATAGTTTAATAGTTATGCACTATTGGCCTCAATTAGTTTTAAAAACATCTGAAATATCCTATAAATGTTCCTCTATGCTTTTTTTTTTTTTTAAACATGCATCTGGATCACCTGTCAGCATAAACGCTACAGCTCGTTTTGCATCTCATCAACCCTGGAAAGGAGTTGGCACTCTGCAAAAGTAAGGAGTGAAAGTTCAAGAGAAAGGTCTTTCAAGTTAATTGGTGCATTTCGTATTTAAGACTGTGAAAACTCCACAAACTTTGACCGTAACGTCTAATTTTGTGCTGTGTGTGTCTTTGAACATCCATTTGGACATCCATTTGGACATCTTTATGTGGCGTGTACATGTTCTCGCCAAGCGTTTGTGGGTTTTCTCCGGGTATTCCGGCTTCCTCCCACATTCCATAAATATGCATTTTCAGTTAATTGGAGACTAAATTGTTTAAAGATATAAATATGAGTGTGAATAATTGTCTCTATGTGCCCTGCGATTTGCACTGCTATTTTCCGTTAGCTTGTTAATGAGCTGGTCCATTGTATGTTAGCATTAAGTCAATTAGAGCCAAACCTCATTCCATATAATTGCATTGAGGTTTTTTTTCAGTTTATTCCAAACTGTATTATTAATTTAAAGTGATTCTTGCATGTATGTGCACTTCATAATTATATTGATGTACTTTCCTTTGTGTGCTTAATTTTTCGGTGAGCATATCAAAACACCACCTTAAGTTTTTTTTCCCCTCACTAATTCAAAGGACTGTTACCATATTTGGCAAACTAAATTCCATTATTCTAGGAGGGCAGAATATACCATACCATACCATACCAACTTTATTTATAAAGCCCTTTAAAAACAACCACAGTTGAAAAACAAAGGGCTGTACACCACAAAGAAATAAAGGCAAAGGACAGACTAAAAAATAAAATTTAAAACAGAAGTAAAATACACATTAAAAAAGCAAATACAAAATTACCCTAAGAACAATTTTGTTAGAATATAGTGCAGCCTGTGTTACATTGGGCAATAAGCAGCAACAATTGAAAAATAGAGCAAAACGATATGACAAAAACATGTTAATAGTAATAACTAATAGCACAGATTTGTTTCAAAATCTGTATACGGCAACATTTGTTTAGCCTTATTAAAAAAAATATATGCATAATCGACGATTAAATTAATCATGTAGTTATGACGACGTCATGTTTGCCACGCCCCCACCACTACATGTATATCTGCAATCTGGGGGAAACCCTGGATTGACATTGTTTCCTATGGGAAAGGGTGTTTTCGTTTTCATACCATTTGGTCGTCAACAGGCCATTTGGAATTGACTTATAACAAAAAACTAAAGGTACCACTGTACAAGACGACCCTGAATATGAGATACACTCTTTGTTAAGACCCATTTTTGAAAATATATAATTTTTCAAACAAAATCCATGACAAAATGAAATATATTTCATGTTTGTTAGCTGCTCGACAGTTGTTTAATAACTTTGCTTATATTAATTAAAATTTCACGATTTAATCAACATACGAGGTATGCACGCTTGATTTGTTATCCCTAACCCACCTACAGCACAGTATTAGTAGTAATGTCACCTCTTTTGATCGCTTAATTTTTATTGGTCATCTGAGCTTTCTTTTAATGTTATCGGATTATATCCCTAATCATAACTCCTCCTCTCTTGTTCGCAAACATGCACGACCCCCTTATTTCATTGGGTCTCTGTATCTCAGTCGCATCTCTCCAGGTCACCACTGTGTGACAAGAAGAAAAGCTCTGACCTGCTTGGGAAAATGTTGTTCGGCTTGGGTTGGGTTGTGTTGGTTTCAATCAACTGGTCTTTTTCAGACTTCTTTCGCAGGAAAATGTCAATACGTGGTAGCTTTTATTGCACACTAGATTTACTAGACAAAAATGTATCTGGACATTTAATCCACCAGACCAAAGTCTTTTAAAAAAAGTATCAACCGCAAATACTTGCACAATACAGATAACGCCAAAACAACAAATGAGAGGAGCAACAACAATAAACACACTACATGGTTTTGCATGTTTTTGTAGGAGACAGGGGGACATGCCAAAGGCCACCGCTGTGGTGAAAAATCCCCTGGAGTGGCGTCTGAGACAAACATCGGGTGACAAGGCGGCGCCCTTTCCGTGTCCTTAACCGCGGCTGACAATTACGCTGCATCATGCCCTCGAAAATGGAAACATTAAAATAGCTGATGAAGACGTGAGGAAAATACATAAGGAAAAAGGGAAACAGAAAGAGAGAGAAGTGAAAACTTGGTTTATTTCAGGCCTGGAGTTCCTGTCTACAGACCATTTTCCATGTAGACTATGTGACCACTGGCCAACTTTAATTACATCCAGGAAGTTAAAGTGACACATCCAATGACAGAGGCAGCCATATTTGATTACATTGCTTACCACAACTTGTAAGCGCTTCGCAGACATTCTGCATGACATCATTCAAGTGGAGAAGCCCGTGATTAGGACTAAAACTACGTGATAGGGTGAGGACAAAACGGACTAAGACTGTATTAACTCTCCATAAAACTAGATGCCCCAGGAACAATGAATGAATTGTTTCTTTGCAGCAACTTTACTACAAGTAATCAAAACAAAGGCTCGAGACATGCAGGCAACACAAACTGCGAGTGCAGCAGAATGTAAATAAAGCGACGAGCGGGATTTAGGCTGAAAATGTAATATGCAATATAATAGCTTCATAACAACTCACATTTCGTCAGCGCCACAGTCAGGTTTATGTAAAAGATGTTACAAAAAAGTAAAATGCCACAAAGGGATATTAACAAAGTTAAAGAAAAAACATACATAATGTACTCGTTGGAAATAGCAAGTTACTGGAAATTACATTTGTGATATACACTACTGTATAATTAATGAAAGAAGTCCAGACTTGTAAAAACACCAAACAATAGCCTTTATTATAAGACTTCAAAGGTTTTACTTCAAAGCTAAAAAACAACCCGAGACTACTATAAGCATAATGATCAATGTTAAAATACTCCTGACAATCCCTTGAGGGGACTCCGTGACCCATTAGAAGCAGCACCAATCCAACCCAGTGAACTCCAGGCAGCAGTGGCCTCATTTTACTGGCAGCCGGTCAATCATAACATCTTATCTACGGACACGCTGAGTCATGGAATTTAGCTGTGGCCAATAGCCAAGCAGCAGGTTTACTTATGGCTGCCATTGATTGGTTGATCCCGGGAGTGCAAAGCTGAAAGGGCACATACCAGCAGGCGCACAGCCTGAAGCAGAAGCCAACCGCAGTTTAGACGCTCGCGCTCTCTTTTATTTATCTTTGACCACTTGTTCACAAACTATACCTGCTTTGTGGCAACACCTTCTTTCTGTTCCTGCTCTTGCAAAGACCGAATTAGGTGCAGTCAGAGTCAATATCTGTCAGTTAAACTACACTAGTGAACCCCTAGGACTAATTATTGGGTTCTACCTTCTCCAGGGCCAACAAGGAACATAAATGTTCTCAAAGTACTTGTCAAGTATTATAGAGTATATATGAAACTCAGATATGCTTTACAGTAATAGTCAGTCTACAGCTTGTATAGCATGGATTTATTATCCACTGAAAATGAATCAACACACTCATTATTGTCTAAAACACCTGGCAACACAAGTGCTTAGCAAAATAATTGTGTCTTGCCTACAGTCAAACACTGTGGTAAGGGCATCATAGTCTGGGTTTGCATGAGTGCTGCCGGCACTGGGGGAGCTGTGGTTCATTAGGGTGAAACATGAATGCTAACATGAACTGTGGCATTGTGAAGCAGAGCTTGATACTCATCTTTAGGAAACTGTACCACTTGTTTAAATATTGATCAGAGTATGAACCACAATCCCTTCAGTGCCGGCAGTACTCATGCAGCCCCATACCATGACACTATCACCACCACAACGTTGCTCCGTTGTGTGTAGGAATGGGTACCTTTCACATTTGAATTGATACTTTACCAATAACGGTACCGGTACTGAATGGTACCGATTTTCAGTATTTCTCTGTGTTAGTCTGACAAAGTTTGATCTGTTTAATTAATTATCTTGATTTCTGACACTTCTGAGTCTAATTTGCAAGTAATATATAGTAGACTTTGCATGCAGTTGCAATTCGAAAACATTAGATGGCAGAAGGGTATAGACTACTGTGTGTTTCCTAGTCAGGGAGTAGTCTTTGTCAATACGCTGAATCTAGTCTTTTGTTCCGCCCTATACTGTATGTATTTATTGTACCTACTACACACCAGCCGTTTGATTGCAACGTGCATCTTAGTTGTAGTTTTCATTAGCAAATTTGGAGGAGTTGAAATTGCCATGTAAAATGGCTAATGCTAATCAGTAGGATATCTATGGCAAATCCAATGTGTATTAGCATCAAGCCAGCGCATTTTTATTCTACGCTATCATGTTTTCTGTCAGGCAACTTGCTTTGTTGTCATTGATAATTGCAACATTACCTAGGGAAGGGCTGGACGTTTATGGCAAAAATAATCATCACAATTATTTTGATTGATATTGTAATCACGATGAACTACATGACTATTTTTTCATTTGAAAACATTATTTTTTTTTGTACCACCAAAACTCGACTCTAAATATAGTTAAAAAACGGATATAAATTAGTAACAAAAAAACCACAAGTAAAATAATAATAATAGCAACAAAAAAAATTATACAATAGCAATGTAAAAAACTATCAAATTCAGTTATAATTGTTTTTAATTCAGTTTTTACCTTTTACAATTATTTTATCACAATAATGTGTGCTTTTTGTGCCAAATAAAATGTTGTAAAATGTTTGTTAATTAAATGCAAAAATCCTCACATTTATTGGTGCAATACATCTTTGGACAATGTTGACCAGTATTTTAGGTCAAAGCATAATATCTCTGTAAATGTATTAGTAAGTGCTTTTAGTACATTGTGCTTATTTTGTTAGCGCAGTCAGACCGAAAATGGCGCACCGCGTTATTATTGTGAAGGGCAAAGTGTGCTGTGCTGTTCTCATTTTGACAAGTAAAGAGGCGACTCACTTGAGGCTGTTAAAAAAAAAAGAGAAAGCCTCTCCTTTTTGTGACTGCTGCCTTGTTTGCACATTAATCTTACATTGATGATGTTGTTCACAACAACACCAGCAGATGAGATGTGTTGTGGGAGTTTGAATTGTTCTTGCTACCTTTACCTTCCTAGTTCAGTCGCTGTTTCAAATAAAAGTCTTGACATTGTTTAGTTTAGGACGGTGTGGGTGGGTGTGTTGGGTATGAATAAGCAGTACCGGACACATTATTTTCCCAAACAAATGTTCCATCTCCTCACAATGACATAATTTCACCTATATTTATGTCAATTTCCTTAATATTCTGCATTTAAAAGCGGATTCCGTTTTGTTGGCCAATTATGTGACTCCGTCCGCGTTTTATTTCTTACTTTTTTGTTGAGTTTAGTGATTATTGATTAGGCATACTAGCACTGTGTCAAATACAAAGTAACAACCATGGTGACACTCCAAACTTCTGAGAGACATGCCCTTTTTTTCGTTCATTCGCTTCTCATCCGTTTCACCGTCACAAGCTCCGGAATTTGCAAGCACGTTGTATGGCCCGTTAATATTTTTTTCCGATTATTACATTTTAATAATCGTGAGAAGCCATAATTGAAATCGAAATCAGAATTAGAGTAATTGTCCATCTCTAACCTTGAGGCAGTCCGACTGAGTTGGTTCTAAATCCTGCTTGAGTGATTGTTTGAGCTGACCAAGTCTGCAACTGCCAGGACGTCACATGCAACAAAGGTATCGAAACATGGATCATTTGATTTTGCGTTAATCGATACTCGGTAGTACTGGCGGAATTCATCCATCAGTCGGTGCCGACAAAAGTAGCAAATTCTGTAACCATCCCTACTTGTGTCGCCAACCATAATATTTACAGCCAATAATGGCTGTGTGCAGTCATTTTTAGTGGACAGAAATTCTATACTGCAATGAAAGCTGGACACGGAGTATATCCAACTTTACTTTCTATAGTATTGTCCCTTAGAGAGGGGGATCCCCTCACTTTTGTGAGCTACAGTAATTGTATCTAGCACAGCTGCTACTATCCAGGCATCTTCATCATTCCACTGAGGCTTACATCCTGGTCCTTCATCTCCATGGGCACCAGGCTTCCAAACACCGTCTCTGTGGATTCTTTTTTTTCTCTTAAAAGGCCACTTTAATCACCTTTACTTCCTCAGAGCCACCATTTAAACCATTAATCATACCCAAAAGCCTTAAACACTACCAACAATCCCCATTTGAATTGGAAAAAAATACCAATATAGGGACATGGTAAAAAGTATTTTTTGTTAACGATTAATTCAAAGTTCTTAGGTGAGCCATTTATTTTAAAGCCAGTGCATGTTGGTAACATCTAATAAGCATTTTTTTCCAGAATTGCTGACTTGAGGTCAGTCCTCTTGTACATCCTGCTGAGGTACCTCTAAACAGTGAATCTGGGCAAACTACAGAGGGGTTTTGTATCATCAGTACAATATGCAAAGGGGTTGAACGCACACTAGGGAGAGAAAACAAGTTGAACCTTATTTCAACCAAGGCAGGCACACTTTCTAATGGAAATTCAGATGCAATCATCCCAGAATGCACCTCTCACTGCCTAATAATCAGTCACCAGAACAAAGCCACCATTGAGCAGAGAGTGACTGTAATCTGGACCACCAAACTCAACCATAGCTGCCTGCTATAATTAGCTCCTTTCTCCATCAAACACAGACTTACACTGACTTACAAGCGAGCCTCTGCTGTGGAACATGAGTGAGAGCGATTTAGTGAAGAGACCCAATTTTAGATGAGCGGCGTATGAAGTCAGCCGGCATTGACAGGTCAACTCGTGGGAGAAAATTTGCAAATGAGCAGGTGACAGGCCTCGTTCACGGCGGTTTATGGCAATAAAAGCTGGGGTTGACATGAAAATAATACGGTATATTTTGAAATTGGGTGGTACTTAAACCTAACACCACTTTGCTCACAATACTAAATAACACGCTCTCAATGGGCTTCATGCATCCATTTGATTACCAAACACACCCCTTCTATTTCCCTGCAAGAAAGCCTGTCAAACTCTGATATGTCCAGATAATGAGGGGACTTAATCTCACGTTCAGCGTCCTAATCAGAGTACACATATCTGGCCTACAGCCGGACAAGCAAAGCCTTCCTCCCACTTAATCCCAGCAACGGCTTCCAATCGTAGGACTGGAGTTTCAGTGGCAGACAGTACAGGGGTGAGTAGGTACACAAATGGTACAGTTATTAGAGGAAGAACAGCAGGCTATTCAACTAAATGGTCAAAAAGCTAAGAATTGGAGGGGACAGACATCTCCCTTCACTATTTTGTATATAACATCAATGAAAAGGTTTGGCCCGCAGGCCGCCGGTTAAGCATCCCTGAAGTAGATAGAGGCTTTGAGCTGCAGTGGGTCCAATCAGGGGAAAAGCAGAAGTGCTGACAGCTGCTGATGCATTTACCTGCGAGCAAACCATCAAACTACACTATTGTGTGCGTGTGTGTGTTGACTTCCTTTGCAGCATTGTCCTCCCAGGGCAGTTGATTAAAGTCAGTGACTCATCAAAAAACCCTGCTCCTGGAGGTGTGTGAGTCGAAAATAACCGCTTGAAAAGGGGCAACAAAAGTACAACTATACTAGAGAAATGTATTTCATTCACCATTAGGAAAATTAACAACCGCAAGTAGGGATGTGCCGATCGTTGGGCCATCAATCAATTTTCACGAAAAAGTACAAGATTGTCATTGACGATTAATACTTCTTAATGCCGATCACAAATGCAGGTCCCCTTTGGCTGATAGTGTATCTATTTTTAGTGGCCAGGATGACAATCGGCTAGCAGCTATTGGTGTGTCTCCATACACAGTGTGAAGACGCTCTCCTAAACTAATACTAATCGCCTCCATTACGGCAAATGAACTGAATTTCTAAGTATTTTATTATCACGTATCATTATCACTGGAGGACATGGCTACTGTATGTCGTGTTGCAGGCATAGTCTTGTGTTACATTTGTAAATTAATACAAGAGCATGTATAGATATTTCATGACTCAATGTATACAACTGCAGCTCACAGACGAGTGCGGCCAATATGTGCAAAATAATATTTGTCCAAAAATAAGGTGGGTGTTGCATTTAGGTGGGCTCTATAGCCCGGATATTACGGTACGATACAGTAGTTGAAGTTAGGGGTGTAACGATATGAAAATTTCATATCACGATTATTGTGACCAAACTTATCGAGGTTATCATTATCATCGCAATTTTGTTGAATGTGCTCAAAAAGTACTTATACACACTGAAATCTTTTAACAGTTATTTTTTAATAACTAAAATAAATACACATTGTTTGAAAACTCACTATTTTGCATGTTCTGTGTGTCTTTGCTAATAGTGCTTTAGTCTTAGCATTATATCTGTTTTAATGGCAAAGCTTTTATTGTTTTGAATCATGGTTTGTACTGTAGCACTTAAAGAATTATACAAATGAAAGTTGCATAAATATAAAATCTATTGTTATTATTTTTAATCATTTCTGGAGGGAGTGGTTGGCGTGGCGTCTTACTCTGTTAAGTAGTCCTTGAACGCACCGTAAAAACACCTGCGTCTCGTATTCCTCTGAGTATAGTACGATCACTGTGTGCTAAGAGAGCACAGCTTGTAGGTTCAATGTACACAATTGAATATACGTACTAGTTGCCAAGACAGCAATGTGTTTTTGTAAGTTTAGATTGGGGTGTGTTGCTTCTTAATGGGGAAAGACGTTAATGTATCTTGTTTTTAAGCTAGCAAACTGGCGCCAGTCAGTCCAGGAGTTTATCAAAGTGCTGTATAAATCACAGTTTTCAGATCATTTGAATTTAAAACAGTAATACTAACTGTCGGGAGTTTTACTGCGGTTATCATTATTACCGTTTATCGTTAGATTCCTAGTTGAAGTATTTCAATTACTAGTCTATTCAACTGATATGTCACACAAATCCACAAGAAAAGGTTTTGGGTTTTTTTTATACAAAAATGTGCATGTGCCCTTTGCCCGCCCGTCCCTTTAACAGGGGTAGAGGGGTCGCACTAATATCCAATGAAAACCTTAACCTTAGCCCTAACCTAAGTAATAAATATAAATCATTTATGGTGCTTACTATGAGGTCTGTCACACCTCTACCTCTCCATGTGGCTGTTATTTATCGCGCACCTGGGCCCTATTTGGACTTTATCAGTGAATTTTCAGAGTTTGTCGCTGATCTAGTGACGCACGCAGATAATAAAATTATAATGAAGGATAACAATATCCATATGAATACCCTGTCAGACCCTCCGTGCATGGCACTCCAGACTATAATAAATAGCTGTGGTCTTACACAAATAATAAATGAACCCACGAATCGCAACGGTAATACGATAGACCTAGTCCTTGTCCGGGGTGTCACCACCTCCAAAGTTATGGTATGGATAAGCCTCCACGGAGGACGCGCTAGCTGTTCCAAGTCGGGACCCGGGGTGGACCACTCCTCTGTGCATCAGTTGGGGACCACACTGCACTGCTGACTTGTCTGCATTCAAGAGAATCTCCTGCTGTCCCCACTATGGACTGGACTTTCACATTATTAACCGTATCCACTCGGCATCCATTGCATCGGTCACCCAAAGGGGGGTGCAATGCATGCCACATCTGCGGTCCCTTCCAGGGTTTCACGCTGTTCCCATTAGGTTGTGTTTTTTCTCGCCCTGATGTGGGATCTGATGTTGAATGTCGTTGGGGCTTGTGCAGCCCTTTGGGACATTGTGATGAAGCCACAGACGAACAAACAGACTTAACGTTTAGCGTCCTTGTCATTAAAAGTGCTAAACTGCTCTGCTGTTCTTGAAACCAATGTTTTCCTTTTTCTAGTATTGATAAAAGGGATCAATTCCCTTTTAAAAATGATTTTGTATCCAACCATATATTCCAGAAGGCAAAGGCACAGATTGATATACTTGAAATGTAGAATTACACATTTATTTATTGATATATCGATCAATCGTTACACCCCCAATACTTGTTTCACTTAAGGATTGTGAATGATAGACAAAATTCCAAAAATAGTGCAGTTCCCCTTTAAGTACCAGCTCAGGCACCATTTAAGCACTGGCAGAGTTTATGGAGTACCGATTTGGCACTAAACCGGGGGTCGGCAATGCACGGCTTTCGAGCCACAAGCGGCTCTTTAGCGCTGCCCTAGTGGCTCCCTGGAGCTTTTTCAAAAATTTATGAAGATGGAAAAGGATGAGGAAAAAAAAAAAAATTTTGGTTTTAATATGGTTTCTGTAGGAGGACAAACATGACACAAACCTTCCTAATTGTTAGAATGCAAAACACAGTGTTCAGAAACATCCAAAACTGCATACAAGCTCATGCCGAAATTCATGAACCTTATGATTTGATACTTTGGCGTTGTTTAACATGAGAAGTCAAAATGACAAAATAGGTCCTTAATTAACTGTACCATTTGTACCAAATTTCATCGTGATTCAACTAAACGCCCCAAAGTTACAGTGGGTGTTTTGTAGAGCAAATTGAGCTCTGTGGGAAATTGTAAGTCAATCCAACTTAATTATCCGGGTCAAACTTTGGGGTTTAAAGGCCTACTGAAACCCACTACTACCGACCACGCAGTCTGATAGTTTATATATCAATGATGAAATCTTAACATTGCAACACATGCCAATACGGCCGGGTTAACTTATAAAGTGCAATTTTAAATTTCCCGCTAAACTTCCGGTTGGAAACGTCTATGTATGAGGACGTATGCGCGTGATGTCACGACGGCAACGGAAGTATTCGTACCCAATGTGTCACCATACAAACTGCTCTGTTTTCATCGAACAATTCCACAGTATTCTGGACATCTGTGTTGGTGAATCTTTTGCAATTTGTTTAATGAACAATGGAGACTGCAAATAAGAAAGTTGTAGGTGCGATCTGTGTATTAGCGGCGGACTACAGCAACACAATCAGGAGGTTGTGTTGTGTTTGAGCTGGATAGCAGATGCGCTACCGTGAGTACAAGTTTGGCTTCCAAACATTTGATCGCTTGCCCGTACGTGCGTGTTGCTATGTGCATGTCACGTACGTAACTTTGGGGAAATATATGTTTCTTGCCGACTCTGATGGCGGCCGGGGTGTCGTCGAAAGCTACAACGCCCGCCGCCGCCGCTCCGTAGCTAAGTTAGCTTCAATTGTTAAGCTTCGCCAAGCTGGAAATTATTAACCGTGTATTTACATGTTCATGGTTTAATAGTATTGTTGATCTTCTGTCTATCCTTCCAGTCAGGGTTTTTTTTAATTTTGTTTCTATCTGCATTTGAGCCTGATGCTATCACGTTAGCTCCGTAGCTAAGTTAGCTTCAATTGTTAAGCTTCGCCAAGCTGGAAAATATATTAACCGTGTATTTACATGTTCATGGTTTAATAGTAATGTTGATCTTCTGTCTATCCTTCCAGTCAGGGTTTTTTTAATTTTGTTTCTATCTGCATTTGAGCCTGATGCTATCACGTTAGCTCCGTAGCTAAGTTAGCTTCAATTGTTAAGCTTCGCCAAGCTGTAAATTATTAACCGTGTATTTACATGTTCATGGTTTAATAGTATTGTTGATCTTCTGTTTATCCTTCCAGTCAGGGTTTTTTTGAATTTTGTTTCTATCTGCATTTGAGCCCGATGCTATCACGTTAGCTCCGTAGCTAAACTGCGTCAACGATGTATTGTCGTGGAGATAAAAGTCACTGTGAATGTCCATTTCGCCTTCTCGACTCTCATTTTCCAGAGGATATGGTATCCGAGGTGGTTTAAAATACAAATCCGTGATCCACAATAGAAAAAGGAGAGTGTGTGGAATCCAATGAGACCTTGTACCTAAGTTACGGTCAGAGCGAAAAAAGATACACCCTGCACTGCCTCTCTAGTCCTTCACTCTAACGTTCCTCATCCACAAATCTTTCATCCTCGCTCAAATTAATGGGGTAATCGTCGCTTTCTCGGTCCGAATCTCTCTCGCTCCATTGTAAACAACGGGGAATTGTGAGGAATCTTTCCTCCTGTGACGTCACGCTACTTCCGGTATAGGCAAGGCTTTTTTTTATCAGCGACCAAAAGTTGCGAACTTTATCGTCGTTGTTCTATACTAAATCCTTTCAGCAAAAATATGGCAATATCGCGAAATGATCAAGTATGACACATAGAATGGATCTGATATCCCCGTTTAAATAAAAAAAAATCATTTCAGTAGGCCTTTAATAACAGTGGACAAAGATAAGACTTTCTGGAGAAAAGTTCTGTGGTCAGATGAAACAAAAATTTAGCTGTTTGGCCACAATACCCAGCAATATGTTTGGAGGAGAAGAGGTGAGGGCTTTAATTTCAGGAACACCATTCCTACTGTCAAGCATGATGGTGGTACTATTATGCCCTGGGCCTGTTTTGCTGCCAACAGAACTGGTGCTTTAAAGAGAGTAAATGAGACAATGAAAAAGGAGGATTACCTCCAAATTCTTCAGGACAACCTAAAATCATCAGCCTTGGGCGCAGTTGGGTGTTCCAACAGGACAATGACCCCAAACACACGTCAAAAGTGGTAAAGGAATGGCTAAATAAGGCTAGAATTAAGGTTTTAGAATGGTCTTCCCAAAGTCCTGACTTAAACGTGTGGACAATGCTGAAGAAACAAGTCCATGTCAGAAAACCAACACATTTAGCTGAACTGCACCAATTTTGTCAAGAGGAGTGGTCAAAGATTCAACCACAAGCTTGCCAGAAGCTTGGGGATGGCTACCAAAAGCGCCTTATTGCAGTGAAACTTGCCAAGGGACATGTAACCAAATATTAACATTGCTGTATGTATACTTTTGACCCATCAGATTTGGTCACATTTTCAGTAGACCCATAATAAATAAATTCATAAAAGAACCAAACTTCATGAATGTTTTTTGGGACAAACAAATATGTGCTCCAATCACTCTATCACAAAAAAACAAGAGTTGTAGAAATTATTGGAAACTCAAGACAGCCATGACATTATGTCCTTCACAAGTGTATGTAAACTTTTGACCACGACTGTATATACAGTAGTGTTAGTGTACTTATTCTTACGCTTGCGAGGATCAGGTATGTGCAAAATACAACTACGCTAAATATACTGTACTACAAATATGCCACAGTGTGTAAAAAAAAAAAATCTCTTCCTGCCTGTTTTTTTTCTATACGGCAATGACACAGCAGTGAGTGGGCACACACAGACACGCACAACACACACAAACTACACCACATCTTTTGCCACCACTCTCACACTTTCAATCCGTCAGCATCTATCTAAAAATCAGGGTGGCAGGGAAGTAGAGACACGTCTCCTGGAATGAAGTGGCCGAATGTCCAGACTGAAGGGAAGGCAAAGAAAGGGAGTGGCTGGCCTGGCAAGGGGGGGATCACTGACCACTTTGCAGGGAAATTTAGCCGTAACACAGACTATATATTCACGTAAACTGTTAACATTCTTAATAAATAGGATACAATGTATGTTAAACAGACAGAATAATATTAAAATGCAGTTGTTATATGACTAGTAAGGATTTATGTCCCTTAAAACACAAAATGCGTCAACATGACAACTTAAAACTGCACTAATATGTATATTGTTGTTCATTTGGGGTGATTTGATACAATAGAATCCAACCCAACACATTTTGTGTGCACTTTCCCCAGGCCTGACCAATGCATTCCAGGTGTTGTGCTGCAGACAATTGCTATCAATCTCTCTACTGTTAGTTTGATATTTAATTACTTTACAAAGATTGCTAATTTAATTTAAAACATATAATAATATTTTATGGATCATTTACAAGTAATGGGGTGGGATCACACAAACCCTGGGGGGGATTGGGGTTGACTCCCCGTTCGTTGTTATTAAAAAATGCCACAAATGTTGTCATTTTTAACACTATTTAGAAGCAAAAAAGACAAATGTTAATCATTTTTAAAAAAACAACCTTACCATAACATTCCTTCCTGTCCGGATTCGGTCCACTCCTTTCTTCTCTCTTGGGAAGTCTTTTTTTTCCTTTTTTTTTTTTAATAAAAAAAGAACAAAAACAGTTCCCAGCAACACTTATTATCCGCTTTATCTTCTTTAAAAACAAAACGTTTTAAATGTTGATTTGTTCTTACTTTCTATGCTGACTGGGGAAGTTTTCACATTAGCCTCCGCGTTCCGGGAGGGCTAGCAGACATGCTAGTTAGGACACACGCTAGCAGACATGCTAGTTAGGACAGAAGCGAGCAAATGCGGCACAAAAAAAGTATTCTTCAACAAAAGAAGGAGAGAAAAAAATGGGGGTGCCGCTGCTGCTCCTGCTTTTAAAAATGCCTCTTTTTAACAAGTGGTTCTTGCTTCGCCACCACGTTGTTTGGAGCAAGTATTATTTCCTTTGTTGTGTCCAAAAATAAGAGGAAACAAAAGGGGCGATGGAGATGTGGAGTCTTCGAGACGAGCCGAGAGGAAGCGACCATTCCCGTCTTCGTTGGTGATGTCGAGTCTTGGTAAGCCGCAAACAAATGTGACGCTTCTTCTGCCTTATTTTTGGTCAGCTTCCCAATAATGGCGGCCCCTTTTTTTTTTTATCCCGACTCCAAGCGGCAGCATCCCCTCCTCTTTCACCGCCAACACAGAGAGACAGTCTCGCCCAGTGGCGCACACGCACCATTACAACACACAGTCTCCATTATTCAATACAATTATTACTAATATATATATATATATATATATATATATATATATATATATACATATATATATATATATTTTTTTTTTTAATATATTTCTTTATTTATATTTTTATATATATATATATATATATATATATATATATATATATATATATATATATATATATATATATATATATATATATATATATATATATATATATATATACACACACACTACCGTTCAAAAGTTTGGGGTCACCCAAACAATTTTGTGGAATAGCCTTCATTTCTAAGAACAAGAATAGACTGTAGAGTTTCAGATGAAAGTTCTCTTTTTCTGGCCATTCTGAGCATTTAATTGACCCCACAAATGTGATGCTCCAGAAACTCAATCTGCTCAAAGGAAGGTCAGTTTTGTAGCTTCTGTAACGAGCTAAACTGTTTTCAGATGTGTGAACATGATTGCACAAGGGTTTTCTAATCATCAATTAGCCTTCTGAGCCAATGAGCAAACACATTGTACCATTAGAACACTGGAGTGATAGTTGCTGGAAATGGGCCTCTATACACCTATGTAGATATTGCACCAAAAACCAGACATTTGCAGCTAGAATAGTCATTTACCACATTAGCAATGTATAGAGTGTATTTCTTTAAAGTTAAGACTAGTTTAAAGTTATCTTCATTGAAAAGTACAGTGCTTTTCCTTCAAAAATAAGGACATTTCAATGTGACCCCAAACTTTTGAACGGTAGTGTATATATGCGATATAAAGTCAGAATTACTGTATAAGATTTAAAAAATTAAAATTATGAGACAACATTTAAAATGATAAGATAATAAGGTTGGAATGATTAGATATAAAGTCATGCTAATTATGAGATAAGGTCAAAAGTATGATAGAAAATGTCATTATGAGATCCGTAATTTTTTTTTTTTAAGTCCAAATTATGGATATAAAAAGTCATAATTTTGAGATGACTAATTATTAGATATAAAGTCATAGGCTAATTATGAGATAAGGTCAGAATTATGATATAAAATGTCATTATTATGAAATATGAAAATGTAAATTATGATATAGTCATAAATATTTGATAAAAAGTCAAAATTATGGAGATAAAAAGTCATAATTCTGAAATAAAAAAGTAGAAATTATGAGACAAAAAATTCCAAATTATGACATAAATATACGAGATAGGAAAGTTGAAATTATGAGGACAAAATATGTAATTATGTGATTAAAAAGTCCAAATTATGACATAAAAAAGTCAAAATTGTGGATATAGAAAGTCATGATTTTGAGATAAGAAAGTTCAAATTATGATAAAAGAAAGTCAAAATTATGATTTAAAAAGTCATCATTATGAGTTAAAGGCCTACTGAAACCCACTACTACCGACCACGCAGTCTGATAGTTTATATATCAATGATGAAATCTTAACATTGCAACACATGCCAATACGGCCGGGTTAACTTATAAAGTGCAATTTTAAATTTCCCGCTAAACTTCCGGTTAAAAACGTCTATGTATGATGACGTATGCATGTGACGTCAATCGTTGAAACGGGAAGTATGCGGACACATTGAATCCTATACAAAAAACTCTGTTTTCATCTCAAAATTCCACAGTATTCTGGACATCTGTGTTGGTGAATCTTTTGCAATTTGTTTAATGAACAATGAAGACTGCAAAGAAGAAAGTTGTGGGTGGGATCGGTGTATTAGCGGCGGACTACAGCAACACAACCAGGAGGACTGAGAGATGGATAGCAGACGTGCTAGCCGCCGAACTCACCTTAACTTCCTCCGTCTCCGAGCCACCGACCGCATCTGTGATCAGGTGAAGTCCTTCGTCGATCGCTGGAACGCAGGTGAGCACGGGTGTTGATGAGCAAATGAGGGCTGGCTGGCGTAGGAGGATAGCTAATGTTTTTAGCATAGCTCTGTGAGGTCCGGTTGCTAAGTTAGCTTCAATGGCGTCGTTAGCAACAGCATTGTTAACCTTCGCCAGGCTGGAAAGCATTAACCGTGTATTTACATGTCCATGGTTTAATAGTATTGTTGATTTTCTATCTATCCTTCCAGTCAGGGGTTTATTTATTTTGTTTCTATATGCAGTTAAGCACGATGCTATCACGTTAGCTCCGTAGCTAAAGTGTTTCGCCGATGTATTGTCGTGGAGATAAAAGTCACTGTGAATGTCCATTTCACGTTCTCGACTCTCATTTTCAAGAGGATATAGTATCCGAGGTGGTTTAAAATACAAATCCGTGATCCACAATAGAAAAAGGAGAGAGTGTGGAATCCAATGAGCCAGCTTGTACCTAAGTTACGGTCAGAGCGAAAAAAGATATGTCTTGCACTGCGTTCTAGTCCTTCACTCTAATGTTCCTCATCCACAAATCTTTCATCCTTGCTCAAATTAATGGGGTAATCGTCACTTTCTCTGTCCGAATCGCTCTAGCTGCATTGAAAACAATGGGGAAATGTGAGGAGCCTTTCAACTGTTGACGTCACGCTACTTCCGGTACAGGAAAGGCTTTTTTTATCAGCGACCAAAAGTTGCAACTTTATCGTCGATGTTCTCTACTAAATCCTTTCAGCAAAAATATGGCAATATCGCGAAATGATCAAGTATGACACATAGAATAGATCTGCTATCCCCGTTTAAATTTAAAAAAATTCATTTCAGTAGGCCTTTAAGGAAGTCGAAATTATGGGATGAAAAGTTATTAGGTCAGGAGAAAGTCAAAATTATGAAAGAAGAAAATCGAGATAATGGGAAAAAAAGTCATGATTATGAGGAAAAATTCATAATTATGAAGTAAAAATTCATAGAATAGTTATGACATTAAAAAAAAAGAAATTATGAGCTACAAATTCAGGATTATGACATCTAAAAAATCTAAATGACAGATATACATAGTTATAATTATGAGATAAAATGTCAAAATAATGAGATAAAAATTCGAAAGTATGAAACAAGATGACAAAATGATGAGATTAGAATGTCAAATTTTCAATACTATGTTAATTATTATTGAACACGTATTTTGTGAACCACATGTTTTACAGCATGTTGTGTTTGTACTTCTCAGCCACTGTAGTCCATAGTGTCAGTAGTATTCACAACTATTAAAAAGGTGAGACACAATGGCTTAAAAAGGGTATACCATTGACATAAGTCATGTATTATTATTCATGTTGTTGCTTAAATTATATTCCTAAATAGTTGTGAGTATTGTAGATGTGTTTGGCTGTACCACAGATGCACCATTACTTACCAATAAAGCACTCTGCTTGTTCCTAATGCTCATTTTTGTTTTCCCCAATGATGCTGCATAAATACAGTCAGGCTGTGTTGAAAGAGCACTGACCTTTGTTGAAATAAACATACGCTCTCATGTCCAATCACACTCTGTTCCCTCTGCCATATTTGCATGACCCCGGTCACACAAAACAAGATTAGCAGGGGTCAAAGTTTCTACTATAATAATAAGCTGCCTCTGTGTTGCATCCATATCATATTTTTTGCCTTGGTTTTTGCTCCTTGTCATTGATGTTTCCTCAACATTTTATCTCATCCTACTGTCAGTTGCAGGAGAGATACTTGTAGGTCACATGAAGGGCTACAACATTCCTCTAATCCAGGGATTCTCAAACTGTACACATAGTGGTAGTGTGTTATCATTGAATTTATTCATACACAATGTTACTGTTCAAACTATGTAATGTTACAGTGACCAAACATATTAAATATACTTGTTAAATAAAACCTCTGCCTTCCTTTTAATGAATACTTAGGCCTACTACGCTACTGTATTTCAATGTTGGTCAGTATGGTTGTACTCGGAGAGCCAAGTGTTTTCTGAGGTGGTACTTGGTGACAAAAGTACCACAAATGTTGTGCAATCTGTGACAGTCCGAGTTACTCCATCATATTTAATTCCTATCAATGCTTAGAGAGCGACCAATAGTGTCCAAACTTGAACTAGTTTACAATACAAAAGTATGGAATATTTCAGACATAATTACTTATAATCATAATATTAATATAAGGCATCTATTAGTAACATTTGCCCTCTAACATGGTAGAAAATAAAGATGATAGAAAATAAACCATTATTTTATTTATTTTCTTAATGTTTTTTTAAAATCTTATTTTTCCACTTCAATGTTTGATCATTTTCAGACCTTACGTATGGCGGTTAATTTATGTCTTTACAACAAAAGCTTTTTTTGACACTGAAAGTATGTAACTGCATATGAATTTTGTAGAATGAAATTGTTTACATGAAATTATGCTGACAATATCATCGAATACAAATTTGTGAGCAAAATGTGTATGTTTAAAAATTCCGTTTTTGAAAATACAGTGTTTTAAAATTCAGGGCAGAAAAACATTTGTTTTAAAACTTAAAACTCCATCCATTCATCCATTTTCTACCGCTTGTCCCTTTTTTGGGGTAGCGGGGGGTGCTGGAGCCTATCTCAGCTGCATTAGGGCGGTAAATGGGTTGTACTTTTATAGCGCTTTTCTACCTTCTTTTTTTTAAGGAACTCAAAGCGATTTGACACTATTTTCCACATTCACCCATTCACACACACACATTCACACACTGATGGCGGGAGCTGCCATGCACGGCGTTAACCAGGCCCATCATTTAATTTTAACACTCTGAATTTTTAAACACTATATTTTAACAAACATATTTTTTAAACACCCTAACACCCTCCCTGTATTGTAAATAATCAAATGTAAATAATCAAATGTAGATACTTTTTTGTTATGCTTTCTGATCTCTCTCTCTCTATGTCCACTACTTGCTGTACATATCCTACCAAGTCAGACCTACACTGTTCCAATATCCATTTCTCTGTTCTCAATTGTTGATGACTGAAGTGATGATAACAACCAAACCTAACCCCCCCCCCCCCACCACATCCCACACCCCGGATTGTAAATAATGTAAATAATTCAATGTATATACTCTGATGATTATCTTGTGTGATGACTGTATTATGATGATAGTATATATCTGTATCATGAATCAATTTAAGTGGACCCAGACTTAAACAAGTTGAAAAATGTATTCGGGTGTTACCATTTAGTGGTCAATTGTACGGAATTCGGAATATGTACTTCACTGTGCAACCTACTAATAAAAGTCTCAATCAATCAATCAATTTCACAACAAGAAAAAATGTAATGTCCAAAAAATATTTGGCCATAAAGACACTTTAACCTCGACACTGACATTAAACGCGCCTGTCATGTGATCAAAAACAAGGCACGAACAAATGCCATACTTAAGAACGACGGTTATTGTAGTTTAACAATCATTACTTTGCGTTTACCGAGTATATAAGAACTACATTACCCAGCATGCTAGGCGATGCTGACAACTTCCGCCTTCACTTCCCAATAGCCCTGAAAAGATAGCAGACGAGCGGTCGGAAGTGTTACTGATGTATTTGTGTAGAAAAACAGTTTAACTGTCCAAGAACGAGCCTCTGTGAAGTGTCAAAGGTGTATATTTAGGAGACGAAAATGGTAAATATGTCACCAAAGGACCCAGCACATGCTATTTATGCTTAGCTCTCGTGCCGTATCATCGCTAGCCATGTTACCATTAGCTGCTCTGCTAATTTACAATTGCTAAAGCTACATTTGCTGATGAATATAATCACAACCAACCAAGTTCACATCTTAATAGCTGCTAAAACTACTCTTGTCTTACACGGTGGCTAACAATGTTGACAGGAAGTGTGCAGTTGAATGAGATCGTCCGCCCATGCTAACACTTAGCATTTAGGCAAATAGTCCTACATAGAAATATATGGACGTTGACTATATGGTGATTTGATGTCGTTAGATCCGCTTCATCCTGATCCAGAACCGAGCTGGGAAGACTCGACTGGCCAAATGGTACATGCAGTTTGACGATGACGAGAAGCAGAAATTAATTGAAGAGGTTCATGCTGTGGTGACCGTCAGGGATGCCAAGCACACCAACTTTGTGGAGGTGAGTAAAATGTGCATCAATAAATAAAATGCATTGAAATACCGCTTTCTATGTCGTGTCGTTACCGTGTAGGTACCTACAGTGAAGAAAATAAGTATTTGAACACCCTGCTATTTTGCAAGTTCTCCCACTTAGAAATCATGGAGGGGTCTGAAATTTTCATGGTAGGTGCATGTCCAATGTATGAGAGATAACCTAAAAAGAAAAAATCCAGAAATCACAATCTATGATTTTTTAACAATTTGTGTGATACAGCTGAAAATAAGTATTTGAACACCAACATTAATATTTGGTAGAGTAGCCTTTGTTTGCAATTACAGAGGTCAAACGTTTCCTGTAGTTCTTCACCAGGTTTGCACAGACTGCAGGAGGGATCTTCGCCCACTCCTCCACACAGATCTTCTCTAGATAAGTCAGGTTTCTGGGCTGTCGCTGAGTAACACAGACTTTCAGCTCCATCCAAAGATTTTAAATTGGATTTAGGTCTGGAGACTGGCTAGGCCACTCCAGAACCTTGATATGGTTCTTACGAAGCCACTTATTGGTTTTCCTGGCTGTGTGCTTTGGGTCATTGTCATGTTGGAAGATCCAGCCACGACTCATCTTCAATGATCTGACTGAGGGAAGGAGGTTTTTGGCCAAAATCTCACAATACATGCAGTCATCCTCTCCTTAATACAGTACAGTCGTCCTGTCCCATGAGCAGAAAAACACCCCCAAAGCATGATGCTACCACCCCCATGCTTCACAGTAGGGATGGTGTTCTTGGGATGGTACGTATCATTCTTCTTCCTCCAAACACGCATAGTGGAATTATGACCAAAAAGGTAAATTTTGGTCTCATCTGTCCACAAAACTTTCTCCCATGACTCCTCTGGATCATCCAAATGGTCATTGGCAAACTTACAGGCGGGCTTAACATGTGCTGGTTTAAGCAGGGGAACCTTCCGTGCCATGCATGATTTCAAACCATGACATCTTAGTGTATTACCAACAGTGACCATGGAAACAATGGTCCCAGCTCTTTTCAGGTCATTGACCAAGTCCTGCCGTGTAGTCCTGGGCTGATTACTCACCTTTCTTAGCATCATTGAGACCCCACGAGGTGATATCTTGCATGGGGCTCCACTCCGATTGAGATTGACCGTCATGTTTAGCGTCTTCCATTTTCTAATGATTTCTCCAACAGTGGACCTTTTTTCACCAAGCTGCTTGGCAATTTCTCCGTAGCCCTTTCCATCCTTGTGGAGTTTTACAATTTTGTCTCTGGTGTCTTTGGACAGCTCTTTGCTCTTAGCCATGCTGAATATTTGGGTCTTACTGATTGTATGGGGTGGACAGGTGTCTTTATGCAGCTAACGACCTCACACAAGTGCATCTGATTCAGGATAATAGTGGAGTGGAGGAGGACTTTTAAAGGCGGACTAACAGGTCTTTGAGGGTCAGAATTCTAGCTGATAGACAGGTGTTCAAATACTTATTTTTAGCTGTATCACACAAATTAATTGTTAAAAAAATCATAGATTGTGATTTCTGGATTTTTCTTTTTAGGTTATCTCTCATACAGTGGACATGCACCTACTGTGAAAAATTCAGACCCCTCCATGATTTCTAAGTGGGGGAACTTGCAAAATAGCAGGGTGTTCAAATACTTATTTTCTTCATTGTATATGTATTTCCATGCTTTTCAAAATAAAGGGGACCGCAAAACATGTCATTGTGGGCAGTGGTCCCCAACCTTTTTTGCACCACGGACCGGTTTAATGTAGGTATTATTTTCAGGCTTTCCACTTGTGCCAGATAAATACAGCAAAAATAAGTGCATGAACAATACAACTCACTATAAAGTTTAAAGTTAAAGTACCAATGATAGTCACACACACACACTAGGTGTGGTGAAATGTGTCCTCTGCATTTGACCCATCCCCTTGTTCACCCCCCTGGGAGGTGAGGGGAGCAGTGGGCAGCAGCGGTGCCACGCCCGGGAATAATTTTTTGGTGATTTAACCCCAAAATCCAACCCTTGATGCTGAGTGCCAAGCAGGGAGGTAATGGGTCCCATTTTTATAGTCTTTGGTATGACTCAGCCGGGGTTTGAACTAATGTTGAATTAGTGGGAGCCCTGGGCTTGTTTCTTTTCAATGAAATGCAGATGGAAATCAGCCTTTGGCTACAATCTGTCACATTTATAGTTTATATGTTCATTAATGTGACACATGCCACAAAGTTATAACAAATTGCAACTTCCTATCAGTTTTATTGTACATCTACAGTATAAACAAGCTTATTTATTGGTGTGTCTAGTGGGACAGGCGAAAGTTAAGTCGGAGAAAATGCAGTCGTTTATAAATTTAATGTTTCCTTGCGGCCCGGTAGCAAATGCGTCACGGACCGGCTGTTGGGGACCACTGATTGTTGGCTTTATTTTAACAGAAAAAATTAAATAATAAATATGTTTATTATTGCACTCAAATAATAATTTTAGAAGACTGGACTTAAATGAAAAGACTTTAAACATACTCAGCTTTTTAAAAATGATACTGAAAAAACGATATATAATTGTACATATTGTGTATAGTCTGCCTTAGGGCTGGGCGATATGGCCAAAAAAGTATATCAATATATTTTTACTTAAACTCTATACATCTCTATATATTTTCCGGTGAAAATATTTATACAAAGATATACATTTTTTAGCGAAATTGAAGTGAATGACAACTGTACTGTAAACAGTCAGTGGCACTTTTATTAACCCAGTTAGTCAAGATGGGTATTAACAGCACAGAAAATAAACTGTTTAAGTAGCACAGAATTACATAACATAAAATAAATAACAGCTGTGCAAATAATACAAAATGTTTCCAACTCAGATAAAAATTACATTTGCAGGCAGGCACTTTTTAATTCCCAGTCGACGATGTAATGGACTGTCACACACGTACGGTTCTGTGGTCCTACTAGACCACATGTCTGGTCAGCGCCAAGTAAGTGACTTGACTTAATTGTGCGACTATGATCTTGTTTGTTTCAAAATGATTAAGCTATTTAATGTTGAAATATAAAGAGTAGAAATTATGAACAAAATGTCAGCTACTGTCTTGTAAAACACCAATGAAAATGAAATGTAGCATTTAGACAGGCTATACTGTAGCAAAAGTCATCACATGTCTGCCACAATCATGTGTGTTCTTAAATGTGTATTCCACCTGAAAAACCTATACTCGAATACTCACAAAATAGTCATTTTCTACATCGCACAGAGACAAACCCTAGTTTGTCTCTGTGCGATGCCCAGCCCTTGTCCTAGTCCCTAGCCCAGCCCTACTCTGCCATACTCTAGGATTTGGTTAGAATAGAACAGAAAGCTTTGACATTGTATTAAATGTTGCATGATGTATAACTGCCACTCTTGGTCTGTGCATTAAGACAAATACAATCATTAGTAAATACTAATAACAATACTGTGGCTAAAGCTGCACAAGTAAGACATGTAGCAGGTAAAACAGACATTGTTAAATATAAAACATAAATCGACGGAATTCGTTATGAAATTCAGTCAATTTACTTGCATTAGTTTATGCTACATGGGCGGGTTTGACGCCGCTAAAAATGGTCAACGGGCCATCCAGCTGTATGCGGCTTCTACGTATCAATATAGGCACAACAGGGGAGCTGGTTAACTACATTCTGACCTGACACGCATTAAACTCCTTCTGCAGGTCTGGATGCTTGTCCTTAAAATGTTTATCTAAGTTTGAAGTATTGCCACCTTTGACGAGGCATGTGTTAAAGCACTGCTTGCCGAGTGGCGCGTCCATGTTTATAGTGCTACCTTTATAGTCAGCTTTGAAGCCAAAGTATTCCCATATCAACCAGTAAAATAGTTGTTTCTTCCATTTTTCCTCTTCACGCTGTATCCCCTCGTATGTGCTCTGTGTGTGTTGACCCACTCAACATGCGCTTCGGCTTAGATTACCAGTAACGTCACCATGGCGCCAGCATGTATATGAAAAAGAAAGGCAGTATAGTACTTTAATTCATTACAATGTACAACACTAGTTGTGATTGCGTCAAATTAGCATCTGTCCAAATTATGACCCATTTCTGCTTGTTTTTCCACAGTTCCGAAACTTTAAGATCATATACCGACGCTATGCTGGACTCTACTTCTGTATTTGTGTGGACGTGACTGATAACAACTTGGCATATCTGGAAGGAATCCACAACTTTGTAGAGGTAACGCACGCACGCACACACACACTCCCAGCACATGATGTTAACCATACTGTAATGCTGCTCAGCAAGTCAACTATGATGATTGCGTTGTTACGGTCTGATTGTTTACAGGAATGTCTGTTAATAATTGTCTTCTTAAAAAAACATGTCCTCTTCTGTCTTGCTGCACATTATTGGAACATTTTTGTACACAAGTCTAGTCTAAGATTTGATCATAACCAAAGATGTGGTTTAGGTTTTTGAGCATACATTTAAGTAAACGATCCTCTACAACAGGGCTATTATGTCTGTCTGAATCCTTTGGAAGTGGAAAAATGTCTAAAGTAGCCTCTTATTTAAAGATGTGTTCAATAGAAATACTTGTAAAAAATATTATTGTTTTTTCTGGATATTTAGTGTTATCTTCCCTATTTAAACTTTCAAATAACATCAGGGGACCAAACACTTATTACCCCCACTATATAGATCGGGGGTGTCCAAACTAGGGCCCGCTGGATATATGCTTTTTGAAACCGCTCAACACGAAAAGGATATAAACATGTTTTTAAAGAGAATTTTTTTTAAAAATACCGTATTTTTCGGAGTATAAGTCGCACAGGCCGAAAATGCATAATAAAGAAGGAAAAAAAACATAAGTCGCACTGGAGTATAAGTCGCATTTTTTGGGGAAATTTATTTGATAAAAGCCAACACCAAGAATAGACATTTGAAAGGCAATATAAAATAAATAAAGAATAGTGAACAACAGGCTGAATAAGTGTACGTTATATGACGCATAAATAACCAACTGAGAACGTGCCTGGTATGTTAACGTAACATATTATGGTAAGAGTCATTCAAATAACTAACATATAGAACATGCTATACGTTTACCAAACAATCTGTCACTCCTAATCGCTAAATCCCATGAAATCTTATACGTCTAGTCTCTTACGTGAATGAGCTAAATAATAATATTTTATATTTTACGGTAATGTGTTAATAATTTCACACAAGTCGCTCCTGAGTATAAGTCGCACCCCCGGCAAAACTATGAAAAAAACTGCGACTTATAGTCCGAAAAATACGGTAGATTGGACAGAATAATATATGAAAATAAACTAGGAGTGCACAAACTAAGTGCAGCCTGTCTTACATTGTAGTGAAAAAATAGGCAGCAACAATAGAAAAAATACAGCAAAATGATATAATGTAACATATAAAGATATTTTCACATTGATAACTGTCTTTATTAAATATGTTAACATTGTTTTTAGTCTTTAAAAAAAATACATGAGTCATAGCGAATAATGCAAATGACACTGCCTTGGCTACGCCCACCCTTGCCACAAATAGATTGTCAATTTGTGGGAAACTAATAACCGCAGAGAATTCGTCTAATAGAGGCTCCTTGACTTGCCTTTTTGCAAAAGGTACTTAAATAGCAGAGTGCTTCTGTCAAAATAAGGATCTTTGAACGGTGTTTTAAAAACAGCAGAGTAGTCTTGTTATAGAGAATCTTTGACTGCCAAGACACGGCCCTGCTATACAAATGAAGCTATCTCACCCTGCTACTAAATAATCAGCTATTTATCACTAACACACATGTGACAAATGTCATGACCCTCTTTGTGTGTACATCTCCTGCAAGGTGCTGAATGAGTACTTCCACAACGTGTGTGAATTGGACCTGGTGTTCAACTTCTACAAGGTGAGAATAGTTAACACACCAAAGGTGTCAAGAGAGCACAAGAAGACACATGAGGAAAGTGAGATGCCATAGCAACCCACATGTAATTAACACCAAGTGTGTTTGTTAGATAGTACAAGAGGTTAGTTCCAAAATATAAAGGAATTGTGCATTTTGTGATAAAAGCATGAAATTTGGTACACTTATAGCCAAAGGCATTTTCAAAAGATTTGGATGTGGAGCCATCATGAATTTTCAACATGGCGCCAATGGCAGCCATTTTTCAAAATGTCCGCCAGCAACAACGGTTTTCTTATGAATGATGGATTTAATATGATATTTCAGACTTATTTACCATTCATACTACTTGGTAAATTTCTTTTGGATAGTGGAACATTTTCATTGAAAATTCAAAATACTAAATATATATATATATACTGGTTAAATATGGATGATCTCTGTTTAATTATACATTTATCTTGATGCAGAATTTGAATTGGGAACTTCGGAATTTCTAAGAATCTTCTTTCTATCTCAAAATACTCATGTTAAGCAAGGGAAACCTAGGGTCTATCACAGGGAAGACTAGTCACACTCTCCTTTACAGACACAAAGGGCTGTGCACTGTAAGTGGGATTTTTTGCACTTACACTGCCCAACACAACCCTTCTTGCATTTGCATGAGACAAGTTCATAACTTGACTGGCCTGCATCTGGTAGGCATCTCCAGAAGGGTTCATAGTCCCCCTCAGGTGACTTTGACCAGCCCCATTCGCACGGTGAAGGTAGTTCTGGTGTTGACACTAGGACTGTACCCCACACGTGCCCTCCTTGGTATACAGCTCTCTTAACATGCTCTTCTAGGGCAGCCTTGGTAGGGGGGATTGTTTGCACATTGTGCCTCTTTGCAAATAACTTCCTCCTTGCCGTATTGATTTCTGTACATGTGCTGGTTCGGTCATAGACTAAGATAACAAACCTCTCAATTGTGGCCATTACCTCCTGTGCTATGTCATCTGGGGCTGAAGACACTTTCAACAGGGCATGTGTAAGTTCTGGAAGCACAGACCATACAGCCCATGCAGTCTTTTTCCCATGGCCAACAAAACTTAACACAGTGTCACAACCCGTCAACGCATGGAACACTGGTAGTGCACATGCTTTCTCGGGCCAGAGACCTGCTGCAATTTCATGGGCTGCCAAATATCGAAAATTCTTACCAGTACCGAATGCAAACCAAAGCTCATCCTCTGGTTGTAGAGTCTGAGCCACTGCCACAGCCAGCACCACAACATCAGTATCAACTGTTTGAATCATCATTTTGTGGTGGCCGTTTCTTGCTGCATGGGCTACGTGCAATAACATGCAACTATCCGCTTCCTCATGCGTGCAAGGAGCAATCGATGTCCTATCTGGGAGAGGTGGCTCGCTAAGGACTTCCATGTCTCTTGTGATGACAAGCTGTTTATCCTCCTGCACAAACCATCTGACCAGAGCCTCTGAGAGAAAGGCAAACAACTCAGTCTTATTGCTGTCAACTCTTTAGTTTTGCCAGTTCCTGGGAATGGCTGCATCACCTACCACACGTCTCTGAATTCCAGTGCCACGCTTTGCTCTCGTAGCAGCTTTCAGAGTCAGAACTAAATATATATATATATTTTTTTTCATTGGGTAACATTTCAATTACAATAAAATAGATGATAGTGTACTTGAAATTATAGATTTAATTTCAGAAATATGGCTGCCATTTTGTTGTAGGTGACCAGTGGTCACCAAGTGTGACTATTGTGGTCACCATTTCTGAGTTAGAAGAAAGCTTCTGGCCAATTGTAAAGTTCCAAATTTGAATTCTGCACAAAGAAAAGGAAGTAAAAAATAATACTGGTTTGACACCGAGATCACCCGTGATGGCTGCAATCTTGAAGATGTCAGCCATCTTGAATATTTAATGACACATTTAGATGATCCAAAAGACATTTACCAAGTACTATGTATGGTAAATAAGTCTGAAACATCATATTATATCCATCATTCATAAGCGAACAGTTGTTACTGACAGCCATTTTGAAAGATGGCTGCCACGGGCGCCATTTTGAAAATTCATGGTGGCTCCATATCCAAATCTTTTGAGAATGCCTTTGGCTATAAGTGTACCAAATTTCATGCTTTTATCACAAAATGCACGATCGTTCTGGTTACCAGCTGCACTAAGAGGAAAAAGGCTCCCTAGCCAATTGTCACATCCACCCGCACTCTGCTAATTGACATTACAATTATGAAAGCGCAGCGATATTTGACATTTTCTTCTGTTGTTAACCTGTGGCTATTTTTATGATGTGATGAGTTGTCAACTTGTCATTTCGTGAGGCAACTTTCCAGGAAGTGAAGGAGATAATGTCATGAGTCTCCTTTCACTCTGTGGCTTTGGGACTATTTTTGTTCAGAACTTCCTCGTGACTGATCTACTGTAAACACGTCTTGTCTTCCTGCAGGTGTACACGGTGGTGGATGAGATGTTCCTCGCCGGAGAGATCAGGGAGACCAGTCAGACTAAGGTGCTCAAGCAGCTGCTCATGCTGCAGTCGCTGGAGTAGAAAAGCAAAAAGGTCCCAGTCCTGTCCCAGGAGAGGACATCCAACCAATAGAACTTCATATATTGTCATGTTGTTGCACTGCTCATGAAGGCTGTCCATTTCAGGGACTTTTAATATTTAAGGCCCCGTGTTCGCACCAGAAGTGAGACATCTCTTGTCCTCCAATCAGCACTTGTGTAATGAACAAGCACCATCATGATCAGTGCCTCCTTTTCAAACAGGACTTTTAAAACCTGCCAGTGATGTCATAACACACTCATTAAGATGGAGTGATCGCTGCATGAGTGTGTGTTGATACAACTGTACAGGTGAAGGTTGCATCTTCACAAAGACATTTCAACTATCATGAGGTGGTGCTCGTTTGTCGCACATCTTAGGAAGCAGTACTGTGACGTGTTCTTATTGGTATGATCTGTGCGATGTGTCTTAATGTTTAATGTCATTCCAGCAGCACGCTATGTGTGTGCTTCACACAGTATTTACCTGTTGAATAAATGTACAAGGCATTACTTTTGGCTTTTTAAACACTAACCAGATTCTATCAAATGTGGTTTCAGGTGTTTTTTGAGTAGACTAGATGAATATGTACTGCTTCCTTTTGTCCACCTTTTTTTTATTATTAGTCTTGTCTCCCAGCACAAATACCCACAAATTGTCCTATTATATGTAAATAAATAAATACAAGATGAAGTACGTGAGCAGTTTTAGCCTCTTATTACTTGCGACGTCACGGTTTGCAGTGCAGTGACTGAGCCCCCTCTGGTGTCAGACTGTGGGCATTACACGTCACTGCAAATTCAATTATGAGGTCATCCAGACAGCCTGCCCAGGATCAATAAATCAGTGGATGGATCCACTTCAACAACATAAAACCACTCAAGCTGTAACTGAAGTGACCCAGGAAGGCAAACCAAACCGATTTAGACGCGGCAGCCAATTACTCTTCATTGTGCGAGTCCTTGCACCATTGCCTCCTGAAGAGAACAGCTATTGGATTATGATCCATTGCTACATTTCAGGGCGTGGCTCTTCACACGTTGCTGTCATAAAAGTGAGGATTATGATATCATGCTGGATTTGTCAATGAAAAAAGACCCAAACAGCTTTGACAAGAGTTTGCGTAATTGTTACAATCAACAAACAACAATCACCCTTAAGGACAACTCTTATTTACAACACACATTAATTCACATGTACAGTCATTTAAGAGTATGTGACATTTGTTACTAAGCAACAACTGAATTGTTGATATGACATAAAGGCTGGTTTATTAAGAGTGGCTGGTCCAATACAAACCCAAACTCAATATACAGACAATGGGGGCGCCCTTGATGCTTGATTCCTTAACATATGAGCAGTTGTCAGCAGCAAAAGCCCTCAGTTGTTCTTTAGTAAGAATTGGTACAGTTAAAATCTTTTATTACAGTTCAAGTAAAATCAAATGTACAGTTCTATATAGTTACAGCATATTAACAAAACTTCCTAAAAGTAAAAGTGCACTTGCAGAAGGTGCAAAGGAGTATTATTAGAGCCACACTGACAAGAATAAAGCTTGAATCTGGCAATTAAAAGTAGCAACGTAATGAGGAAAAAATATCCATTTGTAATTATTATGAGAAAAATTTGCACATTTTGAGAATTAGGTCATAATATGACAACATTTGGTAATTATATAACAATGTTTGAAGAGTTTTTATACAAGAAAAAAATCTAGTTTTAGGGTCTGAATATGACAGAAATTTGTATGTAGGAAAAAAGTCGTAATGAAATATTTTGTAACTGTTACGTAAAGTCTAAATATTATGAGGAAATAAAGATACAACAAAAAATGTGTAATATGAGAGAATGTTTTTAAAATTGAACAAAATGAAGTCTAAATATGAGCGAAAGTACACATTTGAAGAATCTTAAATCGAATTATGAGAAAAGGTTATAATTTGAAGAAAATAACAGCAAATTAATAATTTAAAAACATTTTTTTAAGCGTAACTCCACATAAGGAAAACGGTTGTAATTTTAAGCCATTATATGAAAAAAGGGGCATGTTACAAGAATAAAGTTGAAATGATTTGAGAAAAATATCTTTAATAGTCTTAATATGAGTTAGTTGTAATTTCACAAAACTTAAGTTAAATTATGATAAAGTAGTTGTCATTTTGAGAAAAAAAGTCAAAATATGAATCTATAATTTGTCAAGGAGAATACATTCTAAACATGACAGTTTTTATTTGCCAGACAAAAAAACTGACATGAAAAAGTTGCAATTTAAAAAACAAAGTTGAACTATGTCAATAAAGTTGTAAAAAAAAAAAAAGTATTCAGTTGAGAAAAAAAAGTAAGTTGTAATATTAGGAGTATACAATACTGTACTGACATCCAGCATCTAACCTGACCTTTTTGTCAAATAAAACAGTTTGTAGAGATTGAACATTTCTGTGAATATTCTTTTCTGTGAATATTCTTTTTGAAACAATTTTTTGTAAAAGTGTGGCTCTGATACTCTTTTGTACACAAACACAAAGAACGTAGCCTGTTGTATTTAGCTCTAAGATAACCTGTTTGTCACCTTCTCGCTGACTGATAAACGTGTGTGTGTGTTTGTTTCATGTGGGACTATTAGCAGACCAAAAAAGTCAGTGTTGCAGACACAAAAGGAAGTGTTTGACAAAGTGGAACATAAAAAGCTTCACAAGTGGAAATTGTCCTCACTTCAAGTTCTCTCACATCACTTTGGTTGGGGAGGGAAGAAACATTTGATCTTAACGAGGACACGTGAATAAAGCAGGATGAAGCTGGGTGATGACATTAAATGTGGTTTTGATCACACACTGAACTATGCTGTACATACGAACAGAAGTATTAGGACACCTACAGGAAGTAAATGCGATGTGGAAACTGAAACAACTTACACTCTTTCAACCTTCAACATTATATCAGAGTGTGTTCATTTGAGAGGTCAGAGGTCATTTGCAGTCTAACATAACCTTAATGTGACCAACTATACTGTTTTGATGGCAAAATGTGTACAGTGATGACATAGTATAACATTTTGAAGCAAACCATAACACCTCATTTGGTGACCAAAAATAGTATGTCAACGGAAAAATAAAATATTGTGGTCTAGCATAGCCTTTGCTGTTTTAATAGCAAAATGTCACACTTTTGTGACTAAATCAGCCTTTTTGTAACCAAAAATAATGGAAACTTCCATTTTCTTAAACCTCGATATTAGCATACTTTGAATATAATGTCGTGTGTAATGTTAGAAAACGGTTTGATGAAGTGAAGTTACTCGGAGAACAATGTTAGGTATGAACACACTAATCCTACGACACATTTACGCTTTGAAGTGGAGTGTTGACTTGTGTTTTTGTAACAGCTTCATTGAGTTGAGCTCACGTAGTCTCAGTTAGTTGAATAATAATGCGGACACATTCCAGGATACTTTGGAATATGCTTCTTCTGCCTGAGAGACTTTCTATGTGTGAGTAATATGCAACTAGATTCATTTGATGGATTTGTTTATATTGACAAATGTGATGTTTTATTGTTCAATTACCGCATTTTTCGGAGTATAAGTCGCTCCGGAGTATAGGTCGCACTGGCCGAAAATGCATAATAAAGAAGGGAAAAAACATAATAAAGTCGCACTGGAGTATAAGTCGCATTTTTGGGGAAATGTATTTGATAAAACCCAACACCAAGAATAGACATTTGAAAGGCAATTTAAAATAAAGAAAGAATAGTGAACAACAGGCTGAATAAGTGTACGTTATATGACGCATAAATAACCAACTGAGAACGTGCCTGGTATGTTAATGTAACATATTATGGTAAGAGTCATTAAAATAACTATAACATATAGAACATGCTATACATTTACCAAACAATCTGTCACTCCTAATCGCTAAATCCCATGAAATCTTATACATCTAGTCTCTTACGTGAATGAGCTAAATAATATTTGATATTTTACGGTAATGTGTTAATAATTTCACACATAAGTCGCTCCTGAGTATAAGTATAACTATGAAAAAAACTGCGACTTATAGTCCGAAAAATACGGTAAATACCCTTATTACATACGTCTAGTATGTGTGCGCTTAGCTGTCGTGTAGCTGCTAGCTCCTAGTAGTCTACCATGATTACCTTTAGTAAATTACTTCACTAAAATATCTAACTTGTGTGCTTATTGAAGGACATTTCGATGTTAACAGCTCTGCACAAGTGAACACGCTGCTTGTATGGGAGAGTTTAGATACAAGCCGATATCATCTATCTATCATCTGATACTTTTTTTTTTGCTGATATCGAATATTGGACCCATATCAATATTGGATTGGCTCAATCAAATTTTTGCTGTGTTAATCCATTATATATATTTTTCTAAGATGGTTTTTTAATGTTAAATTTAGAAATTTTAATGTCTTAATTTTTTCACAGGCGTACGATAAACTGGCAGTTTCTACACAATACTCCAAAACAGGACAAAGTTTTTTATTTTTCAAGGTGCAAAAAACATTTGACATTTTTTTTTTTTACTTTCGTTGCTTAATTCTTTCAATAAACCTCAGCCCTAAACATTTTTTTTGAAATTTTATATACCGTATTTTTCGGACTATAAGTCACAGTTTTTTTCATAGTTTGGCGGGGGTGCGACTTATACTCAGGAGCGACTTATGTGTGAAATTATTAACACATTACCGTAAAATATTAAATAATATTATTTAGCTCATTCACGTAAGAGACTAGACGTATAAGATTTCATGGGATTTAGCGATTAGGAGTGACAGATTGTTTGGTAAACGTATAGCATGTTCTATATGTTATAGTTATTTGAATGACTCTTACCATAATATGTTACGTTAACATACCAGGCACGTTCTCAGTTGGTTATTTATGCGTCATATAACGTACACTTATTCAGCCTGTTGTTCACTATTCTTTATTTATTTTAAATTGCCTTTCAAATGTCTATTCATGGTGTTGGGTTTTATCAAATAAATTTCCTCAAAAAATGCGACTTATACTCCAGTGCGACTTATACTCCGAAAAATACGGTACCTTTTAAAGGCCTTTTGATCAAATGATGTCCCAGTTGACAATTAGTATGCATTTGCATAACCTCATTTAAACCTGTGACATTACACAATCAAAAGGGTCAAAATAAAAAACAAATAAAAACATTCATATGTTTGATTTTTTTTTTTATGACTGCAGGTTGAGCAAGTACAAAAAAAAAAATCCTAAATGTTTTTACCCCATTTAAAAACGTTTGATGATAATTTAAAAACAAATATCCGCTCTGGGTTTTCTTAAAGAATATATGGCAAAGTATACAATTTTGGGTGTCTGTGGGCATTTTTACTGATTATCCCAGAGGTGTTTGATGGGCTTTTTCTTCCACACCAAACTCAACAAAGCATATTTTTATGGCCCTTGCTTCGCTTACTGGAAAGGCCATAAATAGGGTATTTCCTACACTCTTACTTCCACGTAAAAAGCATAGGTATTGTCCAACAATGAAACCGTGTCCTAATACTTTGGTTCATAAAGTGTATGTGCGTGAGTGGTGACATTTTAGTGGAAAAAACGTTAACTTCTGTGCTTAATTTATGCTAACTTGGCAGCCTCCTCTGTGTGTCAGCATGGTGGATCATTAGTCCAACACAAAAGTGATACTTTTGCATATGTCCAGTGAGTTAAAGCTGTGCAATCAACAGAGAGGCCAAAGGGCCTGGGAAGGACGTACATCCACCAATGTGCATTTTATTAAGGCCAGCAGTCCCGCTAAAAGTGCATTTAGGATGGCGAGGTGGGAATTAGCTATGAGACACCTTCTTAAACATCCTCCAAACATTTGCTTTGTTAGCATTAGGACACTGGAAAGCCACAGTGAATATTTAAATGCTGAAAAGACGGGAAAAAAAAGGCAATAATAATAATTTAGGGACAAAAAGCAGTGCAAATGTTATAAAACCAGAACAAGGAGCGCATATATGAAATAAAAAAGATGAATACACAGCGCCTAGACGTGTCCACTACGATCTGGTAAGGACCGAACAATCCCCGTGTGTGTCGGCACGCATAAATAAGTCTTGCCGGAGGGTCGAAGGTCAGTGATTTCCACTCATCCAGGTGCTGTGAGGTGTGGACACCCCAAAACAACTGGAGCTGTAACACTGACCTGTACGGGAGGTCTTTAAGGGAGGGGGGCCACGTTCCTAGCAGCTGCACTGCTGCTTGTTCTGTGCCGTGCTGCCTCTCGGCTGTCGCAGCTGCCGCAGTGACGCGTCCCCGTACTGGATGCCTGAGCCCATCCTCTCTGGATCCAGCTCACCTTGGGAGGGAAGGAGATTATAGACGCACACCAAGCGGATGGGCTGCATAAACAGGTAAGCGTACCTGAGTCTATCTTGTTGAGGATGGTGCGTGCGCACTTGAGGAATCCCTCCTCCACATTCTCCCCCGTCAGAGCGCTGGTCTCCAAGAACATCAACTCTGTGGGAAAAGTTGGTGCAAATAGCGAGTAAGCGGGGTGAATGTTCTCCAAGACTGTGTGTGTAAATACCGTTCTCCTGAGCAAAGCGCGAGGCCTCCAGGAATGTGACCTCTCGCTCTGCCTCCAGGTCCTTCTTGTTGCCACACAGGATGATAACGATGTTGGGGCTCGCTAGCGTGCGTGCGTCCGTCAGCCAGTTGGTCAGCGCGTTGTACGTCTCTCGGCTGTAAGATGGACACACTATCTATTGAACTCTTATCCTGCACTGCAAAAACTGAAATCTAAGTAAGATTAAATATCTCAAATAAGGGTGATATTTGCTTATTTTCTGTCTGATAAGATAATTCTTCTCACTAAGCAGATTTTATGTTAGAGTGTTTTACTTGTTTTAAGGGTTTTGGTCCTAAATGATCTCAGTAAGATATTACAGCTTGTTGCTGAGATGTTATGACCTATATTGAGTAAAACATGCTTGAAACTAGAATATCAACTGACGCAAAGCTGTGTCATCAACACTCACAAGTATAAAACTACTTTTTTAAAGTAATAATTTCTTACTTCAAGCATGAAAAACAAATCATGATGCCGAGCGCATATCATTATGTCAAGATAATGGCACTAGCATTTACTTAATTTAAGAATATTTTTCAACATATTGAGCAAAAAGGTCTCTTTTTTTTTCTACCAAGAAAAGTGCACTTGTTATTAGTGAGAATATACTTATCTTAAAGGCCAACTGAAATTATTTTTTTTTATTTAAACGGGAATAGCAGATCCATTTTATGTGTCATACTTGATCATTTCGCGATATTGCCATATTTTTGCTGAAAGGATTTAGTAGAGAAAATCGACGATAAAATTCGCAACTTTTGCTCGCTGATAAAAAAAAGCCTTGCCTGTACCGGAAGTAGCGTGACGTCACAGGAGCTAGTATTCCTCACAATTCCCCATTGTTTACAATGGAGCAAGAGAGATTCGGACCGAGAAAGTGATGATTACCCCATTAATTTGAGCGAGGATGAAAGATTCGTAGATGAGGAACGTTACAGTGAAGGACTTGAGAGACAGTGATGGACGTATCTTTTTTCGCTCTGACCGTAACTTAGGTACAAGCTGGCTCATTGGATTCCACACTCTCCTTTTTTTATTGTGGATCACGGATTTGTATTTTAAACCACCTCGGATACTATATCCTCTTGAAAATGAGAGTCGAGAACGCGAAATGGACATTCAGTGCCTTTTATCTCCACGACAATACATCGGCGAAATGCTTTAGCTACGAGCTAACGTGATAGCATCGTGCTTTAACTGCATATAGAAACAAAAAAATAAACCCCTGACTGGAAGGATAGATAGAAAATCAACAATACTATTAAACCGTGGACATGTAAATACACGGTTAATGCTTTCCAGGCTGGCGAAGGTTAACGCCATTGAAGCTAACTTAGCAACTTAGCAACGGGACCTCACAGAGCTATGCTAAAAACATTAGCTCTCCACCTACGCCAGCCAGCCCTCATCTACTCATCAACACCCGTGCTCACCTGCGTTCCAGCGATCGGCAGAAGGACGAAGGACTTCACCCGATGCGTTTGGCGGCCCGGGGACATAGGAAGTCAAGGTGAGGTCGGCGGCTAGCGCGGCTAGCGCTCCAACAAAGTCCTCCTGGTTGTGTTGCTGTAGTCCGCTGCTAATACACCGATCCCACCTATAACTGTCTTCTTTGCAGCCTTCATTGTTCATTAAACAAATTGCAAAAGATGTCCAGAATACTGTGGGATTATGAAATGAAAACAGAGCTTTTTGTATAGGATTCTACGGGTACCATAACTTCCGTTACTCTGACTTCGTCACGCGCATACGTCATCATACCGCGACGTTTCAGCCGGATATTTCCCGGGAAGTTTTAAATGTCACTTTATAAGTTAACCCGGCCGTATTGGCATGTGTTGCAATGTTAAGATTTCATCATTGATATATAAACTATCAGACTGCGTGGTCGCTAGTAGTGGCTTTCAGTAGGCCTTTAAGGTATTTTTGGGTTCATTGAGGTTAGCTAATTTTACTTGTTTTGAAAAGTCTTGACAAGCCGAATTTTCTTGTTCTATTGGCAGATAATTTTGCTTAGTTTAAATAAAATACCCCTAATTTTTGTATATTTTTTTTCTTGTTTTTGAACACTGACTTTTTGCAGTGTGAGAAAAATACTAAAAGGTGAAATGTAGAGATTTCCGATAATGGCTTTTTTGCCGATATCCGATATTCCGATATTGTCCAACTCTTAATTACAGATTCCGATATCAACCGATACCGATATATACAGTCGTGGAATTAACACATTATAATGCCTAATTTTGTTGTGATGCCCCGCTGGATGCATTAAACAATGTAACAAGGTTTTCCAAAATAAATCAACTCAAGTTATGGAAAAAAATGCCAACATGGCACTGCCATATTTATTATTGGAGTCACAAAGTGCATTATTTTTTTTAACATGCCTCAAAACAGCAGCTTGGAATTTGGGACATGCTCTCCCGGGGTGTGGGGGTTGGGGGGCTGGGGGAGGTATATTGTAGCGTCCCGGCAGTCCGATATTATTAGACATCTCTAGTGAAATGAATATGAATGATATACGAAAACACACTTTTTTGATAGTTTTACAAAGCAATGGTAGTAGTTCTGCTGCAGTATAGCACTAAAGTGAGTATATCTATTCTTAATTACAGTATATCTTCTCTCTCAAAATTACTATACAAAATAAACTTAAATATAGAGTATGGAATGCCCTCCCGGTAAAAGTTAGAGATGCTACCTCAGTAGAAGCATTTAAGTCTCATCTTAAAACTCATTTGTATACTCTAGCCTTTAAATAGACTCCCTTTTTAGACCAGTTGATCTGCCGTTTCTTTTCTTTTCTACTCTGCTCCCAACCCGGGGTGGACCGCTAGCCTGTCCATCAGATGGGGACATCTCTACGCTGCTGACCCGTCTCCACTCGGGATGGTTCCTGCTGGCCCCACTATGGACTGGACTTTCGCTGATGTGTTGGACTTTCACAATATTATGTCAGACCCACTCGACATCCATTGCTTTCGGTCTCCCCTAGAGGGGGGGGGGGTTACCCACATATGCGGTCCTCTCCAAGGTTTCTCATAGTCATTCACATTGACGTCCCACTGGGGTGAGTTTTCCTTGCCCGTATGTGGGCTCTGTACCGAGGATGTCGTTGTGGCTTGTACAGCCCTTTGAGACACTTGTGATTTAGGGCTATATAAATAAACATTGATTGATTGATTGAGTAGAGTAGTCCATGTACAGCTTGCATATTGCATATTTTCTATCCGCAAAAAATGATCCAACGCACAGTGATAGGACCAAAAATAATAGTTTGCTAATAATAATAACTTAATCAAACGCTAAATGAAAATGAACTCCATAACTTTGCCGTCTGTGTTTGTTTTGTCTCTCGCTCTCAAACCTGTGCGCATTTATTTAAGAGCAGACTTATATAAACAGAGTGAATCCTCTTGTCAGCCATCAATGCTTGTCTTGGAGTCGGCACACAAACAGGATGCACAGACAGAGAGCCTCGCTCGATGCTCGCTAGTCGTTACTCGCTAGTCGTTACTCGCTAGTGAGAAGCACCGCGAGGTGACAAAAATTAAGAGGAAAAAAAATAAGATTGCAAAGCCAAATGTCCCAGTGTGAGCAAGATGAGCTTATCAACACGGACAAACGAGCAAGCATGCCCAATTTGTTGTAAAGTGATAAACAAAACAAAAAAACACGACAGTTTTTTTAAACTGGGGAAAAAATCTGCACTTCAGGATTTATTGAAGTGTCAGAAATTGAGTCCATTTTATTTGTTGTTTACATATTTAGGGTAATTATAGAAATGGCAAAAAATTCTAATTGGAAAAATCAAAAATGTATTGTGTTGTAAAGAAATACCTGCATTATTGTTATTATATATACCGTATTTTCCGCACTACAAGGCGCACCTAAAAACCTCCAATTTTGTCAAAAGCTGATAGTGCGCCTTATAATCCGGTGCGCCTTATATATGGACCACTATTGAGCCTCCAACAGGTAAAAGTTTCAATCAATCGCAACTACGGTAAGCAGCCGCCGACTTCATTTTCCCCCGTCTTCATTTTCCCCCGTAGAAGAAGAAGAAGCGCGCGGTGCATGCTGGGATATATGACTGCGCGAGGCGTGCCGTTTCATTTCCATTTGTTTGTTTGTTTATGTAAAGACCCCAACATGGCTCCTATTAAGACGCAGAGTTTAAACTTAAGACGATCAGTCACGCAGTAGAACACGGGAATAGAGCAGCAGCGACACTGACTCCATTAATGACGACTTCGACGAGACGGAGCCGGGCATGTTGGATGCCGTATTCGGCCAACTGTTTAATTCGGACACTGAAGAAGAAGAATTCGAGGGGTTCGTGGATAAGGAATAACTTCATAAAGTGAGCCTTACATGTTTATTTTGTGTGTTGTGTTGTGTGACATTAACGTTTGAGCAATGTTGAGTTATTGATATATTGTTATTGCTCTGCACTATTTCGAGTGTTACTATATTGTGATTGCACTAACGTTTGATTTACCGTAACAGTATCAGACTGTTTTTTAAGTGTTTATTGAATCAGGGAAAAGTTCCCCTCCACTATGTGATATAAATGTTGCACTACATGTTATACCTTGCTGTTGTTAAAAGATAAACAAAACACCACGTCACTGATTTTACCTTAGGGAAAATAATAAAACAGCTGTTTATTCATTTTGGGAGTGAACAGAGTTGTCAGAACGCTGGTTTGTAATCTATTAATAAAGTTTGACTGACCTATCTGACTGTTTTGTTGACATTCCCTTTAGCGCAGCTCCATCTAATGGATGCATAAAGTAATCCCAGCCTCTACTGTAGCGTCTATTATATGCGCCTTATAATGCGGTGCGTCTTATATATGAACAAAGTTTTAAAATATGCCATTCATTGAAGGTGCGCCTTATAATCCGGTGCGCCTTATAGTGCGGAAAATACGGTAATCTGGTCTAAAAATAATGCTGACAATAATATTGTTTATCGGCAATAATCTGTGGGACAGCAAAATTCATTATCGGCCCAGGCCTACACAGTCATCATTGCCTAAATAGCAGGCAACACCAGTGAACCTTCTAAGGGCCTGGGCTGTTCGGGGTTTGGTGCTTTCTGCGTTTCTCGCTGTTCTCTGGTGGACGGCTGGGCTCAAAACATCATATTGAATCAAAATCAATGTTATTATGAATTATTGACCTATTCAAGGTTCCGATTACTTCACATCAAATATTCCACTAAGAAAAATATTTTTGGTGGAAGATTTTGCAAATTTGGTAAATAAATAACCCCAAAATTGATATTTTGTTGTTTTCTTACTGTACTGAAAATGAACCGAACCGTGACCTCTAAACCGAGGTACGTACCGAACCGAAATTTTTGTGTACCGTTACACCCCTAGCTGTACACAGAAAACTCTACAGTATACCAAAGTTTCATTTATATTGAATTGTCCTTTGAGAAGATGTAAATGATTGCTGAAATGTGAAAGGCAGAAAGAAATGTTACCTGGTTATATCGTACACCAAAAGCGCTCCTGCTGCTCCGCGGTAGTAGCTGCGTGTCACAGAACTGTGAATGCAAAAGTCATTTGAAATTATGCTGTAATGGCGTTATAACATAATATTGATGGTCAAAATATGAAATTGTGGGGAGTTACCGGAACCGCTCCTGCCCAGCAGTGTCCCAAATCTGCAGCTTGACCGTCTTCCCAGAGACATTGACCACTCTGGAACCAAACTCTACTCCGATGGTGTGGTTGGAGTCCTGTTTGACTGCCGTCAGAGTGAATAGAGAGAGATGATGCTCAGCTGCATGACAATCAAGCTCAGCTTTTATCAGTGAGGAATTAAGTTAACAATAGACATGTCCCCAATCCCAATCATGGGTTTGGGTTGGTAGCCGATATTTGCCTTTTTTAACTGATCGGTGATCGACTGATGACCTTTATCGCAGCTGTGTCCCAGTGTTAACATAGCTAAAGATTTTACCCATGTGAAAGATTCCTTCAAAAGGGAAGCACGCTAAAGAAGATACAATTACATTTCCTGATTCCTTGTTACACACATGCAGGAGCTGTATGATTTCCAGAAGAACACCGGCTAGAATTTTAGAACGCATCGTCTATCCACAGTGCGAAGCTGCTTCTACGATACTAATCCTCACCACCACGGCGAAAAAAAAAAAAAGGTTTTCTCCATGTATCAGTATCACCGGACAATACAAGAAGCTTACAACTAAAGCTTCAACATAAAGTAGGGGTGAGCGATCCAGATGTCCATACTATTGATAACTAGTACAGTATCAGTATATAAAAAATGCTAAAGTGATTAGATCAATGTTTATCTTTTTCTTATTATTACACAACCATTTTTTCTGTCGTTTTTGTTACTGTTTACTAACTCAGAGAGTAAGTCTCTGGATACAGGAAGGCTTTGAGGGCAAACCCCAAATGATTTAAATGGGAGCCAATCGTTGTTTTTGCTTTTGTTTAGTTAGTGTACAAGCCATTTTGTTTTAACAAAATAAAGGTACCGGTATGTAGCATTCAGTACCGCAAATCTAATACATCATTTAATTAAAACAATGCTAGCAAATTCTGAATTTAATAAGATAAGCTTTGTAAAAATGTGTTTGTCGCCTGGACTACTGCAACTCTCTCCTGTTTGGTCTCCCTCACAAGTCACTTCACAAACTTCAGCTTCTCCAGAACTCTGCAGCCCGAATAATCACCAGAACCCCTTCAATCCAGCACGTCACCCCTGTTCTGCAGCAACTCCACTGGCTACCCATCAAACATCGTATCTACTTTAAAATAATTCTCCTCACTTTCAAAGCTATCCATAACCTCTCTCCGTCATATCTCTCTGACCTGCTCCATGTCGCCACGCCCTCACGTTCCCTAAGATCTTCTTCATCCATCCATCTCACTGTCCCCTTATTTAAACTGTCCACCATGGGTGCCCGAGCTTTCAGCCGCTCTGCCCCACATCTTTGGAACTCTTTACAACCAGACCTTCGTAATTTAGACTCAATATTCCTCTTCAAATCAAGACTCAAAACACACCTACTCCTGACTGCTTATTCATTGTAATCATCTTATCTCATCTATCTTTGTTGTTGTTTTTATCCGATTTGATTTTATTGTTTTGATTTTGTACGGTGTCCTTGAGTGCCCTGAAAGGCGCCTTATAAGTAAAATTGATTATTATTATTATTATTACTTTAGTTACTTGGTATAAAACATGTTCAATTCGATAAACTATTGTCGAAGTATCAGCTCAGGACTTGAATTGGATCAAATCTTAAGCCAAAAATGTTGATCCCTAGTCAACATAATTATTATTATCATGGTCCTTTGGGTTTGAGTTAACTTGGAAGAAAGTCACCAGGGAGTGAAAACTGAAGTTTTGGAATACAAAAACTCATGAAACCACAGCTCAAACTGCATCCCTACCTCGACAACCCGTCAAAACTCACATTTGTTCTCAATGAATTGATGGAGGAGGCAGGATTTCCCCGTCCCGGCGCTGCCAATCACCAAGAACTTAAAGAGGAAGTCTGAAAGCACAGCAGAAAAAGAAAGAGAGAGCGATCAATGCTAAGTTAATGTCGGGGGGAGAACGTGAACCTGCTGCACTTGACGGTTCTGACCTAAGACTAAGAATCCTTTTAATCTCATTTGAGCTACTACTTTCACAGCTACCAGCGAGCCCCAAATTAACCCACTAATCACTGAGACCTCACAACACGCCGCTTCTCTTTCCTAATTTGATGAGCACTGCGAGGGAAAAAGAAGCAGCAGTGCTTAATGTGTCGAAGGCCGCTATTAAGCATGGCTTAGGGTGGATGTCACAAAGCTATGAGCAGCTGCTTGTACAGATGTTGTTATTGTTATTGAGGAGAACACACACTCAGCCCTAGCATGCGGGCTAGTGAATGCTTTTGTAAACTGTGAAGCTAAATACAATCTCAACATTTGAATGCCTTAAATGACAACATTTGGAGGATGAATGCACCGCTAGAATCTCACAAAACCTGGATATTGTGTGTGTGATATGTCTTGGCTAAAAGCGACAATAAGCAAACAATAAAAGAAAGAATGCTGTATTGTACACTGCTGTTTCTTCTTGATGTGACGAGACTACGGATGTCCGATATCGGACTGCCGATATTATCGGCCGATAAATGCTTTAAAATGTAATATCGGAAATGATCAGTATCGGTTTCAAAATTATCGGTATCGGTTTCAAAAAGTAAAATTTATGACTTTTTAAAACTGTGTAAAGCTGTGTACACGGACGTAGGGAGAAGTACAGAGCGCCAATAAACCTTAAAAGGCACTGCCTTTGCGTGCCGGCCAAGTCACATATCTACGGCTTTTGACACACACAAGTGAGTGCAAGGCATACTTGGTCAACAGCCATACAGGTCACACTGAGGGTGGCCGTATAAACAACTTTAACACTGTTATAAATATGCGCCACACTGTGAACCCACACCAAACAAGAATGACAAACACATTTCGGGTGAACATCCGCACCGTAACACAACAGAACAAATACCCAGAACCCCTTGCAGCACTAACTCTTCTGGGACGCTACAATATACACCCCCCGGCGCTTTTTGAATGGTTACTTAGAGGAATCTATGGGTGGAATAGACGGCCACCCATTGACTCAATTGTAAGCAGACATTCATTTACGAGTTAGAATGCATTTTAAAAAATACATCAGTTTTCTTGTCAATCATTGTGAACAATAGGCACAATTCCAAAAAAGTGCAGTTCCCCTAAAAAGGGGACCTATTATGCAAAACCGTAGTTTTTTGTGTATTTGGTACCTGCATAAGTTCCAAAAATGTTAAATCAAACCATGGAGGCAAGGCAGAAATATTTATAAAACAATCTTACCTTCCTTCATACGTCCTCCAAATGAGCCGTTTATAATTTGTCTAATTTGTGACGTTTTTCCAATTGCTGACGTCAGCGGATATCAGTAGTACAGATTTACCCTCGAGAGCTTTGCACGAGTCCGCCATTGTAGTCCGACGTTGCAGTCAATAAGCTCCTTCTTTTTACCTACTCTCTTGTTGTAGGGCAGACTGACTCGTACATGCACATGCATCCTCCGCTAATGTATTTTCTAATACAAAGTAGCGTATAGTTCTAATAGGGGTGTAACGGTACGTGTATTTGTATTGAACCGTTTCGGTACGGGGGTTCCGGTTCGGTTTGGAGGTGTACCGAACGAGTTTCCACAAGGACATATTAAGTAGCGTAACGCACGTTGTGTAAACAATGCACACCGAGGCACAACACACGGCATGCTAGCAGCTAACGGGCTAAGATAGACTGACCATACGTCCTCTTTTCACCGGACATGTCCTCTTTTGCGGAGCTGTCAGGGCGGAGTTTCTTAAATGCCTCAAATGTCTGGCATTTTGAGTTAGGGTTGCGTGTATTTTCAATGTACGTTCAGGTTTAAGAAGGGGTTAAAAACAAAACAAATTGTGCACGCAGCAGCATTCGTGAGGGAGGGGCAGAGACAGAGAGAGCGAGAGAGTTATGATAAACGCGCATGCGTCGCCAGGCTCTGCTGTTTATCCATAGATTTATCAGGTTTAATTTTTTATTATCTATAGCAGGGGTGTCAAAAGTGTGCCCCGGAGGCCATTTGCGGCCCACAGCTAATGTTTTAAAGGCCCACGGCACATTCTAAAAATACTATTAAAATAAACAAAAACGTAACAAAAGTGAAATAATAAAGCTTAAAGGTTAAATGTAATTTAGAAAAAGTTGCAATGTTGACTAATAAAACAAAGCTGTTTTTTTTCCTTTCAAACTGTCATTGCTCAAAACATAATATTGAATCAAAATCAATGGTATTATGAATTATTGACCTATGCAAGGTTCCGATTACTTCACATCAAATATTCCACTAAGAAAAATATTTTTGGTGGAAGATTTTGCAAATTTGGTAAATAAATAACCCAAAAATTTATATTTTGTTGTTTTTTTACTGTACCGAAAATTAACCGAACTGTGACCTCTAAACCGGGGTACGTACCGAACCAAAATTTTTGTGTACCGTTACACCCCTAGTTCTAACTGATATCTGTCATTAGACTCGACATTGAAGCACTAAAAACAACAATATGGCAGACGGGGAGAAGACACAGTCAAAGTGGAGGCACGTAAATAAGACTGCCTACAAAACAGCACATCCTGAAGAGACGGTCAAAAAGCGGCTTGAAGATGGTCTGTAAAACAATCTATGTAAAATGTTGACAAGAGAACCACTATTACATGTTATGTAGACCACAAGGCAGTGTTTTAAGTGTAGAAAAAAAATTATCATAACATGATTCCTTTAATGAATTAAGATTATTCTATTTCTATGAATCGCTACTGGATAATATGTTCAACCTGTGTGCCACAAAAACTAGTTTGAGCTTTAAGGTTCTACTGGTTGAGACAAAGCAGGAGTGTGTGCGTGTGTTTGTGCGTGCGTGCATGTGCTAAAAGAATAACAAATGGCGTGTTAATCCTGCTAATGTTTAAACCTTCCTCCATGTAGAACCAGCTTGAGCTGGGACGAGATGGTATAGCATGACATGCCAAGTGATCCTTTGAAAATGTAACAGTGCACAAAGTCAACAGCGGTAATGCAAAAAGGATGAGTGTATCGAGCGTAAAATGTCAACTTTGACACATATGTCAACAACTTAGCATCTATACAAGCAGACTGCGTACTTATATCCTATTCTGTAGGCGGCAACGTGCATACACACTTTTTCCCCTTCTGTCGTCGACCACCATGACAGCCCAGCTGACAGAATCGAAATGCTAACAGCTCTGTTTCTAGAAGATTGCCTCAACAGCATCTTCCCAGACGTCCCATATTCCCTTGTACAGCAATCAGGCTGTCAATATGTCAAAAACAAGACACTGGAGATGCCATCTTAACAGCGGCCTATCAGGATGCGGTGCGGTTTTTGCATCATACCATTGAACTGTCAACATTCAGCCTTGTGGAAAATAGGACATGCATTGACTAATGGGGGTGAAATCAAAACATGTTGTGTATTTAAAGTAAATCAATGTCACACACTGACACAAAACCCCAATATTAGGGACACTATGATCAGATCCAATACAAAACAATTGACAAAATGAGTTATATCCAACTTCATGCAAGTCTACACAAGAAATATAAGTGTACAGCTCTACTAATGGACATTGGAGTTTTACTTTCAAAGGCAAAATTAAAGTATTGCTAGAAACATAATTTTATATTGGAATTTATTGTATTATATGTATAGTACATGTTCCAAAAAGAAAAAAGCATAAAACACCACCAGAATTAGAGATATTACAAGTCAAAGTGATGAAGCTTAGTGTTACGCTCATGACTTGGTATAACTAAACATTACCCTATAAGATGAAGGCAATTGCATTTTATTGATATTTGAAATGTATTCAATGTTTATAAATGAATATTTAAATATACTAAATGGAAAAAAGGGAATAAATATTCAAAATAAGATCATTAAATGAAATCTAGTTTGGTTACGCCATCATGAGCGCAACACAAGGTTGTAAAAGTTTCAACTACAATTCTAAATAAGATGTCAAAAGCAAACTGATATCAAATACACACATCTTAAAGATTGATCAATACGGTACCTATTTAAATTTAGTAATACATAAATATGATGATTTATCAAAATATAAAAGAAATATACCTGAACAGAACGCTCATGATGGTTACACCAAAAAGTACCGCTATGAATCGCGTTTTTCCAAGTTTTTGGGGCATTTTTATCCTATTTCCAAGCATCTCCTTTTTATTATCGTTGATTTTAAATGGTCAAACTAATGCATATTATATATAGAAGCCCTAGTAAACAAAAAAAAAAGTCAAATTTATTTAGATTGTTACATTTTGATGTACATTTGTGCAGGTGGGTGCGAATGTACCCATTACCAGAGCTGTACACATACGTAATTAAATACAATATATGGAGTACACATATAGTTATAAAATACATTTTGATTGAAAACTAATAATTGTACCAATACACTCTTTATTTAGCCTTTTGGAAGGTTCCACTGCTGCTCCTCCACTAAAAAGACAAATTGTAAAACAAAGTCAGAAATCAATAAATTGCTACTCGAGTAACCATTATCACCGGCACTTTTACATGATAAATACTGCACACTGGGATAATGTTTCACACAAGAGATGAAGGCAGTGGTAAGGGTGGGGAGAATGTGTGCAACTTGACAAAAAGATGGCATGCATTTGCCTACATTTTAGGGGTGTCAAAATTAGCTATCATATTGATATTTGAAATGTATTCAATGTTTATAAATGAATATTTAAATATACTAAATGGAAAAAAGGGAATAAATATTCAAAATAAGATCATTAAATGAAATCTAGTTTGGTTACGCCATCATGAGCACAACACAAGATTGTAAAAGTTTCAACTACAATTCTAAATAAGATGTCAAAAGCAAACTGATATCAAATACACACATCTTAAAGATTGATCAATACGGTACCTATTTAAATTTAGTAATACATAAATATGATGATTTATCAAAATATAAAAGAAATATACCTGAACAGAACGCTCATGATGGTTACACCAAAAAGTACCGCTATGAATCGCGTTTTTCCATGTTTTTGGGGCATTTTTATGCTATTTCCAAGCATCTCCTTTTTATTATCGTTGATTTTAAATGGTCAAACTAATGCATATTATATATAGAAGCCCTAGTAAACTAAAAAAAAAGTCAAATTTATTTAGATTGTTACATTTTGATGTACATTTGTGCAGGTGGGTGCGAATGTACCCATTACCAGAGCTGTACACATACGTAATTAAATACAATATATGGAGTACACATATAGTTATAAAATACATTTTGATTGAAAACTAATAATTGTACCAATACACTCTTTATTTAGCCTTTTAGAAGGTTCCACTGCTGCTCCTCCACTAAAAAGACAAATTGTAAAACAAAGTCAGAAATCAATAAATTGCTACTCGAGTAACCATTATCACCGGCACTTTTACATGATAAATACTGCACACTGGGATAATGTTTCACACAAGAGATGAAGGCAGTGGTAAGGGTGGGGAGAATGTGTGCAACTTGACAAAAAGATGGCATGCATTTGCCTACATTTTAGGGGTGTCAAAATTAGCTATCATTTACATGTAAGCATTTCAAATAGGCTCCAGCACCCCCCGCTATCTCAGCTGCATTTGGGCTGAAGGCGGTGTACACCCTGGACAAGCAATAGGTAATACTAAGCATCGGGAATTTTACAGCAATTATCATTACCACTGTTTATTTGTAGCACAAACGCCCGCAGCTGCTTAAACCAATGCAAAACAGTGACCGCTCTTGTACTCGTAACAACGCATGCATATGGCAATTATCAAGGCTGGCAGACTTACCGACTTCATTTTCATTTATCGTCCGGTTAATTGACTTACCAAATATCCACACCTTAGCTTTGTGAGGTAACAAAGCAAATTAGTGTAATGTCTACGCTAAAACCCTTGTGAGGGCTTTAGCACACTCAAAAACTTACAACATAGAGTACAGGCCAAAAGTTTGGACACACCTTCTCATTCAATGCATTTTCTTTATTTTCATGACTATTTACATTCTAGATTGTCACTGAAGGCATCAAAACTATGAATGAACACATGTGGAGTTATGTACTTAACAAAAAAAAGGTGAAATAACTGAAAACATGCTTTATATTCTAGTTTCTTCAAAATAGCCACCCTTTGCTCTGATTACTTTTTCGCACACTTGGCATTCTCTTGATGAGCTTCAAGAGGTAGTCACCTGAAATGGTTTTCACTTCACAGATGTGCTTGAAGCTCATCGAGAGAATGCCAAGAGTGTGGCTATTTTGAAGAAACTAAAATATAAAACATGTTTTCAGTTATTTCACCTTTTTTTGTTAAGTACATTACTCCACATGTGTTAATTCGTAGTTTTGATGCCTTCAGTGACAATCTACAATGTAAATAGTCATGAAAATAAAGAAAACGCATTGAATGAGGAGAAGGTGTGTCCAAACTTTTGGCCTGTACTGTCAGTGTTTTTCAACATTTTTTTTCATTAAAAAAGTCCATAGGCACACCACCAGCAGAAAACATACAAAAATGTAAACTCAGCAGCCGATTTGGACAGTGAAAAGTCGTTCTCTCAGTTGTTGGATATGAATTCAAATCATAACCAACAAGGCATCAATATAGCTCTTGTCTCAAAGTAGGTGTTCTGTCACATCACGCCCTGACTTATTGAGTTTTTTGGTGTTTTCCTGTGTGTAGTGTTTTAGTTCTTGTCTTGCGCCCCTATTTTGGTGGCGTTTCCTGTTTTGTTGGTATTCTCTTGTAGCAGTTTCATGTCTTCCTTGAGTGCTATTCCCCGCACCCGCTTTGTTTTAGCAATTAAGACTATTTCAGTTGTGCGCACGCTATCCTTCTTTGTGGGGACATTGTTGATTGTCATGTACGGATATGGACGGCGTCTCTGCTCCACACGCTGCAAGTCTTTGCTGTCGTCCAGCATTCTGTCTTTGTTTACTTTGTAGCCAGTTCAGTTTTAGTTTCGTTCTGCATAGCCTTCCCTAAGATTCAATGCCTTTTCTTAGGGGCACTCACCTTTTGTTTATTTTTGGTTTAAAAATTAGATATCTTTTTACATGCACGCTGCCTCCCGCCGTCGGTTGCATATTGCATACTTGCCAACCCTCCCGAATTTTCCGGGAGACTCCCGAATTTCAGTGCCTCTCCCGAAAATCTCAACCATTCTCCCGAATTCCTCCCGATTTCCAGCCGGACTTAAGGCACGCCCCCTCCAGGTCCGTGCGGACCTGAGTGAGGACAGCCTCAATGTGACAAGGAAGGTGACAAAGCTCACTTTTATTATATAAGAAAAATGTTTTATCTATCTGTCCATCCATCCATTTTCTACCGCTTATTCCCTTCGAGGTCGCGGGGGGCGCTGGAGCCTATCTCAGCTACAATCGGGCGGAAGGCGGGGTACACCCTGGACAAGTCGCCACCTCATCGCAGGGCCAACACAGATAGACAGACAACATTCACACTCACATTCACACACTAGAGCCAATTTAGTGTTGTCAATCAACCTATCCCCAGGTGCATGTCTTTGGAGGTGGGAGGAAGCCGGAGTACCCGGAGGGAACCCACGCAGTCACAGGAAGAACATGCAAACTCCACACAGAAAGATCCCGAGCCCGGGATTGAACTCACGACTACTCAGGACCTTCGTATTGTGAGGTAGATGCACTAACCCCTCTTCCACCGTGCTGCCCATGTTTTATCTAATAAATAAATAAATATTGACTGTTACCCCCCTAAAAAAATAAAATAAAATAAATAAATATTGACTGTTGTTACCCAAAGTATATTAAGTGGGATTTTTCAGAAAAACAAATATATACAGTAACACAAAAACAACCCGTTTCTGTGATCACTATAGGTGTATAAATAATAATATAGTGTTAAATAAAATCAGTCCCTTGGGCACAAAACTGAAAATAATACAGCTCTCCAAAAAGTGAAATTCTGCTGCTATTTGACATAACTGTTTGTCATGATGCTTTGACATTTTTGCACTTTATTTCTTTATTGAAAGAAATGTCTATGAAGAGAAAAGTTGTTTGCAAATGTGGTTACAATGCTAAAAAATGAAAAGTTAAAGCTAAAAAAAGAAATACACTTTATTGAGTTAACATTATTTCTTTATAGGGGGAAAGATGTTATGAGCTAGGCTAGGGAATATAACAACTACACTACCCAGCATGCAACGGGAGTGACGAGCATGCGCAGTAGCCCCGAAAAGTGTTGGTGCATGTCGTCACCCGACAGCTAAGAATGAGGTTATGAGCACGCTGTGAAAGTAAACGTCAAGAACTCAGCCAACACGCCTCGTCTAGATTATTTATAATTAGACAGACAACACATATACAGTGTGATTTTGTTTTGTTTAAAGGAAAGAAAAACAAAAGTTAAAAAAGGGAGATATATGTTGTATATATATGTATGTGCTGCGGTTGCTTTAAGAACGTTGTGACAGCTGCCGTAAAGGAGGTGCGCTGCTAGCCTGGTTGCTATGTTTCAGGTTGGTCGTAAAAGTGTTCGTCATGTGTTTGTACCCTGCTCAAATCTCTCAGTAAAGTTATTCATTGGATTATACCTTTTGTTTTGAACTTTATTACACATTGGAGCGCTTTTTCCGTTCCATTTTTTTCCTGCTTTCGCTATCTGCGCCTAATAACTGAGCTACATGACATCATTTCTTGTGATGTCACACGGAGCATTTCTGGTCGGGACGAGATTTGTTCCGAGGGATTCGAATAAAGAACCAACTATTTTTCTTTACTATAGTGGTCTTGATAACGGGTACCGGTTCTCAAAAAGGGATTCGAGTCCGAGGACTCGGTTCTTTTCTTATCGAACAACCGGGAAAACCGGTTTTGAGTATCATCCCTAGCCACAACAAACCTAAACTTCATTTTCATAAAGTTTAGGTCTCGCAACTACGGCAAGCAGTCGCCGACTTCATTTTCCCCCGTAGAAGAAGAAGCGGTTCTAACCCAAAAATGGCTCCTATTAAGAGACACGCTTACGACGCAGAGTTTAAACTTAAGACGATCAGTCACGCAGTAGAACACGGGAATAGAGCAGCAGCGAGAGAATCTAACATAAACGAATCAATGGTGTTTAATTTGGACACTGAAGAAGAAGAATTTGAGGGGTTCGTGGATGAGGAATAACTTCATAAAGTGAGCTTTACATGTTTATTTTGTGTGTTGTGTTGTGTGACATTAACGTTTGAGCAACGTTGAGTTATTGATAATGTTATTGCTCTGCACTATTTCAAGTGTTACTATATTGTGATTGCACTAACGTTTGATTTACCGTAACAGTATCAGACTGTTTTTTACCTGTTTATTGAATCAGGGAAAAGTTCCCCTCCACTATGTGATATAAAAATGTTGCACTACATGTTATACCTTGCTGTTGTTAAAAGATAAACAAAACACCACGTCACTGACTTTACCTCGGGGAAAATAATAAAAGAGCTGTTTATTCATTTTGGGAGTGAACAGAGTTGTCAGAACGCTGGTTTGTAATCTATTAATAACGTTTGACTGACCTATCTGACTGTTTTGTTGACATTCCCTTTAGCGCAGCTCCATCTAATGGATGCATAGGTGCGCCTTATAATCCGGTGCGCCTTATATATATGTACAAAGTTTTGAAATAGGCCATTCATTGAAGGTGCGCCTTATAGTGCGGAAAATACAATACTTGAATTTCAGTGAATTCTAGCTATAAATATACTCCTCCCCCCCCCCATTTCCCGAATTTGGAGGTCTCAAGGTTGGCAAGTATGCCCGACCCTGAAAGGGACAAGCGGTAGAAAATTGATGGATGGATGGTTCTCAATTTTGGAGGATTCGGGCCAGTTAAATGTGATTTGTGTGCGTAATTTTCACGTGTTTATTCTGTGTTTGGAATGTGTTGCAGGCCTAAGTAAAACAAGTTGTGGGCCGCACTTTGGACACCCCTGACTTATTGTGCATTATGTTCTCTCGCAGTTATTAATCTCTCAGGCATTTCTCCTCAGGCAAAAAAAAAAAACATAACATAGCTGTCCAACTTCCTTATGACGTTAGCTACCTCTGTAGTGTAAATAAACAACCTGCATTTTTGGTTATTTCAGTGTCAGTGCTATAATTATTCATGTCTACACTTGACAATGACTCAATGCATCTCAAGTTTGACCAACTTTCACTGCATAATGTAGCGCCATCAGTTTTCTGCCAGTGATACGGAAGCGGATATACATCCTCAAACGAAGGTGACAGTTTACCGAGCAGAACTAGTCTTAAAAAGAACACAACTCCGGTGACGTAGTAAGGTTATGGGAAAAGGCAGTATGATAACCAGCTGCTGTATGCTAGCCAATTAGTTAGCATGTTAGCCTCTAGCTCGGAGCTGTACAGTAGTGTGAAAGTAATATTGACAGGTAAACAATTGAAGCCCCAATAAAATACACGTACCGTATGTCTCGGACATGTTGGCCCTCGACGCGTTAAGGGCTCGATAATAGCAGCAGTTACACGGCGGACTCGGAAACCAGGCTGTGGTTTGGCAACACTGTTTATGTGTGATGCTGGAAAATAGACCCGAAGCTTCTTTCGTTTCCGCCCCTGCCAGACGGTGTAGCTGCGCGCTGACGTCATACGTCGCCCACTGATGGCTTTACGTGTTGTGAGAAATTAGAGCAGTGCTTTTCAACCACTGTGCCGCGGCACACCAGTGCAGTGTTTTTCAACCTTTTTTGAGCAAAGGCACATTTTTTGCGTTGGAAAAATCCAGAGGCACACCACCAGCAGAAATCATTAAAAAAACGAAACTCAGTTGACAGTAAAAAGTCGTTGTTGCAATTGTTGGATATGAATTTAAACCATAACCAAGCATGCATCACTATAGCTCTTGTCTCAAAGTAGGTGTACTGTCACGACCTGTCACATCACCCCCTGACTTATTTGGAGTTTATTGGTGTTTCCCTGTGTGTAGTGTTTTAGTTCTGGTCTTGCGCTCCTATTTTGGTGGCTTTTTCTCTTTTTTTGGTATTTTCCTGTAGCAGTTTCATGTCTTCCTTTGAGCGATATTTCCCACATCTACTTTGTTTTAGCAATCAAGAATATTTCAGTTGTTTTTATCCTTCTTTGTGGGGACATTGTTGATTGTCATGTCATGTTCGGATGTACTTTGTCTTTGTGCCACAGTAAGTCTTTGCTGTCGTCCAGCATTCTGTTTTTGTTTACTTTGTGGCCAGTTCAGTTTTAGTTTTGTTCCTTCCCTAAGCTTCAATGCCTTTTCTTAGGGGCACTCATATTTTGTTTATTTTTCATTTAAGCATTAGATACCTTTTTACCTGCACGCTGCCTCCCACTGTTCCCGACATCTACAAAGCAATTAGCTACCAGCTGCCACCTACTGATATGGAAGAGTATTACATGGTTACTCTGCCGTGCTTTAGACAGCACAGACACTCAACAACAACACATAATTTGCAGACTATAATTATTGGTCTGTAAAAAATATTTTTAACCCAAATAGGTGAAATTAGATATTCTCCCATGGCACACGAGACTGTATCTCACGGCACGCACAGTGGTTGAAAAACACTGCACTAGTGTACCGTGAGATATTGTCTGGTGTGCCGTGGGAGATGATTTTATTTCACCTAATTGGGTTAAAAATATTTTTTGCAAACCAGTAATTATAATCCGCACATGTGCCGTTGTTGAGTGTCTGTACTGTCGAAAGCTCGGCAGAGTAACCGTGTAATACTCTTCCATATCAGTAGGTGGCAGTCGGTAGCTAATTGCTTTGTAGATGTCGGGAACAAAACTAATCAGACATGCACGCATAATTAGATTATTTACATGTTTTTTTTGTTTGTTTTATTTCATTTTAATTTTTTATTTTAATGTTATTTTTTTTGTCCTTTATGTATTATTTTGTATCATGACCTGTTGAAAGTTTACTGTATTAACCTGCCTTAGGACAACGGATGAAAATTAGCTATTGTGCTAACTCCGACATATTTACATTGTTGCTCTATGTTGATTTATATGCATTGTCCTAATTCAAATAAATAAATAAATAAACATGGTTTGTCGTGATCACAATATGCAGACGACAGCGGGAGGCACCGTGCAGGTAAAAAGGTATCTAACGCTTAAACCAAAAAATAAGCAAAAGGCGAGTGCCGCTAAGAAACGGCATTGAAGCTTAGGGATGGCTATGCAGAACAAAACTGAACTGGCTGCTAAGTAAACAAAAACAGAATGCTGGACGACAGCAAAGACTTACAGCGTGTGGAGCAGCAGACGGCGTCCACAAAGTACATCCGTACATGACATGACAATAAACAACAAAATAGGAGCGCAAGACAAGAACTAAAACACTACCCACAGAAAAACACCAGAAACCTCTAAATAAGTCAGGGCGTGATGTGACAGGTGGTGACAGTACACCTACTTTGAGACAAGAGCTATATTGATGCATGCTTGGTTATGGTTTGAATTCATATCCAACAATTGCGAGAACGACTTTTTACTGTCAATATCAGCTGCTGAGTTTCATATTTTTTATGTTTTCTGCTAGTGGTGTGTCTCGGGATTTTTTCTATGAAAAAAATGTACCTTGGCTCAAAAAAGGTTGAAAAACACTGAATTAGAGGACATCCACAGATAGGCCATTGAAGATAAACGATACGATACAAATTATATTTGAGTTTTTTAAATGAATCCAGTAAGTTTAACTCAAACTATTGGATACACGCTTTTGTAATTCGTGGTATCGTAGCTAATCTTTTATTAACCTACTACTATACCTTATTAGATAGGCCACTAGAGGGCGCACTCGTTAGGTTTGGTTCCTGTCTACGTCACTTGGCAACTTGGCAACAACAAATAAGAAAAATTCCTGTGAGGTACATTTATTTTGGAGATATAACAATTAAAATCACATTTTTTTGGTAATTTATCTGAAGGTTTAAGAAGGCGTTCTACCATGAATTGATTTACGTGGAAAAACGTATTCGGGTGTTACCATTTAGTGGTCAATTGTTCGGAATATATACTGTACTCTACAATCTACTGATAAAAGTTTCAATCAAAAATCAATCAATCAAAACCTGAGATAGGTGATTACCGTACCTACAGACGGCAAAAGCACCATCTGGAAAAATCCTTTAAATGCAGGACAATGATTTCAAATGTAAATAATTAATTGACACACCGACTAGAAATAGGATTTTACTAATTAAATAATAATAATTTTAACCAACATTATGATCACAAGAGGGACAGATTCATTGGCGTTGCTAGGCCTATTTTAGGGGGGCTCAAGCCCCCCTAAAATATTCTTAAGCCCCCCTAAATAATTTGGTGTTAAAAAAAAAAAAAAAAAAATTCTTTTTTTTTTTTTTACAAATACATGCCGACATATTCATTATAAAGTGGCCCGAATATGAGTTTAAATAAATAATAATATAACATGTCATTATTCACTCAGTTTCCCCTCACTTCATAGCGTAAGGTAGAGAGCCCCTTTAGTGCGTCGGTATCCAATCCATTCCACTTGTTATATAGAAAATGCCCACATCGCTCAAAATCCAGTCCGCATTTTCTCTGCGACCTTGCTTGCGGTCCTTGGACTTGTTCATATAGAAAATGCCCACATCACTCAAAATCCAGTCCGCATTTTCTCTGCGACCTTGCTTGCGGTCCTTGGACTTGTTCATATAGAAAATGCCCACATCACTCAAAATCCAGTCCGCATTTTCTCTGCGACCTTGCTTGCGGTCCTGCAGGTGTACGAAGCACATTAGCACACAGCACTGCAGAACAAGAACGTGAACGGATGCAGAATGGACATAAGAAACTTTTTCAAGAAAGTAAGTAAGTACTACTGCTTGTAGTAAAATGTATTAGCTCCACTTTACACCAGGTCTGTGTTTGACAAAAAGTTACATTCCCGCTCTAAAACAATGCTGCTACTTAGCTAGCTAGTTAGCCTGAAATGCATCATAAAGGTCTTGGTTATTTATAAAGTTAAATGTGCACTCTTTTTTACCATTTGCTATCTTTGGGGTTACTTCCTTCTGGAGCATCAGCTGTGTTTCTCACTTTACATATGGAGGAGAACAGGAGCTGAGCTCATTCACGTGTGACTATCATCAGTAGATAATAATAATAATCACTCCGCAACCCCTAATGACCTGTAGGAGTCAGGGCAGAGGAGCACAGAAAGTGAGAGGGGAGAGGCCTCTACTGGAAAGGTGAGTAGGAGAATAATGATACAAATAAATAAATATTAAAACAATTTTTTTTAAAATGTCTTATCGATAATCCATTTGTTTTATTAATTTCTGGGTGGATCATGTTGACTATTGGTCCTCCTAATCATTCTGGTGATGCTATGTAAGGACATAGCATATATATATATATATATATATATATATATATATATATATATATATATATATATATATATATATATATATATATATATATATATACAGTATATATATATATATATATATATATATATATATATATATATATATATATATATATATATATATATATATATATATATATATATATATATATATATATATATATATATATATATATATAATGCATTTATATAATAGATTGTATTTGTAATCTACTTTACATTTGATTCCAAATTTCAAAGTGCTACAGAATGCTACAGGTGTTAGGCCTATTTTGGCGTTGTAATAAATAAATAAATACAAAATGGCTTATCGATAAGCCATTTGTTTTATTTGATATATATATATATATATATATATATATATATATATATATATATATATATATATATATATATATATATGTGTATATATATATATATATATATATTATATATATATATATATATATGAAAGACTTAATAAATATATATATATATATATATATATATATATATATATATATATATATAAATAAAAGAAAAACCCAGACACCATCTTTGTAGTAATTTTTCTCCTGCGTGGACTTCCATCTTCCTTTACAATGAGTGAAGCTGCATGAAACCTTGTGTCTGCAATTGTAAATAATTTAGTTTTTAAGTTTTGTGTTTCTTGTAGAATCTATATAAAGTAATATACATTAGCCTATTGTTTAAATAATGAAAGAAACATAATTAAATATGTTTGTTTTATTGTATTGTTACATTAATAGCTGTTGTATTATTATAGGATGGCTTGTTAAACATTTCATAGGATTTTCAGAGGGAGGAAAAACCAAGACATTCAATATAAAATTTAAAATGAATAAATACATAAAAAGAAAAAGAAAAAAAATGGTTAAAAGCCATCGTCCCGGTAGCATTTAATTTCGTCCCGTGCATTTTTTTTTACCCGTCCCCGGGACGACGTTAATCTCAAGCCCTGGAAGTTACATTTTATTGTTTGCATTATTTGTTTCAGCATTGCACTTTGAAGATGGTCCCTCAGCTCTTTGACAGCTTTGGCTCTTTTTCAGATCAGCAGACGGACTCTACGTCTTTCTTATTTACAGTATATATAAACGTTTCTCATTTCTATTCAGACTTCCGTATATATTTAATTTCCTTAACGGCTTGCCATAATATATATACATAAATATATCATATAAGCCAAATCATCCCGATTCCAAATATTACTTTAATTCAAGTAATTAAGTCATATTTCCAGGGCTTGAATTTACAACCATTTTAGTCACACATGTGCCCAAAATGTAATCTGTGCAACTTCAAAATATTTGGGAACAAGCAATTATTGTATTGTGAGCGAAAGTGGTGGCATTAGCCTCTATGTTGTGAAGGAATAACATAGAAGCTAATGCCATGACTTTCATTGTGTTTCAGTGTATCTTGAAGGATCATGCAAGTCATTGTTTCTTGTTGATGCTGTAAACAAAATGTCACTGTGCAAACCCATGTTTGTTGTTGTACTGAACACAGATTGAAAATAAACCGACTGAAATAATAATAATAACAATGAATCATTTCCAAGTCTTTGTTAGCCGTTTGTGAAGTTTTGTGCTCGTGCGCTACGTTCGCTCGCATCCTGTGCAACTTCTGGGGGCTAAGCCCCCCCTGTCCTTAAAAGCCAGTGACGCCCCTGGACAGACGGTAGAAAAATGTGTGGACGGCTTATAAACGGTTTAAATAAATGAATACCAATACACTTGTACTGTATGTTCACCTTATAGCCACAAGGTGGCAGACAAAGATAAGGGGATACAGAGCCGTGTGCAAAGAGACATGGCCATCTGAACAACAGGCGCCATTAATGCTACCAAGGACGTGTGCGGCTGCCTGCAATTGTTGTTTGATGTTAGTTTTTGGATTAAATAAAGCCAAATAATACGTATATGTATAGTTCTAAACATAAACTTACAATAAAACATGCTTTTATTTTGTAAAAATAGAATTTTGCGGCCCTATTTAAAGCACTCTGCTTACCATGAATTGATTAATGTGGAACCCGACTTAAACAAGTTGAAAAACTTATTCGGGTGTTACCATTTAGTGGTCAATTGTACAGAATATGTACTGTACTGTGCAATCTACTAATAAAAGTTTCAATCAATCAACATTGCTGCAGTGTTTAGTGATCAGCAGGCACTCTAAAACGAGGCAATAAACGTAAAAAAATACACAGAACGACCAAAAAAACTTTACTGCCCATATTTTACCAAAGTCTTCATTAACTTTTGACCAACAATTACGGCGAAATTGTGACTTTTGTGTGGAGTGTGTCAACTGCCTCCAATGTATTTGTAAACACTGTCTGTACCACTTCTTCCATTTTCTACCGCTTGTCCCTTTCGGGGTCGCAGGGGGTGCTGGAGCCTATCTTAGCTGCACATGGGCGGAAGGCGGGGTACACCCTGGACAAGTCGCCACCTCATTGCAGGGCCAACACAGATAGACAGACAACATTCACACTCACATTCACACACTAGGGCCAATTTAGTGTTGCCAATCAACCTATCCCCAGGTGCATGTCCTTGGAAGTGGGAGGAAGCCGGAGTATCACTCACTATGTATTTTTCTAACTGATCTTTATTTTCTGTAACATGCTAAGTGATTAGCATGTTACAATGGATAGGAATAGGAATGTCTGATGCTGGATATCAATAAAAATAAAATGAAAAAAAAAAAAGAATAAGTAATATTTCATTAAAAATAATACATTTGTCAAGAAGCACACTTGACCAAACTTTTTTTTAATCACGTACCGCCTTAAAAATATTCATATTTAATTTCCAAGCATCTCTTACTACAGCTAACCGTCACGGGGTTGATCTCTGAGTTTGTAGTATGCATGAGTTAAACTGTAATATTTCAATCAAAGGAAGTTTTAATTTGAATCTTTGCAACAATTTTGAATGTTTCCATTTTATTTTTGTTAAAAAAAAAAATTCTTACCTCTAGTACCACTAGATGGAGCCATTGCACCAGCAGTGGTATCCATACCACATTTTAAGAATCAGTGCTTTGTATTACACATATTTCAAATAACACAACCAAACCAAAACGTATGAATATTGACAGATGGATGCACTGGTTAATTATGTACGTCCTGTCTTAATTGTTCTGCATATGCTATATATTGCTGGCATAGGTACAAAGACACTTTATTTCTAGTAAACAAAACATAATTTTCAGACTAATTATTTCAAATTAGATGCCCTGTTGATCACTCACTTTAAACTAAAGTGGCTCGTGCACTGCAAAAACTGAAATCTAAGTAAGATTAAATACCTCAAATAAGAGTGATATTTGCTTATTTTCTGTCTGATAAGATAATTCTTCTCACTAAACAGATTTTATGTTAGAGTGTTTTACTTGTTTTAAGGTTTTTGGTCCTAAATGATCTCAGTAAGATATTACAGCTTGTTGCGGAGATTTTATGACCTATATTGAGTAAAACATGCTTGAAACTAGAATATCAAGTGTTGCAAAGCTGTGTCATCAACACTCACAAGTATAAAACTGCTTTTTTAAAGTAATAATTTCTTATTTCTAGCATGAAATAAAAAATCATGACTTTGACACAATTTTGTCTCATAATTAAAACGGATGACAGCCAAATGGACTTTGCTGTTTTATTTTCAATGAAACAATAGACGAGAGTAGTACAGTTGGCACAGTACAGTAAACGGACAGTTATTATTTAAACATTTAACATGTGACATTTCTAACTATTTTGAACAGAAATAGTTCATGCACATTCAGATAAATTCTTCAAAATTACAATTAAAAATTTTTTGGCCGGGGGCCGGGCTGTATATATATAGCACTAATTGACTGAAAGAGCACGCACTTGGCGCGATGATGTCATGTTATCGATGGAAAAATGCATTTCTAGACCATATGATTTGCCTGAGCGGCTAGGAGACGCCGAGAGTAACAAGCGGTTGCCTTGTTGCCTTTCCATTAAGAACAATACATTTGTTTTTAGTGTAAGTAAATGTAATGCCGAGCGCATATCATTATGTCAAGATAATGGCACTAGCATTTACTTAATTTAAGAATATTTTTCAACATATTGAGCAAAAATTTCTCTTTTTTTTGTACCAAGAAAAGTGCACTTGTTATTAGTGAGAATATACTTATTTTAAGGTATTTTTGGGTTCATTGAAGTTAGCTAATTTTACTTGTTTTGGAAAGTCTTGACAAGCCAAATTTTCTTGTTCTATTGGCAGATAATTTTGCTTAGTTCAAATAAAATGCCCCTCATTTTTGTATTTTTTTTCTTGTTTTTGAAGGACTTTTTGCAGTGTGTTGATGCCGGTTCTTTTTTTCGACTTTGAGCACATAGTAAGACATGGTAACACAAAGCTCGCATAGTAAGACATGGTAACACAAAGCTCAGGGCATAATGTGTACTGTATGTAAGAGGCAGCTTAAAAGGGCAACAGGTGACAAATTACAGAGCCTTCTTGCTCACATCACTCCTCGTTCCTCCCTGCTTTTGTTCCACTTTGACACTGTTAAAAGCTCTTTCCACTGAGATTAAAGACAGGGGGCGAGGAAACACAAGGCTGAGCATCGTGTGGGGGCCAAATGGATGTTTTCCTAAGGTGAGCCGACTTACAAGAAAGGGAGGCCTCAAAGGTGTGCAGCTGGCCGGAAAAAAAACCCTTGTGTTCGTCACTTTTCTTACCTTTAGTGGCTGTTTCATCACTCATTGTCTGTCTCCTGTCTTTCTTGTCCTCTTGAGCAGTGCAGATGTCATCATCAGGACAGATGCGGGAGGCCAAACAAGGTGGTGCTTCTGTGTGTGCGTGGAAAAAGCCATGTTATATGGACTCACGTGTAGGGGAAATGACATGCAACAAGAGGAGACGCCAAGCATGTTTGCAGTGATCATAACAGTGTTTACCACAAACAATGAGTCAGTGGAATGAATTACGTCTTGTGATAAATAGTGGTTACCTGGCGTCAGTGTTGATATTAAAGATGGCGCGTTGACCAGCGTCGAACAAAGAGATGCCCTGCTGTTTTATACTAGGAAACAAAGGCGCCGGGGGTTATTAAAAAGCAGGGTGTCTCGAACAATGATGATCTAACTTTTGCTAAAAGAGCAACAGAGCCGTGAGTCATGCACACATACCCCACAACACCATGCAGAGACACGTGTCTTCCAGCAAACATCCACTGTGTACATGCTTAGTGTTGCTGTCATTAGCCAGCGTCAACTGACATATTTGACATATTCAGTCAAGATTTCAACCGACCTACGACCTTTGATCCTGTTGCGAGCGCATGTGTTTTTTGTGGTGGTCACAAGGAAGAACTGATAAGGAGGGAGATGACGTCGAACTCTAAATGGAGGTCAGTGAGTTCCAGGGTTTATGTAAGGTTTTTTGCAGTAGGTCCTTAAAAACAGTGCTCTTGTCATGTGTAGAAAATCTTTGAGTGGTGTGGTTTTTTTTATTGGTAGATTCTTAAAAATATGATATATAACAGTGGTCACCAACCTTTTTTTAGCTGCGGACCGGTCATCGCTTGAAAATTTGTCCCACGGACCGAGGGGGGGATGGTATTTTTATTTATTTTTTTGTCATAAACAAATACAATCATGTGTGCTCACGGAGTGTATCCCTGTAGACTATATTGATATATAATGTATATATTGTGTTTTTTATGTTGATTTAATTTAAAAAAATAAAATATATATATTTTATTTAAGTGTCTTGTGCGGCCCGGTACCAATCGGTCCACGGACCGGTACTGGACCGCGGCCCGGTGGTTGGGGACCACTGATATATAAGACATATGACTAGTCTTTTTGCAGCAGTTCCTTTAAAAAGCAGCACACTCTTGTTGCATTGAATATCTTTTTTTTTTGCAGTACATCCCCAAAAAACAGCAGAGCATTCCTGTCATATTGAGAATTTTTTTGTCAGTTTTTTTTTGCAGTACTTTCTACGCACTTCCTTTGAAAGAGCAGATTCCTGATTGGGCTTTTACCTGATATTAATTATTTTATTGAAGTCATTGGTATTTTACTTTGTATCCTATTAGTTATGCAATATTTTGTTTAGTTCTATTTATTTACCGTAATTTCCGGACTATAAGCCGCTACTTTTTCCCCTCGTTCTGGTCCCTGCGGCTTATACAACGGTGCGGCTTATTTACGGCCTGTTCTTCTCTGACATCGACGAAGAGGATTTCGGTGGTTTTAGTACGCAGGAGGAAGACGATGACACAATGATTAAAGACTGACTTTTCATATACCGGTAGGCTGGTTATTTTGATAACGTACAGGCGAGCACTTTGTATTACTTTGCACCGTTGTATTATTTGTACTCTGCACGAATGCTGTTCGCCATGTCAAAGATGTGAAAGTTTGATTGAATGATTGAAAGATTTATTGTTAATAAATGGGACGCTTTGCGTTCCCAAACAGTCATCTCTGTCCCGACAATCCCCTCCGTGGTAGCAGGAACCCCTATATACTACGGTAATTACACATCAAAACCCTGCGGCTTATAGTCGGGTGCGGCTTATATATGGAGCAATCTGTATTTTCCCCTAAATTTAGCTGGTGTGGCTTATAGTCAGGTGCGGCTTATAGTCCGGAAATTACGGTATTAACTGTATATTTCATTTAATTTTATATTTTTAATTTTAATTATTATTATTTTTTCTCTATTAATCTTCATATGTCTTACTTGCATTTTATTCTTTATCGCTACTCATGGTTCTTACTATTTTAAAAGTTAAAAGCTAAAGTACCAATGATTGTCACACACACACTAGGTGTGGTGAAATTAACCTCTGCATTTGACCCATCTCCTTGTTCAGCCCCTGGGAGGTGAGGGGAGCAGTGAGCAGCAGCGGTGGCCGCGCCCGGCAATCATTTTTGGTGATTTAACCCCCAATTCCAGCAAACGTGTGCATTCTTCGACTCTGCTCCCTTGGACTGGAGTGAGGGCCATTTTTCCTCGTCGTTTTGTTGTGTACGGCACCACGGCAGAACTGAGTTCAACAGGTTTATTAAACCTTTTGATGAGTGTGTAGGGTGTGTATGCTACTTCAAGTGAGTGGTGTAAGACGATGTGCAGAATTAACAATGTAAATGTTACCAAGCTTTGTTGTCTGTGCGTGTTAGACGTATCTTTCGTGGAACCAAGGGGGCAAGGCGAAAAGGCAGTCCGTGGGAAGGCGAGCGGTCGGGGGCAGGAGAGAAGCAACGATGTCCGTGTCCAAGCAGTGGTCGAGGATCGGGGAAGGCAGTCAGGAATCCAGATGGAAGTCGAGATGTACAACTTGATCACGGAAGACGGGGACTAAACTGCGGAAGACACAAAGGACATCAACAAAGGAACAAGGAAGGGCACAGAGAAGGCGAGCAAGTACGAGGGAGGGAAGCCAGAGACGTGATGCTTACTGCGAGAGTGAAACTAAGTTCCGGCAAAGGTTCCTCGTGTCCGCTTGTCTTTATGCCGTTCCCTCTCATTAATCCCAGGTGCGCTGATGAGCGATTGCCTGCAGCTTCGCCGCCGCGTGGACGATCAAGCAGGGGCGTGTCTTGGCGTGCTGCCAACGGAGGTGCTGGCAGACCCAGCTGCAGGAGAAAAGCGGGTTCGAGCCCGCGCCGTGACACGTTTACCTAAAATCTTGCACTCTTCCGCCCTCCTGGATTACCTCTCGATGAACTCTGAAGAATTGTTTATCATTTTCGCAATTTGAACGGCTTGTACAGCCGAAAACAACACGAGCATTGGGCATTTTTCTTCAAAAAAAGGCTAAATGGCGCCTAGTACCCATAGGGAACAGACGCTGGCTTGACCACCACGCATATTCAATGAGCCGGACGTGATGTCATGTAAATCCAAGAAATAGAGAGCGTATGGACAACTAAACAAGAGGCCCCATGTTGGACACCAAGGACGTCTGCAGCTGTGCCCGGAAGCATTCAATTGCAGTCATTCTGCCGTTAGTTTTCCTGACGAAATAAACCAAAACAATACGTTTCAGTATAGTTCTAAATATGCTCCCGCTCATAAACTTACAATAAAACATGCTTTTATTTCTTCGAAGTAGTATGTATAATAATCATTTTGGGGCAATTTTGCGGCCATTTGTGATGCATTCCGCAGCTCCATTCATGCAGTGTTTAGTGACCAGCGGCTCTCTAACACGCTCCCGCTGGCAAATGTACGTCAGAAAATACACAACGACCAAAAATAAACTTATTACCCTCCTTGAAAAAGCATATAACTCCTGTCATATCGAGGATCTTTGACTACCATTTTTGCAATAGTTCCTTCAAAAAGGCAGACCGCTCCTGTCATATAGGGGATTTTGACTAGCTTATTTGCAGTATGTCATTGAAAAAGCAGAGCACTCCTTTCATATCAAGGCTCTTTGACTAGCTTTTTTGCAGTAGTTTCTTCAAAAGAGCAGAACGCGCCTGTCGTATCCAGGATCTTTGACTAACTTTTTTGCGGTAGATCCTTGAAAAAGCAGCGTACTCCTGTTGTATGCACGCTCTCGGACATTATGCATAACAAGGGACCTTTAACATACACCAGACCTGGGCATTCTGCGGCCCGCGGGCCGCATCCGGCCCTTTGTGCGTCCCTGTCCGGCCCGCGTGAGGCCAATTATAAATTACAAAATAAATTTTAAAAAGTATCTATGTCGAGTGTGCAATACAACGGTGCTGCTTTTGTTTTGAAAATCGTTATTTGTATTACTTCCGTGTGGACGTATGCGTGATTGTGAGTGAATGTGAACTGCAATTACAAAATAAAGTTGAAAAAACATCTATGTCCTGCGCGCAATACAACTGTGCTGCTTTTATTTTGAAAAGTATTATTTATGGGCGTGTGTCCGTGTGTAACCTGCGAGTGAAGGTGCACATGCAGCGACAAGTGATGCACGGTTTACACCCGAGACGCCAAAAAGAGAAAAGTTGATGAGGAATGCCGTGTTTTCAACAACACATGAACTGCAAAGCAACGTCCCCTCACCTAAGGTGCGTGCCTGCGCAAATGCGCACTGCTCAAGCGTCCGCTGCGCGCAGCAAGTATATGCCGCGCACCAAATCAAATCCCATCTGAATTCTAAACAAAATAAACATATTTATTCTATGGAATTTTGCAATGCAACTTTGAGTGACAGTGACAACAAGCGGCCCCAATGGTGTTCGTCAACACCGTTCAATTGAACACCGTTCAATTATTGTAACGTCTATCGAGATGCTTCGAGGACAGGAATTATATCGATCACTTTATTGAACAAAACTGTTTATATTCGGACATAACCACACCAAAAACATGAGTAAAACAATTCTATCTCGAAAAACTAGTCATTTTCTGCCGTACAAACCAGGCCAAAACCAACTTGTCATCTGTCACCAACACGCATAGCACTAAACCACTGGTGCGTTTAAGGCCACACAAAAAGTCGGACAACTCAAACACCACACAAAGTTACACTATGACTCCTCAGTCATACGTGTGCTTATTTTACTGTCATTTATTATTAATGTTAATTTATATATATTAGTCATGGAATGCTGTTACACACACTATGTTGAAGTATTACTATTATTATTATTATTTATCTTACGGTATATATCAAAAATAATATTGAGCAAAATTTAATTGAAATATTGTCGATGTGGCCCTCCAGCAGTGCTCGGGTAGCTCATGCGGCCCCCGGTAAAAATTAATTGCCCACCCCTGACATACACTGTAGACTGCGGTAACAGTTGAATAAGTATGCAAAAGAGGGATCATCCATTGTGGAGGTGACAAAAAAGTTGAATAAAAGCTGCTAAATCAACCGTGCTTTGATGTTTCGTGTCTTATCTCCACCCAGGTGAAATAATCAATCACATATTTGCATCACATGTCAAAACACATTGACACATGCGAGCTTCTCTGCTGGATGGAACTTGTCGAGGAATCTGTGTATGATGTCACTCACAATGAGAGGAATTCATAGTGTTGGAAAGATCACATAGCAGGTCTCCAGGGGAAAGCAGTGCCTTTTTTTCATAATAGACAAAAAAACATAATATGCCCCCTTTGAATGGAAACAACATCAAGTCTTTGAGGAACACGCCAGACGACACAGGTTGGCTAAAATCAGAAGAATGTGCGCACAATATTTAGTCCGTCCAACACAAACATCGCACTCAAAATGATTCTTCTCCAAGACACACCCATCTCTCCAAGGTTCATCTCTCACAGTCACAGCAGGCTCACGTAGCTTCCCTGCAGGCACAAACGCATTCCCCAAAAATCTCTCTATTTGTTTCCTTCCTCTCACACCTGTCTCAAGCCCTTGTGATTAATCCTCTGCACAGGAAAATGAGGATGGCCTCATCCGTCTTATGTAAGGGAAACTTCGCTACGTGGACACTGAGATGTGTTTTCAAGAGTAAAAGTGCGATGACAACCGTAAAACATGAGTGGATCTCGTACTACTGCGGCTATTTGTAGTAATATTAGCAGTACAGACACAAATAACAAGAGAGAATCTGGAGAAATCACTGCATGTAAGTGGCAATGCCGAAGAAATCGATCCCTCAGGCTGTACTGCATCTCAAAGCGACATCAGTGTGTAAAGGATATCACCACATGGGGTCTGGAACACTTCCGAAAACCACTGTCAATAACTACAGTTTGTCTCTACATCTGTAAGTGCAAGTTAAAACTCTACTATGCAAAGCGAAAGCCATTTATCAACAACACCCAGAAACGCCGCCGGCTTTGCTGGGCCCGAGCTCATCTAAGATGGATGAAAAGTGGAAAAGTGTTCTGTGGTCCGACATTGTTTTTGGAAACGGTGGACGTTGTGTCCTCAAAGAAGAAATTAACCACCCGGACTGTTAAAGGCGCAAACTTCAAAAGCCAGCATCTGTGATGGTATGAGGTGTGTTAGTGCAAGAAGAAAAATATAGTCAGTATTTCAAAATAATTCACACCAGTAGAGTTTTATTAATGTAAGTTGAAATCATTGTGATCCCAGTGTTGGGCCGTGTGTTTCCCACCTAGGCCAACAGTGATGTTCTACTTAGTCCGACTTAAATACTTTTCAAAATACCCTAATTCATGTCACCACATGACCACGGCTGGAGGAATACTACACAGAAACACGTTAGCGCACTACTACCCATTGAAACACCTCAACAGTGTACAAAACAGGCTATTTTTCAGCGCATTTAAAAATCAATGAACCTGCATAAGCGAGTTAAACATATCTTACGTGGTACTATGAAAATGAAAATAATTGTAAAAAACGTGAAAAAATTAAGAAATAAAATATTTGAACTCCCAATTTGTGGCACCCATCCGACGGCGTATAAGCCGGTGGTACAGTTCGTGGTTGGCTGAATCGAGTGGAAGTGGCAGGCAAACCATTTCCCAGGAAAGCTTCGCTGGCTTCCGGGGTCGGCCAACCTTGTTTACAAGATGTAGTTTCTCTTTAAATATCCTTCTTGAAAATGGCCTTCCAAATATATATATCTTCCACCGAATCCACGTTTTGTTCTCCTTCTTTGTGGGTTAAAAAAGTGAGTACCGGTGCTTTCTCAGCCAGCCAGCTTTGGCTTCGGAGCCACTTCCTGCTTTCGCAAAAAACAACGTGTGATTGGATATTCACGTGGGAGTGACAGGTGTGTATTCAATCACAGTCACGTTTAAAAACAACTTGTGATCTGATTGGCTGTCGCAACTGTCTATCAACTGAACGTCCTTTGTTCATATACACTGCACATAATTTCCTTTACTTTTGTCCTCTTTGTATATAATTTTGTTTTTAATGTCTCATTAACATTATCTGTATGTAATATTGGCTGCATTTTAGATAGTTGTTTGTGTGCCATGATGTTCCAGACCACAGCAAACAGCTTGCCAAAGGTTGTAATAAATATATTAAAAGAAGACAGCCTGTCGTTTCCTTAAACTTGTACATACACATCTATACCTTTGGCCATTAAAAGTTAGTCATTTCCAGGAGTTATCTCACCTTCTGAGCAGCCTCTGATTTACTAATGGTTTCTAATGTTGTAAAAATGTGTAGAATATTACATTTCAACATTTCTGTCAACAAAGATTTGCTTCAGCCTGCGACACAGTCATTTTGATAGTAGGCTATTATAGCTAATATAGACACTTACGTCATGTGTTGCCTTCATTATAACACTTATATACACCTTTTTATTTTTTGTGATTCCAGACAGTTTTGGGTTGCCGCCCTCTGCACTAGATGAACCCGCGTACCAATAGTGGTACATGTACCACAGTTGAAAAATAACTGATATAGAGGATCTTTAACCAGCATGTTTGCAGTAAGTCAATAGCTGTATAGCGACAAAAGCATACAGTGATTAACTTATTTTTATGTTTGTACGACTGTTAGAACTTCATACTTGGCAACCTTGAGACCTCCAAATTCGGGAGATTAGGGGGTGGGGGGGCTGGGTTAAGGGGGGAGGAGTATATTTATAGCTAGAATTCACTGAAATTCAAGTATTTCTTATAAAATAAAATAAATACTTGACTTTCAGTGAATTCTAGCTATATATATATATATATATATATATATATATATATATATATATATATATATATATATATATATATATACACATACATATATATATATACACATATAAATAAAATAAATACTTGAATTTCAGTGTTCATTTATTTACACGTATACACACATAACACTCCTCTCTACTCATTGTTGTATTTGAAAGTGCAATGCTTTGCAGCCAGTAGCACAGCCTTTGAAGGAGCATAGGTATGGGCAGTGTAATATTCTGGGTTGGAGTCAATAACCAAGCGAGGTGATGAAGTTACGTCTCTTTACTTCATACTTCAGAACCGACTCCCACACTTGCCCATGACAAATTTGTGCTTTGTTTTAAAGATGTGATATTTGGATTTACACTATATGAAAAAAATTGGAAAATGAATTTTACCTTAGCAACCTCATTATACTATCGGCTAAGTTTTATATTCATAAATGTAAGTTTCTCAATACCTGACCTGTTTTTTGTGCCTTTAAAAAAGATTTAGAACTCCACATTAAAACACTCTCTACCTCTAACAACCAAAAAGCTGTGAAAACGATGATACTGTGCTCCAAATTTGGATTATTTACGGAACTTGTGTGAACCTATGGCTTTATATTTTGTTACACACACACATATATATATATATATATATATATATATATATATATATATATATATATATATATATATATAAATATACATATATATATAAATAAATATACATATATATATATATACATATATATTTATATATATGTATATATATATATGTATATATATATACACATATATATATATATATATATATATATATATATATATATATATATATATATATATATATATGTATATATATATATATATATATATATATATATATATATATATATATATATATATATATATATATATATATATATATATATATATATTGCATTCTTCTTTAGTTGCTTTATTGAGTTTACAAACCCCCTGGTGCCGTTTTGTACTGTTTTTGTACTGTTTCTCTACTTTTTTTGATTTTTTTTTTGATTGTATGTAAATGTTGAATGTTATAAATAAAGGTTTAAAAAAATAAAATAAAATTAAAAAGTTTTAAAAAAAAGACTCCCACACTTGCAGTCAGGGTGCGCAATACAACGTAAACCGTTGGCCAACCAAAAAGTAACCACAGAACACTATACGGTATAGTGTTCTGTGGTTACTTTTTGGTTGGCCAAGCGGACGTGACGACAGGCTGTCCTCACTCAGGTCCGCACGGACTTGGAGGGGGCGTGCCTTAAGTCAGGCTGGAAATCGGGAGAAATTCGGGAGAATGGTTGTCCCGGGAGATTTTCGGGAGAGGCACTGAAATTCGGGAGTCTCCCGGAAAATTCGGGAGGGTTGGCAAGTATGGGAAGCATCAAAAAAGGCGATGCATGACTTTGTGTCACATCAGTTTAGTTTTAGATGGTAACCGACAGATTGATTTAATTTACGTTACATAAAAGGAGGTGGATCGGCAGTAAAGTTCCACTGTAACACACAAGCAAAAATAACAATGGAAGATGATTACATCATGAATTATGCAACTGTTCCATACCAAAAAGAAAAATGTGTGCAACCTTCATGTCTCACATAATGTGTCCCACATGCACACATGTGTTATGTATGTAGGTCAGTGGAGCTCACATGTAATGAAATCCACACATGACCCTCCCTCCAAGTATATTTTGCAAGTTGCGTCCTGCCCTCAGCCGGCCGTGCACTAATGTGTCAGTGAGAGAAGACAGTCGACCCTGGAGGATGATGTCATCAGTCGTGATGAATTACATCAGTGACCTCCACATCAGACGTGCAATCATTGCTCTGCACGTCTAATTATACCGACAGTACCTATGTCTATATCTATTATATCTACCGACATTATCTATCTACTTATCTATTTAAGCCTTCTAATGTGCTTTAATTCCACCATTACAATCCCCCACTATGCGAGAAGAGGGTCACTGACCCTCACTCAGGTGAGGGTAAAAGGTGACACCCAAAAGCCCAGGTGTGCAACACCTGTGCTCAGGTCGGCTCAATCTCAAGGTGGTGAGTTTGACTCACCGTCTACCCCCAAGCCTCCTTTAAGCTCCTCTAATTGTGCTCTCATCCTCCCCAAAATACTTCCTAAAAGACATATTATCCTCTGGCCTCTTAAGGTGGAATGACATCATAACTGGGAGTTCATATATGTTTTGATTCTGTCAGTAATAATGTGGTTGAAATGTTGACCACATTCATAAAAACTGGAAAAGACTCAGAATTGAACAAAAACATTCTTAACTTTTATTATTTTGTATGTATTTAAATCGAAATCGACCCCGCTGTAAAACCGTGTGATATTTCTAAAGCCTGATTAGCAACGATAATTGTTGTAGAAAATATTATTTATAAATATTTAATAAAACAAATATTCAGAGTAATTATAAGAATTTTTCATTAGCCAAAAAGGTGACATTCTCAAATAAAATCATGAATGAATGAGTTATAAATTGAATAATTACAATTTTAAATACAGCCATTACTGCCCCGAAGTGCTATACTAACAAAAACATTATAATCCAAGTAAGTACAGGCGAGGCTATAAATACACAGCTAAACGTACCAACCAATAAAATGGTGAAAAAAACATCCATCCATTCAGTTTCTACTGCTTGTCCCTTTTGGGGATGGTGGTGGGGTTGGAGCCTATCCCAGCCGCACTCAGGCGGAAGGCAAGGTACACCCTGGACCAAAAAAACAAAGAAAACGTAAACAGTAGGAATAAAATAAGGGATATCTATAAGTAGTAGGGTTGTACGGTATACCGGTATTAGTACAGTACTAATGAATCATATACGGTACTATACCACCTCTGAAAAGTACCGGTAATTAATTTTCTTCCACTTGGCCTTAATTATTTTGACTAAATAATAGAATGGAAATGACACAATACCCAAAAGGGACAAGCGGTAGATAATGGATGGATGGATGTTACTGCATATGTCAGCAGACTAATTAGGAGCCTTTGTTTCTTTACTTACTAATAAAAGACAAGTTGTCTTGTATGTCCACTATTTTATTTAAGGACAAACTTGCAATAAGAAACATATGTTTAATGTACCCTAGGATTTTTTGTTAAAATAAAGCCAATGCAATTTTTTGTGGTCCTCTTTATTTAGAAAAGAACCGAAAAGTATCGAAATTATAATATTCGTATCGGGACAACATTAATAAGTAGTAATAAAAACTTACAAATATCTACCTCGGTTTGTGTTAAACACCACTGCAAATGTACAGTAAAATAATACTACTAATAATAATAATTTATGATAGAAATTTAACCTCCCAAATGTTTGTGAAATATTTATATGTATAAAGCTATGAAAACAACACATTTTTTAAATTAGAATATATTATTATCAAAAATATTCGAAAAATATTTTCAAAATCACTTCAATAAATAATTATGATCATGCTCTTATGCCAAGTATTTTAGCAAACAAAAAGTTATGTACTACAAACAAAAACATGGACATAGCTCAACCATTACGAATTTAAATACAGTACTACTTTTGTAAAAACAAACAGAAGAGTTGCCAGAATTTTACTGTGAAAATGACGGTGGTTTCGTTAATCAAAAAGACGTAAAAAACCCCCCTGCAAATTTTACCTAAAATTCTGGCATCGGAGCTGTCAGTTTTTAAACGTTAAAATCTACGGCCGTTGTTTTTACAGTGTTCTACTAATTATAAATACTGTGCTAAATAAGGTATAAGATATAACTAATACATTATGAATTAGAAACACTGTAATGGAATGTTTGGGTTCAGGTGACTAAACAGAATCAGAAATACTTTATCAATCCGCGAGGGGAAATTAAGATTTTCAGCACAATCCCATTCAAGAGCAGACAAACATTACAGGGAGACAGAACAGGATCGCAGTTCCGGCGCCCTTTACAAAAAAGGTGAGAAACAGGTAAACGCTGGAGAAGGGGTTTGGGGGGGTGAGAAAAAAAAAAGCAGTCTAAGCCTGGGCCCCTCCTGGAGAGGGGGTCCAGACTGAGGCCAAGGGAAAAAAACATCATAGCCATAGCACACATAAGCATGTGTGTAAGAGGGAAACATCAAACATCAAAGAACACAAAGGACATTAAAGACATTAAAAGAACAGAGATGATACAACCAGCCATTTATACATACAGCTACATATATATTTTGAAATAAATAAATAAACATACACTGTGGTGGCCTCTGCGGTGTTCCACGCCATCGTCTGCTGGGGTCGGGGGAGCATGGCCAGAGACAGGAGCTGACCCAACAAAGCAACCAAGAGAGCCGACTCCACCCTCGGCCGCCCACTAACTCTTGTCCAGTGTCCAGTCTGCATGAATGAGCGAGTATGCGTCTAAGGAGAGCGAGGTGTCCGATAAACAAACATGGATGTTCTTTTCATGAGGACCAAATCAACACTAAACTAAGTCTAAACTAGGTCTTGAGTCCAACCTCGTCTTTACTCCCTCTCACTTGCCTCAAATGAGTCTGTGCAAACAAGAGTGTCTCTCATTTCCAGCAGGAGTGTGTCTCTCTTGTGTTTGCTCACCCTGCGCCCATCAACAACCTTTCATCAACCCTCAGCATCGCTTGTGCACACACAGAAAGCCGACTTTGAGGGGGGGAGGAAAAACAAAAAAAGCCACTGTCTCCACCCAAGATGATTTCATAACGACTGGTTCCACTTGTAAAGAGTCAAGGCTGACTTGTTCACCTCAAAAGGAGAGCTGGTTAATAAAGTTAAAGCCTGGGCTCAACAGTAGGTCTTTACATTAGAGCAGCGTCTGGCCTGCAGGGGCCTGAATGCTGAGTGAACAGGACACAATGGAGAGGACGGATTAGCCTTTGTGGGAAGTGACAAGTTGTGAGGGGGTCAGGAGGCCTTTTTTGGGGAGGGGGAGCTTACCTGGGGAAGTGGCGGTTTGGTCGAGGCCTTATTTAGTTACCATGGCAACCATGTCGCACCTTTTGTCTCGACACAAACAAGTCTAAGCATGTTATAATCCGCTGCTATGATTTCACCGCCGCTTTCATCCCCCAGAGTAATTAATTTACCGGCTTTCACATGCTTAACTTCTTATTAGGCTGCTCATTACTGTGACAAAAGTCGACCTCCGGGCTATGACAGCTTGTCCATGGGGACCCCCAGACGCTCACAACGCACACCCGCCTCTCCCCCGTGCTCCCTCCAGGCAAACTCCACTGGTGCTCAGCGGGAGGCCGGTTACATTCCCGCGCCCGAGCAACTGGAGGCAGGTGTGTAGGAGAGTCTTTTTGGTGTTCAACGTGTAAATGCTGCGAGGGCATGTGGACAACATGTGGTAACGTATACCTCCTAAGTTATTACCGTGAGGCCCTCTTGCTTTGTTGTGTAAATATAGTACGGTCTTGATGTGACGCTTCAAAGCTTTGGAACTTTAACAAGTATGGTACCCATTTTCTCATTTCAACAGCGAAAGGTTAGAAAGGGGAACAAAATACTAATTGCTTTTTTTTTCCACTGCGTGGTACTTACTTGGCTCAACATGGCTCTATGTTACTTCTCCATTGGCAAAAGGAGGTACTGCTAAGTACCTCAACTAGGGATGTCCGATAATGGCTTTTTTGCCGATACCCGATATTCCGATATTGTCCAACTCTTAATTACCGATACCGATATCAACCGATACCGATATATACAGTCGTGGAATCAACACATTATTATGCCTAATTTGGACAACCAGGTATGGTGAAAATAAGGTCCTTTTAAAAAAAATGAATAAAATAAAATAAGATAAATAAATTAAAAACATTTTCTTGAATAAAAAAGAAAGTAAAACAATATAAAAACAGTTACATAGAAAGTAGTAATTAATGAAAATTTGTAAAACTAACTGTTAAAGGTTAGTACTATTAGTGGACCAGCAGCACGCACAATCATGTGTGCTTACGGATTGTATCCCTTACAGACGGTATTGATATATATTGATATATAATGTAGGAACCAGAATATTAATAACAGAAAGAAACAACCCTTTTGAGTGTGAATGAGGGAGGTAGGTTTTTTGGGTTGGTGCACTAATTGTAAGTGTAATCTTGTGTTTTTTATGTTGATTAAATAAAAAAAATAAAAATAAAATAAATAAATAAACCGATACGATAATAAAAAAAACGATAATTTCCGATATTACATTTTAAAGCATTTAATCGGCAGGCCGATATTATCGGACATCTCTAACCTCAACCAATGAGCTCAATTGGTTCTAAGACCAAACTCTTGCCTCAAAACATTCCAAAGCAGCATCGCACATCGAAATGAATTGAAATTTAAACAGCACAATTTTAACATGTGGCCTGCCTTGTTACGTTCTCAGTGGCGGGCTGTGCGTTTCGCACCTAGGCATTCAGTGATGTCCGACTTCAATAATGACCTCTCAAAATACCATCATTTATGTCACCACATGACCATTGCTGGAGAAATACTATACAGGAACACATTTATGCACTATTGTGCATTGAATCACCTCAATAGTGTACAAAACGGGTTATTTTATGGCGCATTTAAAAATCAATTAAAACGCATCAGCAATGAAAATATATCTTATGTGGTACTGTCAAAATACAAATTGCAAAAAACATTAAAAGTGAAAAAATAAAATATTTCAACTCACAATTTATAGCACCTATTCGACGTCGTATAAGCCAGTGGTACCCCTCGTTGCCGGCTGATTAGAGTGGAAATGGCGAGCATTTCCCCATTTGATCGCCAGAAAAGCTGAGCTTGCTTCCGGGGTTGGCCGACATCGTCTCACAAGATGCAGTTTCTCTTTAAATATCCTTCTTGAAAATGGCCTTGCAAATATATATCTGCCACCTAATCAACGTTTTGTTCTCCTTCTCTGCTATCCCAGTCTGGCTACGGCGCAACACTTCCCGCTTCCTGCTAAATTGCAACTTGTGAATGGATACTCACTTTGGAATGACAAGTGTGTATCCAATCACAGTCTCGTTAACATCAGGCTACTTGAATAGGCTACTGTCAACAACTTGTGATCTGATTGGCTATCGCAACTGTCTATCAACTCTATGTGTTGTCAAATTTATCCGCTAACGGTCCCGATGAGTATCCAATCACAGGACGCATACATGTCACGTTCAACCTTAGGCCAGCTAGAAGGCCTTACTGACAACAACTCGTGATCTGATTGGCTATCGCAACTGTCTATCAACTGTATGTCCCCGTTCACTTACAGTGCACGGACGCCTGCATTGTTGATTCTGAAGGCCTCTGGCAGATTTCATACAGCATGGCAACATAAGCTAGCTGAATTCTGATTGGATACAAACTAAAATTAAAAACAACAGCACTGGAACAATCATAATATGACATGAAGAGAGTACGAATACATTTAGATATTTAGGGAAAGTAAATTAAAAAATAATTTTATCTTTAATTATGATCATGATTTCTGGTTATGTTAGGCCAGCAGAGAAGGCCTTGCTGGCCCTGACGGCACACCACTGCACGTTCTGCTCGCATTGCTGTGATGGTGATGTTCTCACCATGCGGAAAAGGACAGGAAGCAGCAGAAAAGCATGCATTTAATAATATGTCTTTAATTTCATGTTCGAAGCAAAAATACAGAAACCGACAAGCGCGTCACTCGGAGGCGCAGAAGAATCAGGTAAAAACAAAAGATGTATAGCGGAGAGCTAACAAGCACGCAACTGTTGCCAATGGCGAACAAAAGAAAAGCTGTCTATGCAAGAAAACGAACATACCAGGTGCATAGAGCGTACGTTGGTCCAGCAACTGAAAGCAGAGTGGCACCAGTATATAAGTGCGTAGTGATGACAGCAGGTAGGAACACTAATTACTGAACAGAAACTGGTGTGTAAGACAATCAGCACACCGAGCATCCAAACGTAAACAGAAACAAACTCAAACATAGGAGAAACCCAACAAGCACAAAACATGACCTGACAGACAAGTCATGACATGCCTTTTAAAAAAGTCAGGTTTGTACTACTATGATATATTAATAATATACCAATATTGGCATAATAGTTTTGCGATATTTGGATGATATTTCACAATTTTTCACAATTTTCTGCCTAAGTTACACAATATTTGGTGGCATTTTTTAACACCAGATATTTTTAGGATGTTTGCATAATAGTTACACAATAATGGCATTATAGTTTTGGGATATATTTATCATTATAGTTACATGGTATTCGGAAGATATTTAACAAAGTTACTCATCGTTGCACAATTATGGCAGGGTTCTTTGCACAGATTTTGGTCGATATTTTCATGATTTTGCATGCTAGTCGTTCAATATTTGGACGATATTTGCTTGATGGCTTTACGATATTTAGATTATATTTTCACAATGGTTGGTGCACTATATATATATATATATATATGCATAATAGTTGTACAACATTGGCATGGTAGTTTTACAATGTTTGGACAATATTTTAATTAAATGCTATTCGGACAATATTTGCAATATATACATTTATGCGTAAACGATAATTACTCAGTATTTGCTAAATCAAAGCGGTGTTACAGCCTTTGATACTGTGTTATACCTATAGGTATAACACAGTATCAAGGGCTATAACACAGCTACCGTGTTATACCTATAAGTTATAGGTATAACACGGTATTAAAGGATTTCGACGATATTTTATAGGTTTTCGCAAGATCATTGTACAATAGTTGGACGACTTTGGCATGACGGGTGTACAATATTTGGTCAATACTTTGCATTATAGTTCTACAATATTTGTACAATATGTCGTTGTGGCTTGTCCAGCCCTTTGAGACACTTGTGATTAAGGGCTATATATATAAACTTTGATTGATTGATTGATACTATTTTGTTGTTTGAAAACAATATTTTTTTCTACAGATAAAAAATATGTTTGAAAAACAACAAACTATCTAGGACATCTATAGATAAAAAATAACAACAAAAAAGTACAAACGAATACAGTAGATTTATGAAATAATTGTTAAGCATTTTTATCTTACAGCATACAGAAGAAGACTTTTCAGTCTGTTCTGATTGGCGTCTTCCTGTCATGACACACGCACAGTCCGTTCCTCCCTCGTCTGCGGAAGCACTCAGCAGCTCCACTCTGAGTACGTCCAGACACGCCCCCACACGCGCTGCGCAGACCGCACCCACACGTGCTGTGCAGACCGCACCCACATGCCGCCGCAGCTGGAGACAATCATCAATCAAGACACCTGGCAGTGATTACAGACGACAGGATAAAGAGCCTCGCCGCTGATTACTCCTCGTCGGAACGTTGCTTTGCTTGCAGTAAGCTCACGTCTCTGACTTCCCACCAGTGTTCTTCTCCTGTGCTTGTTTCTTCGTACCTTGTTTTTGATCTCCTTCGTCTCTCCTTCCTCCCACAGTCCCTGTCTCAGCTCCCGCTGTCATATTCCCCTGAATCCTGTTTGCCCTCCTGATTACCCGACACCTTGCCTGGACTTTGGACGCTCTCTCCTGTACTACGACCACGCTTGGACCCCCGGACCTCTTTGCCTTCTCCCTCTGGATTTGGACGCCACCATTCAACACGCATGACAACACCCCTTACGGTATCTTTATATATTAATTCCAGCACATAGTTTACATTCAAACACATAGTAGCATACACACCCTACGTAATCATAAATCACTCAATAAATACATTGAGTTTATACTTCTGCTGTTGTGCCGTCTCCTTCCCCCTGTCTAAGACATAACAGAACGTTCCGACCAAGATGGAACCAGACGGCACAAAACATCCCCCACCTGGAACTCTGGTCCGAACTTCCCCTCCTAGAGACCTATCTGCCATCGAGTCTGTCATTCGACAACATCAGGCCCGATTTTCCACCTTGGAGGACAAACTTGATGTCGCATTTGCTAGTCTGCTGTCAAGATTGGACAAACTCAGTACAGGTCAGGTGACACCTCCCACTCCCATTTTTAGCTCTTCTGAGGCACCTGCCCCCGAAGGACCGTCTTCCCTTCGCGAACCAGAGATAGCCAGTCCTAAGATTTTTGAGGGGGATTTCGAACTTTGTCGTGGCTTCTTGGTTCAATGTGAATTTATTTTTGAACACCAACCATCTCGTTATGCTAACGATGGGGCCAAGATAGCCTTTATGTTTTCCTTATTTTCTGGACCTGCCCTTAAATGGGCCACTTCCGCCCTTAGCAAGCCTTCGGGGTTTAACTGTAATTATTCTGCGTTTCGTAAAGAATTTCTGGCTGTTTTTGATCATCCCACGGATGGAAGAGATGCTGCAGCTAAGCTTCATTCCCTCAGACAGGGTCACCGCTCCGTGGCTAAATACACCCTAGAATTCCGCACTTTGGCAGCTGAGAGTGGTTGGGATGACAGGGCTCTTTTGAGTGCCTACAGGAGAGGCCTTAATGAAAATATAAAGGATGGATTGATGCGTGACAGGCCGTCTTCTAGTCACAAGCTAATTGAACTAGCCCTCTTGTTTGATCAGCGACTTTCAGAAAGAGAAGCGGAGAGGGAGAGCGACTTCGGCAGCACGAATAGGGCAAGACCTCCTCGTTCTACCAGCTGGGACCTCACGAGACAGACAGGTCCAGTTAATCCATGTCCTAGTCCTTCCCCAGAACCCATGCAGATAGGGAGATCTCAACTTTCCTTCGAGGAACGGGAACGGAGGTTTCAACGATGCCTATGTTTATACTGTGGTATGGCGGGCCATCATATTCGCAACTGCCCATCTCGGCCAAAAGATCGGGCTCACCAGTCAAGGGGATACTGGTGAGCGAGCCATACTACAATCCCCACAATCTTTTCCAGGCAAACCCCGAGTACTCTGTTCCCTGCTACCTTGTCTTAGGAGGATAGGACACTATCAGTAGAGGCCTATGTGGACTCCGGAGCCGACGAGAGTTTCCTCGACTTAAGGTATGCCACAGAATCTGGTATTCCGTTAATTTCCTTAGAGACTTTTGTGTCTGCCCAAGCCTTAGATGGTCACCCTTTAGGGCCTATCAAACATCGCACTAAACCTTTATCCCTTACCCTTTCTGGTAACCATACAGAGACCATCAGCTTCTGGGTCCTGGATGCGCCGGTAGCCCCCCTTGTCCTCGGCCGATCATGGTTGAGTCTACATGACCCCCACATTTCCTGGTCCACTGGCAAGATACTGGCCTGGAGCAACCACTGTCATGCTAACTGTCTCCGTTCTGCTGTTACACATTCCGAAGGACCCAGATCGATATCTCCCCCTGTTGACCTGTCCCAAGTCCCGGAGATATATCATGATCTAGCCACAGTTTTCAGTAAGGATCAAGCACTGTCACTTCCACCCCACAGACCATACGACTGCGCTATTGATCTTATTCCCAACGCAGTTCTTCCATCCAGTCGACTATATAACCTTTCCCTTCCTGAGAAGAAAACTATGAGGGACTACATCTCCGAGTCCCTGGCCTCTGGTATAATCAGACCATCCAAGTCACCTGTGGCCGCTGGATTTTTTTTTGTCAGCAAGAAGGATGGATCCCTTCGGCCATGTATTGATTACCGTCAACTTAACAGCATCACTGTAAAGAATAAATATCCGTTGCCCCTACTCAATTCATCTTTTGAACCCCTCACTCCGGCCACTATCTTTACCAAACTGGATCTACGCAACGCCTATCATCTGGTACAAATCAGGGAAGGAGATGAGTGGAAGACTGCCTTCAATACTCACTTAGGGCATTTTGAGTATAGGGTCATGCCTTTTGGTCTGACCAATGCTCCTGCAGTTTTTCAAGCCCTAGTTAACGACATCCTCAGAGACATGATAGACCGTTTTGTTGTCGTTTACCTGGATGACATCCTTATCTTCTCCAAGAACCTTCAGGAGCATCAACAACATGTCCGTCTCGTCCTATAACGCCTTCTGGAGAACCGTCTGTTCGTCAAAGCCGAGAAATGTGAGTTCCACTCTTCTTCTGTTGATTTCTTGGGATTTGTAATTGAAAAAGGACATATTAAGGCTGATCCAAAACAGGTGAAGGCAGTGGTGGACTGGCCTCAACCCTCTACTCGCACTGAGTTGCGACGCTTCCATGGATTTGCCGGATTCTACAGGCAATTCATTAAGGACTTTAGTAAGTTGGCCGCACCTCTTCATGCACTTACCTCTACCAATGTCCCCTTCCAGTGGAACCGTGAAGCAGGAATGGCGTTCTGGTGTCTCAAAAGATGCCAGCAAGTTTGGAAAGCCGCCCGGGCTTCTCTAATCAGGTCCTCTGAAAGGATGTGCCGCAGTGCTAATCAGCGACGCATCCCGGCTCCCTCGTATTCTCCGGGTCAACAAGTTCTGCTACGGGCTAAATATCTTCATCTTGAGGTACCATCTCGAAAACTTGCACCCAGATTTGTAGGACCATACACTATAGAGGCCGTAATAAACCCCGCTGCGGTTAAACTTTCTTTACCTCCCTCAGTCAAGCGACATCCCGTGGTCCATGTTTCGCAGATCAAACCAGTTACTACTTCCCCACTTTCTTCACCTGATCCCCCCCCCACCCCCCACCCCCTCCCAGGATTTTGGACAATGGGGACCCCGTTTGGACCGTTAAGGATATTCTCGGGGTCCGTCGGCAAGGTAGGGGGTTAGTTTATTTAGTTGACTGGGAGGGTTATGGGCCTGAACATAGGTCTTGGGTTCCTGCCTCCTACCTTGCTGACCCATCACTACTAGAAGACTTCTATCGGGCAAATCCAGGAGCTCTTCGGCGCTCGTCGGGGGTCTCGCATAAGGGGGGGGGGGGGCACTGTCATGACACACGCACAGTCCGTTCCTCCCTCGTCTGCGGAAGCACTCAGCAGCTCCACTCTGAGTACGTCCAGACACGCCCCCACACGCGCTGCGCAGACCGCACCCACACGTGCTGTGCAGACCGCACCCACATGCCGCCGCAGCTGGAGACAATCATCAATCAAGACACCTGGCAGTGATTACGGACGACAGGATAAAGAGCCTCGCCGCTGATTACTCCTCGTCGGAACGTTGCTTTGCTTGCAGTAAGCTCACGTCTCTGACTTCCCACCAGTGTTCTTCTCCTGTGCTTGTTTCTTCGTACCTTGTTTTTGATCTCCTTCGTCTCTCCTTCCTCCCACAGTCCCTGTCTCAGCTCCCGCTGTCATATTCCCCTGAATCCTGTTTGCCCTCCTGATTACCCGACACCTTGCCTGGACTTTGGACGCTCTCTCCTGTACTACGACCACGCTTGGACCCCCGGACCTCTTTGCCTTCTCCCTCTGGATTTGGACGCCACCATTCAACACGCATGACAACACCCCTTACGGTATCTTTATATATTAATTCCAGGACATAGTTTACATTCAAACACATAGTAGCATACACACCCTACGTAATCATAAATCACTCAATAAATACATTGAGTTTATACTTCTGCTGTTGTGCCGTCTCCTTCCCCCGTCTAAGACATAACACTTCCTGTCTCATAAGATTCAACATGTAAAACAAGCCAAGTTACCGAAGTGTGCAATAAGGCTGCGATATCAGCAAAAATGGCGTTGAAAAAGCAGAGATTCCTAGTTATGCTACCTCCCACAATCAGATTAATAGTGGAGAAGAATGGACGCTTTTTTGGTAAGTTTCTATTGGAGGGAAATCAATAACCAATCACAAATCTCAGATTTGCAGATGACATTGATGGCCTTGCAGGCTATGTAGAGGAGCTGGTCAGCTTGGTTAGCCGTCTCGACGAAGTGGCCTCTTTCCACGGCATGGAAATCAGCGCTGCGAAAACCGAACTCATGGCAAACCGCAATCACAGAGACAGACCTTGTTACAAATGATAAGATCAGCAGAAAAATCAAGGAAGCAATCGGACCCCATGGTGAGCTACTCACAGCTGGTACGGGCATATTTCCCGCTCCTTACGCCTTGCAAAGGCTATCCTGCAAAGAACAGTCCAAGGAAGTCACAGAAGAGAAAGACAGAAGAAAGGATGGAAAGATAACGTTTGAGAATGGACTGGATTAGACCTGACAAAATATCTAAGGGCAGTGGAGGACAGAAACGAGCAGGGAGAGCTGGCGGAATCACCTTTAAGTGCGCCCCAACAACTTCTGCAGAAGTCCAAGGATAACTAAAATGAAGTGTTGGGAGGGTCACAATCACAGCAGGCTGGACAGATGCGGGATCGGATACATCGCTGGTTTGTAGTGTAGCAGCACGACATTCCACCCTGGACACCCAGAGCAGCTTCAGGTGTGCGCAAGAAGCTGAGCCGTGGGTGGACGTCGGCTTATAAGGCTGTGGAAGCCAGACACCTACTAAAAATTGTTTTTCAATAGTTTGAAATTGTATTTCGATCTCTAGCTTTAAGCTAATGCTAGCAAGTAAGACCAAGTATTTGGTAATGAAAACTACAACTAAGATGCATGTTACAATCAAAAAGCTGGTGTGTAATAAATACTTAGAGTAGAAACACTTTTTGAGCACAAAAAAACAAGATTCATCTTTGTTACGATCCGGTCGCGTCCTCACGGTGGTTGTGTTTCCCAGGATGCAAAAGTACCTTAAGGAACCAGCAGAAGCAGCGTGCAGGTAAGAATGCTAATTTAATTTTCGGACATGAAACAAAACATACAAAAAGTAGCGTGCCGAAGGGAAGCGTAGACAAAATTAAAGTACTTAGCATAGAATTAAAACAAAAGAGAAGTGCCGGCAAAAACAAAGGAAAACTGACGTTAGCAACAGGCTGGCACCAAATGTTACTGTCACAAATGGCGAACAATGAACCTGCGAGGAGGGCAGGCAGCTAACACTGGTCTATAAAGCTCTCTAATTAGCGATCAGAAGCAGGTAAGCCTCCTAATCGCCAACCAGAGGCAGTTGAGAATGAATTAGCGCTCCTAGCAACCACACAGTAGACAAATGAAGAAGCACCGAAAACAGAAACAGACAACATAAAAATATTACAAAACCAAAAACATGACCTGGGAAACCGATAAAGACAAATTTAATGACAAAGACTACTTCCTGACTACAACAACACACCGTAGTCAACACACTACTGCCCTCTAATGTTTTGGAATTGCAACTGCATGCAAAGTCTACCATATAATACTTGTCAATGAGACTCAGAAGTGACAATATAACAACTGGATGGCACGGTAATCATTATCTGTGAAATGTTGAATAAAAAATAACATTTTATTATCAAACAAATTAACTTTTATTAACACACACAGAAGTACCGAACATTGGTACCATTATTGATTCCCAGGTACCAAATCAATACCGTATCGGTTCAAATGTGGAAGGCTCCCATCCCTACTTGATGTGATTTGTTGCTTTTTACCCCCCAACTCACAGAGGTCATTAACGGGATCCATTTTGAAGATGTGGACGACATTATCGTCTCTCAGTGACATCATTGCAATGCAACACGGTCGCCTCCAGGATTATTATATATTTGATATTTGTACATCTGATGGTGTTGTCTATCATAAAAGGCAAACCTTCCTCAGACAACCCTGATGACCTAACTTTCTTACTTCGACTTAACTTATTCACTCACACACACACACACGCACACACACACACACACACACACACACACACACACACACACACACACACACACACACACACACACACACACACACACACACACACACACACACACACACACACACACACACACACACACACACACACACACACACACACACACACACACACACAATGGGTATTAGCGTGAAACTCTTTCATTTCCGCGCTAATAATCTTTTAATCATGGAACCCACCTGGGGGCTGCTGCAGGTTTTGGTGTTTTGTTTGCTCCGAAATGACTTTCCATGATGTCACTTTCCTAGTCTCAAGTTTGCTGACAAAGCGTGACCAGTTTTTAGAGCTAATCATGATGATATAAGAGGCAGAATAGAATGTGTGTGTGTCTCACATAACACAGTACTGCTTTTAAGTGTGCTATTATAAAAGCAGGAGGTTTGTCTGTGGCTTCGACAGTTTGTCTTCTTTCTTTTGTCTGTTTTTACTTCTCACTGAATAACAGGAAATAGATGTGGTCGGTGAAACAATACTAAGAGTAATTTAATTAACAGCTTCTTTTTTCCCCCAATGAATTTGAACTGAGAAGTGCATTCATTTTGATCAAATTCATAAACATTCTCAATCAAATTCACTTACATAATTCCTATTTTTTAATCGAATATTTATGTTCACCACCATTTCATTTAGACGATAGTTTATCAATTGTGACACAGATTTTTTTGAGGAATAGAAGTTTTAGGAAATTGTGGGCCTTTATATGCAAATAACCAAATCTTGTAGATTGGGTCTCAAAACATACATGAAGTACTATGAATTTTTTTGTCATTAATTTGGTCAATTGAGACTTTGTGGACATCCTGTACAGTTGGGACATTTTAGGGCATTGATATTTATTTTGCCTTTAAACATGATGGAAGTTAGCTTAGCATGTTTGTTTTGTTTGTCTATGAATGTTCTCATTCATCCAGGTCATTGTAATCCCAGGGCATTCAATCCATCACAACTGGACTTTTTGGTTTGTTTTAGAAGATGTTTCGCCTCTCATCCGGCTTCATCAGTTCATGCTCTTAGACTTGGATTTGTCAAATCTAGTTAAGCGGCTGGTGCCAAAAACCCAAAAATGTATACTCCAACAGTGTGCCTGGGCAAGGATGGTTTCGATATATTGTAGTGAGAAAAACAACTGATGAGATGCAAAGTAGCATTTCTACTGTCGACGTCAACAACAGTCGAAGTGTAATTTCCCCTCGTTAGCAGTGAGGTATTGTGTGGCAGAACGATCGCTGCGGATCGACCACTATCAGCCCAAAAAAGTCGGAATCACCCACTTTATTGCTTTTCATTCAGTTGTAAACAAATGGCACAAAGGAGCATCTGTGACCAGAATGTTTCTAAGTCCTGTTATTTCTTGGAGGCTAAATTGTAGAGTCGTTTGGCAATGGTTGAAAGGACAGTGTTGTATGTGCGAGACAGGTGGTGTCGAAGACCACCTCCTCTGTCAAGGGGTGTGTATTTTTCTTGAAAAACTATTTGCATCTCAAGAGTGGTTTTCTCTCACTACAATAGGGCGGAACCAGCCTTGCCGAGGCACACCCTCCTGGTGTTGAAGTATAAATATTTGGGGTTTTGTCACCAGCCGCTAGATGAGCTCTGACCAATCTAAGGCTCAATTTGAATTATCCCTCCTTCCCCTCCTCTCTTCTACCTGACCCTCCCCCTTGGCTCTTGTGCCATGGTGAAGTATTGCAAATACGCCCCTATGCATACGGATGTCGATCGAGTCTTTCTACGTCATCAACCCTTGCCAATGGCCAGCAGTGACGTTAAGGCAGATGCGACGAATGTTTGTTTATTTTCAAGATGTCGTCACACGCAATGTTCGGCTTTGCTTGTGCTCTTTTTTTTAAAATCATTTTTTGCATGTCTTAACTAAGAAGAACATTTTTAGTGGAATATGCAAGTGCTGGTGCATCAGTTTTCAGTATATAAAATGTTTCATTGTACATTTGTGCTTGAAGTCAATATGTACATGCAGTAGCAAAGGTTTGAAGTCTGACTAAAACCACAAGTGTCATTATTATGAAAGTCATTATTTACGCGTATTACTTACATTTGTACGATTCTCCGGGTTTCTGGTTTGCCATCTTTCTCCTCGCACTTCAAAGTGTAGGGAGGTGTGCGAGCTTACTTTGCTTTGAGTGAGGTACTTCTTCCTTCCCCCCTAATTCGAATGCCTCTTAATTGACGTGAAGGCACAAAACTAGAGATGTCCGATAATGGCTTTTTTGCCGATATCCGATATTCCGGTATTGTCCAACTCTTGATTACCGATTCCGATATAAACTGATACCGATATATACAGCCGTGGAATTAACACATTATTATGACTAATTTTGTTGTGATGCCCCGCTGTATGCATTAAACAATGTAACAAGGTTTTCCAAAATAAATCAACTGAAGTTATGGAAAAAAATGCCAACATGGCACTGCCATATTTATTATTGAAGTCACAAAGTGCATTATTTTTTTTAACATGCCTCAAAACAGCAGCTTGGAATTTGGGACATGCTCTCCCTGAGAGAGCATGAGGAGGTTGAGGTGGGCGGGGTTGGGGGGGCAGGGTTGAGGTGGGGGGGTTAGGGGGTAGCGGGGGGTGTATATTGTAGCGTCCCGGAAGAGTTAGTGCTGCAAGGGGTTCTGGGTATTTGTTCTGTTGTGTTTATGTTGTGCTACGGTGCGGATGTTCTCCCGAAACGTGTTTGTCATTCTTGTTTGGTGTGGGTTCACAGTGTGGCGCATATTTGTAACAGTGTTAAAGTTGTTTATACGTCCACCCTCAGTGTGACCTGTATGGCTGTTGACCAATAATAATAATAATGGATTAGATTTTATATCGCGCTTTTTTATTATTAGATACTCAAAGCGCTCACAGAAAAGTAGGAAACCATCATTTATTCACACCTGGTGGTGGTAAGCTACATTTGTAGCCACAGCTGCCCTGGGGTAGACTGACGGAAGCGAGGCTGCCAGTTTGCGCCTACGGCCCCTCCGACCACCACCTATCATTCATTCACCAGTGTGAGCGGCACCGTGGGCAAGGGTGAAGTGTCCTGCCCAAGGACACAACGGCAGCGATTTAGATGTCAAGAAGCGGGGAGCGAACCTGCAACCCTCAGGTTTCTGGCATGGCCGCTCTACCCACTACGCCATACCGCCCCCCAAGTATGCCTTGCATTCACTTGTGTGTGTGAAAAGCCGTAGATATTATGTGATTGGGCCGGCACACAAAGGCAGTGCCTTTAAGGTTTATTGGCGCTCTGTACTTCTCCCTACGTCTGTGTACCACTCCGTACTCTCACTCCGGCGTTTTTTAAAGTCATAAATTTTACTTTTTGAAACCGATACCGATAAAGCATTTATATGACGATAATATCGGACATCTCTACACAAAATGAAGAAAGGAGCGCAAAAACAAGGGTGCAGGAGAGGTATTCAAATTGAGCCTAAGGCCCTATCTACATTAAGCCGGATAACTCCTTAAACAAATAATTATTTAGCCTAAACCCCGTTTCAGCCACACTAAACCATCGTTTAAGGTTCCCCTCCTTGGATAATTTTTTACATTGAATCTCCGGCTCTTAGCTTTGTATGGACTCTTTGATCGTTTACAAACTGAGTTCGGAGAGGAAATGACACCAGAAAGACTGCGCCCCACACAGGAAGTGACGTCGGAAAGAACGCGCCACAGCCAGCTTCATAGCAGACGCCTGTGGAAATCACACATGAATACCTTAAAAGAAGGAACCGCGCGATTGCAGCTATTTGGGATACAACACATCTCAGACGGCAACATAGTAATGTTGGGCGATGGTTTTGGATAAGGCCTGGAAGAACGGCAGACTGGTGGGATATATTTGTCAAAGAGAACTTTCGAATGTCCAGGTCAGCTGTGATTCTACTTAGCGAAAAACTTTGTCCATTTGTCGAAGGGGAGACAACGAGAATGCGGGCTCCCGTGGACGAGGGAGTACTACGAAAAAACAGCGAATGCATTTGGACTGGCAAAGCAGACTATCAGTTATTGTCCGCGATGTATGTCGAGCAATTACTCAACTTCTAGTTCTGCATAACTAATGTGAAGCCATGAAGTGGTTGCAGCAGTCAAGTACGACCGCCAATTTCAGCCTACAAGCACAGAGTCCTGACCAGATATCTAGATCCCTAGATTGATTGTTGTAAAAAGTTACACATCGCATTGTTTACTTTTACACGTCCGATAAAGATATGATTCATGCATGATGGCTCAGGTGTGCTTCACTACAATAGGGCCAGTCTAACAGCTGCTGATGGTGAGGCAAGCAAGGTTTACTGTACTAAATGTGGCAATAGTCTACATTGAAACACAGGGTAAGAATACACTTCCAGGTCAGAGGTGACTATGACGCACGCATTTTTTTTGCGCATGCGTACTAGGTTGCGTTGCGCCGGCGGACGGAGGGGGTCTTGAACGGTGGCTCTGTGTGTGTGTGGACAAGGATAAGGTTAGGTGGGATATACCCTGGATAGCCTTAGCCGGCTTAGTGTAGAAAGGGCCCAAGTCTAAAACTAGACCTGACCAATCTAGGTCTATGAGCATGAGCATGAACTGATGAAGCGTACTTGGATGAGAGGTGAAATGTTTTATCTTTTTTTCTACCACACCTACCAGGGGAACATAAACTAACAATAAAAAAATGTCTCAAAGCATTTTGAAAAACATCAAAACATCCCATCTTATAACAGATATTGTGCCGTCTATTCCAGCAACATTAGGGATCACTTTACAATTAAGGACTCCAGAAAATAGTCCTGTTGCAGACCACTCTGCGAAAATGGCTTATATTCTCCACTGGTAATGTTGTATTTTTTTTATACAAAACATGCCACAACTTCCTGTAGTTTAGGGGTGAGGCACACTGTTTTAGTTGTATGAATAAGCAAGGATGAAATAAATACAAACAATTACAGTGCATTCATTTTCTGCACACAAATTAATCTCATTTTTTAAAAATATAATATGATGGTAACACTCAGTTTTTGTTCCAAAATGTCAGACATTTTTCCCATTATAAATAATTTAAATCCAAAATAATCTGTTCCGTACAGCCAAAAATATAAACACACGATGCTTAAAGGCCTACTGAAACCCACTACTACCGACCACGCAGTCTGATAGTTTATATATCAATGATGAAATCTTAACATTGCAACACATGCCAATACGGCCGGGTTAACTTATAAAGTGCAATTTTAAATTTCCCGCTAAACTTCCGGTTGAAAACGTCTAGATATGATGACGTATGCGCGTGACGTCAACGGTTGATACGGAAGTATTTGGACCCATTGAATCCAATACAAAAAAGCTCTGTTTTCATCCCAAAATTCCACAGTATTCTGGACATCTGTGTTGGTGAATCTTTTGCAATTTGTTTAATGAACAATAGAGACTGCAAAGAAGAAAGTTGTAGGTGCGATCGGTGTATTAGCGGCGGACTACAGCAACACAACCAGGAGGACTTTGAGGATAGCAGACGCGCTAGCCGAACGACCTCACCTTGACTTCCTCCGTCTCCGGGCCGCCAACCGCATCGGTGATTGGGTGAACTCCTTCGTCGTACAGTCGATCGCTGGAACGCAGCTGAGCACGGGTCGTGATGAGCAGATGAGAGCTGGCGTAGGTGCAGAGCTAATGTTTTTAGCATAGCTCTGTCGAGGTTCCGTAGCTAAGTTAGCTTCAATGGCGTTGTTAGCAACAGCATTGCTGGAAAGCACTAACCGTGTATTTACATGTCCAGAGTTTGGTAGTATTGTTGATCTTCTGTCTATCCTTCCAGTCAGGGACTTATTTGTTTTGTTTCTATATGCAGTAAAGCCCAATGCTATCAGGTTAGCTCAGTAGCTAAAGAGCTTCACCGATGTATTGTCGTGGAGATAAAAGTCACTGTGAATGTCCATTTTGCGTTCTCGACTCTCATTTTCAAGAGGATATAGTATCCGAGGTGGTTTAAAATACAAATCCGTGATCCACAATAGAAAAAGGAGAGAGTGTGGAATCCAATGAACCAGCTTGTACCTAAGTTACGGTAAGAGCGAAAAAAGATACGTTCTGCACTGCACGCTAGTCCTTCACTTTCACGTTCCTCATCCACGAATCTTTCATCCTCGCTCAAATTAATGGGGTAATCGTTGCTTTTTCGGTCCGAATCTCTCTCGCTGCTGGTGTAAACAATAGGAAAATGTGAGGAGTCCTTCCTCCGGTGTCGTCACGCTACTTCCGATAGGGGCAAGGCTTTTTTTTTATCAGAGACCAAAAGTTGCGAACTTTATCGTCGTTGTTCTATACTAAATCCTTTCAGCAAAAATATGGCAATATCGCGAAATGATCAAGTATGACACATAGAATGGTTTTGCTATCCCCGTTTAAATAAAAAAAAGTCATTTCAGTAGGCCTTTAAATAAAATAAAAAAGTTATATGCATTAATTTTTTTTCCATGCAGAAAGTAATGTTGAATAGATATAAATGACAAAATAAATGTAAAAATTATAATTTGCTATGACCCTTGCCTTTTATTGAAGGATGGGAGCACCACATAAAGGCCATCTTGTTGGTCAGGATGCCCCTCGGACGCCTCCCTGGGGAGGTGTTATGGGCACGTCCGACCGGTAGGAGGCCACGGGAAAGACCCAAGACACAGTGGGGAGACTACGTCACCCGGCTGGCCTGGGAACGCCTCGGGATCCCCCGGGAGGAGCTAGACAAAATAGCTAGGGAGATGAAATTCTGGACTTCCCTGCTTAGGCTGCTGCCCCCACGACCCGACCTCGAATAAGCAGAAGAAAATGGATGGATGGATGGATGTTTTCTTTTACTACTTTACTGCCTTTGGCTCCAATTACAAAAACCTGGATAATGTCATGTTTGGAAAACAAATGTGACTATTTTAAGATGTAGCAAACACAACACCATACAGCCGAGATGATACAATGTACACATGTTTATGCTGGGGGTGGAGACGTGACCACATGAGGTGACGCACAAATCTGTCAGCACGTAGGCGCCACAGTGAATGAGTGCACGTTTCGTCTTAGAAGTACTGTACTAGTATGTGTGGTATTGTTTGCACACAAGCACACTGGGATGCGTCGTAACTCAGAGCAGCTGCGTGTAGTTTTCTATTTTCTCAAGTCTCATTTCTTTACGCCCGGGATTGAATTAATAAGAGTTTAAAAAAGGAGAAAAGAAGGAAATCAAAGCTGCATAAGGGTTTGATTACCCGTCGGGACAGTGTGTTCCCTGTTTTTTTTTTCTTTGCGATTGTCAAAATGATATCCTTAAAACGCCAAGTGTAGACGGATAGAACACGGTCCCTTGATGTCCCGCACTCACACTGTGCTTCAATAATGTCAAGTGTTATCACAACACCATTGTATTATATGCAACTGACTTTGTAGCTTTTGTAGTCCTTATTTTGTGCACGGAGACAGTTACCAATAATGACTGCAACGATTGCATTAATTACTCGACACATACGGGTTGTGCGCCTGAGCACGCACACAAGCCAAACATGATCAAACGTGATCTTGCGGATTTGTATATATCAGAATCAGAATCAGAAATACTTTAATAATCCCCGAGGGGAAATTAAGATTTTCAGCAATATCCCATTTAAGAGCAGACAAACATTACAGGGAGACAGAACAGGATCGCTGACGGGTCTGCCAACTTCCGGCGGCCCTTACAAAAAAGGTGAGAAACAGGTAAACGCTGGAAAAAAAAATCAGTTTAAGCCTGGGCCCCTGGAGAGAGGGGGTCCAGACTGAGGCCAAGGGAAAAAACTCATAGCCATAGCACACATAAACATGTGTGTAAGAGGGAAACATCAAAGAACACAAAGGACATTAAAAGATTATATATTATATATTTGTATATACCTGTATATCTACCTTGTCTGTAGGCACATGTGTTATGTGAGCAAGTTTTAATGTTGTAAATTTGATGTTTTATGTGTTGTTTACTGTTTTTAATGTAACCTTGCTGCTGCCCTCTTAGCCAGGTCTCCCTTGGAAAAGAGATCTTTGATCTCAATGGGATTCTACCTCGTTAAATAAAGGCTAAATAAATAAAAAAAAAAAAGTATATATTTGTGCCCAGCGCTCATTTCCTCACAAGGCCAGGATATATGTGTCAGATGGTCGCTCTTTACAGGCAGAAGATGGGAAATGCCTAATAAAACAGACAATAGAAGATATGGATTGTTGTGTGTGTGGGAAGAGGGGATTCAGAATGGCATCTGAAAGCGTTTTATTGTTTTGTTTTGCTACCGAGTGGTAACTTCTTGTTGGTAAAGTGAATGCTGAAGAGGGTTTTTGATTGTTGTTTGTATTGTAAAAATGTTACACTGTTATAATTGACTAGGAATTCAAAACGTTTAACACTATTATTTTACAGTAAAACGCTTCAAATTTACTGTAACATTACAACAACTGACTGTAAAAATAATAAAAGTTACCTTTATATTTCACAGTATTTAATTATCCATCCATCCATTTTCTACCGCTTGTCCCTTTCGGGTTGCGGGGGGTGCTGGAGCCTCTCTCAGCTGCATTCGGGCGGAAGGCGGGTTTACACCCTGGACAAGTCGCCACCTCATCACAGGGCCAACACAAATAGACAGACAACATTCACACTCTAGGGCCGATCCTATCCCCAGGTGCATGTTTTTAGAGGTGGGAGGAAGCCGGAGTACCCGGAGGGAACCCACGCAGAGAACATGCAAATGCCTCACAGAAAGATCCTGAGCCTGGGATTGAACGTATTGTGAGGCACATGCACTAACCCCTGGGCCACCGTGCTGCCGATATCACAGCAAATGACTCTAAATTCCAATTAATTTCCTCTTCAGGGGTTCCGTAACTTATACATTGCACACTCTTGTACAGTAGGTGGCGATATGCTGTTGAACCGAGAAAGGAGAACAAGAACAATGGGGGAAAACAAGGTTTTAAAAAAGCATTTTGCTCATTGCCTGGGCAGTTAATAGCTAAAAAAATGAACCGTGGAACTGAATATTCCTATTTCCACTACTTGTAATGGGACCAAATCAGCATGTGTTGTATCTTAGCTAGAGACATATTTACAAACACAGCATCATCCAGTAAGGCGTCTTTGTTAATCCCGCAGCGCTGAGTCAGTCTGCTGTTCCTCCCTCTCTATCCAAACAAAGCCACGTTTGCAGAAGAAATTGGGCCAATAAATCAAAAGTGTAAGCGACACCATGCAGCAACACGCCTGTGTTTCCCTGTCCTGTTGACCCCGCCGCCCCATTAAGGAGCCATGATGGTGCATTGAAGAAGGGAAGCAGCGCAACCGCAAGCCCTTCCTCCTCCTCCTTTGCTACACAGCACCTTTCCCACACATTGTCGGGGTTCACCTCTGACTTTTGACCCCAGTGAAGAGGGGGAAGGGTGATTTTGGAGAAGGCGGATGGGGGGAGTGGGAGAGGGGACCACCCAGCCTGAGCTGTTAAGGCCTCCCCCCCGCCCCTGAGGAGAAGATGGCAGAGGGATGTGGTGCTTGGTTTGGAGGGAGTAGCATTAAGGCGGGTTAGGGAAAGGGAAGAAGATCAAAGATTGGGGTGGCTGGGGGAAGGAAAGGGGGAAAGGGAGGTTTTGGGGGGTCATTTTGGGCTAAAGGTATCAGCAGTGAGGCGGTGAAAACGCAACATCTACAATCAGATCGCTCTCTCAGTCCCTCCTGAGGCTGAGGAGCTTTAAGTGATAACATGAATCCATGAGTGAAGAGGAGTGATTAAGTGTCAGATTCTGTTGTAAATCTCTCTTTATCACCCACTCCCAAACTCCCCCAAAGTAAAGGGTCCTATAGGACATTATTTGGCAGGCAGGAAGCCTATAAGCTCAGATAGAGCTAGTGAGCTGACACTTTTTTTTGTTAAGCTACAGAGCACGAGCAGGCTGCGTCAACAACGTCTCTATCTTCCAGCACTCTTGTTTCAACTCTGACCCGGATTTGAGAGGTGCTAAACATTTATTTGCTTTTAACGGCTTTATGGCCTGCAAGTGACCAATTATTTCCACTCTGGTTTTTTTTGTGTTTTTTTAAAATACTGTAAAAAAAAATTATAAAAATAAAGTAAAAAATACGAAAAACCTCAAAAAAGTCTAATGCAGACCAGTCGTCGAGAGATGTATACATATACATATACATATTTTGGTACCGGTACCAAAATTATTTCGATACGTTTCGGTACTTTTCAGTACTTTTCTAAATAAAGGGGACCACAAAAAAATTGCATTATTGGTTTTATTTTAACAAACAATCTTAGGGTACATTAAACATCTGTTTCTTATTGCAAGTTTGTCCTTGAATAAAATAGTGAACATACAAGACAACTTGTCTTTTATTAGTAAGTAAGCAAACAAAGGCTCCTAATTTAGTCTGCTGACATATTCAGTAACATATTGCGTCATTTATCATTCTATTATTTTGTCAACATTATTAAGGACAAGTGGTAGAAAATGAATTATTAATCTATTTGTTCATTTACTGTTTATATCTGCTTACTTTCTCTTTTAACATGTTCTATCTACACTTCTGTTAAAATGTAATAATCACTTATTCTTCTGTTGTTTGATACTTTACATTAGTTTTGGATGATACCACAAATTTGGGTATCAATCCGATACCAAGTAGTTACAGGATCATACATTGGTCATATTCAAAGTCCTCATGGGTCCAGGGACATATTTCCTGAGTTTATAAACATAATATAATAAAAAAAACAAAAACAAAAGAAGATGTGATAAAATATAAAAATATCGACGTAATCATAGTAGTACCGACTAGATACGCTACTGTACTTGGTATCATTACAGTGGATGTTAGGTGTAGATCCACCAATGGCGTTTGTTTACATTTTGACGTCGGTGAGCTACGGTGTGTAGTGAAACATGTTTAGCTATTCCTCGTCCTGCAGGGATGATACTTGTAAGAAACTTACTTTATTTGTCACCATGGAGGCGAGGATTTGTGATTTAGAAGTAGCTAAAACACTGCAGACTGCGGCTGAACTTTAGCCTCTAGCTAGCCATGTCTTAAAGCACCTTTTCCTGAGGGCGTTTCAGTGTTATAACTTCATCTTTATTGTTAAAATACGTTTGTTCTCCCTTTTCTGTCTACACACTGTGTCTGTTTGTAAATACTCCGTGATTGTGCACTGCGGAACATGCTCGTCTGCTCGTAAACCAGCAATGACACGACGTGACGACCGACGACAGTGGTGTGGGGGTTGGTGGACCGGTACTTTTCAGAGGCGGTATAGTACCCAATATGATTAATTAGTATCGCGGTACTATACTAATATAATAATATAGTACCGTACAACACTAATGCAAACTAACAGGTGGAGCTTCTCCATGTGCTTTTCTTCCTGTCACTCACACACACTTTAGCCATGATTTACTAAGATCCAAATAAGTGCTATATCGCATGTGCGAAGATGAACATTTTAGTGGTCTATTAGTGGGCGTGTTGCAGCTGATCTATTAAGAATGTGTGTACACTGCAAAAAGTCAGTGTTCAAAAACAAGAAAAAAAAATACAAATAATTAGGGGTATTTTATTTGAACAAAGCAAAATTATCTGCCAATAGAACAAGAAAATTCAGCTTGTCAAGACTTTCCAAAACAAGTAAAATTAGCTAACCTCAATGAACCCAAAAATACCTTAAAATAAGTATATTCTCACTAATAACAAGTGCACTTTTCTTGGTAGAAAAAAAAAAAAAGAGACCTTTTTGCTCAATATGTTGAAAAATATTCTTAAATTAAGTAAATGCTAGTGCCATTATCTTGACATAATGATATGCGCTCGGCATCATGATTTTTTTTTTCATGCTTGAAATAAGAAATTATTACTTTAAAAAAGTAGTTTTATACTTGTGAGTGTTGATGACACAGCTTTGCATCAGTTGATATTCTAGCTTCAAGCATGTTTTACTCAATATAGGTCATCAAATCTCAGCAACAAGCTGTAATATCTTACTGAGATCATTTAGGACCAAAACCCTTAAAACAAGTAAAACACTCTAACATAAAATCTGCTTAGTGAGAAGAATTATCTTATCAGACAGAAAATAAGCAAATATCACCCTTATTTGAGATATTTAATCTTACTTAGATTTCAGTTTTTGCAGTGTACAATTGAAAAGTGCAAAAGTGGTGCAGATCGCCTTATTTTAAATGAGATTTTTGCGTACATCCCTGATGTCACCATGGACACACTCATTTTCCTCCACGTTTATGGCATCATATGGTCCAAACTGTGGCGTTCTGTCAAATTGTTGACATGCAGCATACATATATACGTATGTGCCAAGTTTTTTAGGCTACACTGGGGTTGTACGGTATACTGGTGCTAATAAAGTACTGTGGTATTAATTAATTAAAAAAGGTATACTGCCTTTGAAAAAAAAAAAAAAAAAGTTTTGTCCCATCGCGGTGACAACACATACAAGCCGCGACGTGTGTTAAGTCAACACACGCACCACCACACGCACACGGTAATTGAAAGCAGAAAAAGTGTGGAGAAAAAAGTGGGGGAATGGACGCATTTTGGCTTTAAAACATAACAATAAAGGGTCAAACTATAAACACTAAAGCGCCGCTTGAAGAACAAGGCTAATCGCTAACGAGCGGCTAACGTCTCCTGGTAGTGTTTTAGCTACTTCTAAATGACTAATCCTCGCCTCAAAGACGACAAATAAACTATGTTCATTACAAGTATCATCCCTGCAGGACGAGGAATAGCTAAACATGCTTCACTACACACCGTAGGAGGATACAATAGCTAAACGCTAACCGCAAGCTAGCCCTTCTGAATGTAAACAAAAGGGTGGGTCGACACAGATCGATTGCGCCAATATCAAGTACAAGAGCCGTATTCAGTCGATACTGCAATGATTACATCAGTATACAGTCGCGATCAAAAGTTTACATACACTTGTAAAGAACACAATGTCATGGCTGTCTTGAGTTTCCAATCATTTCTACAACTCTTATTTTTTTGTAATAGAGTGATTGGAGCACATACTTGTTGGTCACAAAAAACATTCATGAAGTTTGGTTCTTTTATGAATTTATTATGGGTCTACTGAAAATGTGACCAATTCTGCTGGGTCAAAAGTATACATACAGCAATGTTAATATTTGGTTACATGTCCCTTGGCAAGTTTCACTGCAATAAGGCGCTTTTGGTAGCCATCCACAAGCTTCTGGTTGAATTTTTGACCACTCCTCTTGACAAAATTGGTGCAGTTCAGCTAAATTTGTTGGTTTTCTGACATGGACTTGTTTCTTCAGCATTACCACACGTTTAAGTCAGGACTTTGGGAAGGCCATTCTAAAACCTTCATTCTAGCCTGATTCAGCCATTCCTTTACCACTTTTGACGTGTGTTTGGGGCCATTGTCCTGTTGGAACACCCAACTGCGCCCACGACCCAACCTCCGGGCTGATGATTTTAGGTTGTCCTGAAGAATTTGGAGGTAATCCATTTACCCTGGATAACCTTATCTGGCTTAGTGTAGAAGGGGCCTAAGGAGCGTGATTGGTGTCGGCAGCAGGTAGGGCCACTAATCGATAAACAAGAGTGTGGTGTGTGTAGTCGGCGCCCTGAGCAACAAAGATGGTGAACCAAGGCAGAAATGAGCACTGAGAACCGAACAGAAACACCAAACTAAGAATAATAATAACAAACACAAACAAGACATGACCTGCTGTGACAGGTCATGACAACCGCAGGTTATTGCTTCCAAATACTGCAGTTTGTTTTTCTTATCTGCCTAATCAGTAATGTAACATGATACCCCTTTGTGAAAAGTACCCTGTACTCTATCGTCATTGGTTTGTGTCTGGAAACACTCGTGAGATCAAAGTATAACGGCGTAACCATCGGATGCCTTTTTCCCCCCAGGGCACAGGGACACGCGTCAAATGATCTGCTTCAGAAACGACACAACAAAAAGATCGGTTTTCTTCTCGATGTAGACAGGCGAAAAAAAACATAGTAAACATTCATACGAGGGTTGATGACGTAGCAAGACTTGAGCGACGTCCGAATTCCTAGGGGCGTATTTTCAACACTTCGCCATTGCGATAGATTCTAAAGGCCAAGGGCGAGGGGGGGAAGGGGTGAGATGGAGAATTCCGGTTGGGGCATAGTTTTGATGAATCACATTGTGAGTGCTAAATGATTATATTTGCATCTTCGCATCCTAGTATTGTGTGTGTTCCGATCATCAGCATATATTCTGCATAGACATGTTAAATTGATTGTGCTCCTTATTTTGCTCATTTAATAGACACAATCTGTCGTCTTGTATTCAGGGTAAACATGGGTTAACATGGAATATGTCCAATTTCAATACTTATGTTAAGGTAATGAAATAAATGAATGATAAATGGGTTATACTTGTATAGCGCTTTTCTACCTTCAAGGCACTCAAAGCGCTTTGACAGTATTTCCACATTCACCCATTCACACACACATTCACACACACATTCACATACTGTAGGTCTACAATGGCAATAAAAATATATGGACCTTCTACCATCCTAGTCACGTCCGTGGTGTCCTTGGGCAAGACACTTCACCCTTGCTCCTGATGGCTGCTGGTTAGCGCCTTGCATGGCAGCTCCCGCCATCAGTGTGTGAATGTGTGTGTGAATGGGTGAATGTGGAAATAATGTCAAAGCGCTTTGAGTACCTTGAAGGTAGAAAAGCGCTATACAAGTATAACCCATTTATCATTTATATTTAGATTTTTTATTTTATATTAAAACAATAGTAACAGTAAAACAGCGTCACAATAAGAAACGACATACAAAAATATAATTTTTTTTAAAATTATTGTAAAAAAACTCATATTGTGTTTGATGAGTGCAGAAGACAACAGATAACAGGCGGGAGGAACACGCCAACAAGGAGAGTGACAGTAGCAACAAAGGAGTGTGAACACAAAGACTTTTGGACATGGCTGGGCAAGAATGTGCCGGCAGGTAGTGCTGCAAAGGGGCCCGGGAAGCACAACACAATAGAAGTGCTCTGTGTGTGTGCGTGTGTGTATATTGGTTTACCTGCTCGATGCCTCAAAGAAAGCCGAAACAATGGCGGCCATTCACAAATGCACTGGAATGTATGTGTGTATGTCCACAGTGGCCACGCAGATAAGACGGGGGGCAATCTTTCAGTCTTCTGACGTTCTAAAAAAAAAGAGAGAAAGAGAACATTTAGTTGTGCAAAGCTGCTCGACTTGCTCTGTAATTACACTCCTGTCCAAGATGGCATTAATACAAGTTCTGGCACATAATTTAGAAACAGAGAGAGAACATGTCAATGAGGTCGTCATTATTTCATTTTTAGTTTTTCATTACATTTGACTTTTGTTGCTGTAAAAATCTGCACTGCAACCATACATTTTCCCCATTCTGTGATAAAGAAAAGTCTATCTTATCCTATTATATTTATATACAACATTTAGACACTTAGCTCGCGGCTGTTGATTAGAAGGCAGACGTGGATTGAATGATTGCACCTTTCTTTCAGCAAAACAGCACAAAGTAGAGGAGGAATCAAGGAACAGCAAAATAGTACAGACATAAGAGGAGCCTTTTTAAAAGGTTTTACTAAAGGTTATATTAAAAATATTTTAATAGAGCAAATAATTAAGAGACCTGTGTAAGTATGTATCATTGAGCATGCAAAACATGTGTAGGACAAAATGATACTGCTATTAAATGAATGCACGCTTTACTAATATCAATATATATACCAACATTTAGTGAAACGTTTAGTTGTCTTTCTTTTTAAAATGTCTTTTTCGCTAAACTATGTTTTAACATAGAGCACGTTCACATTTTTAGAAAGTATATATATATATATATATATATATATATATATATATATATATATATATATATATATATATATATATATATATATATATATATATATAAATATATTAGGGGTGTCAACGCATGTGATTATTCACAAAAAATATTGCATTAATCATGTATTAATCAACGCGGATAATCACCCAATTTATTTTGATCTTTCTTGCTCTTTTACCTGAAAGGCAGCGTGGGTTGTTATGCGGTCAGTGATCAGGTATATATCAGTGCAAATTATATATACATACACATATACATACATACATACATATATACATACACATATATATATATATATATATATATACATATATATATATACATACATACACATATATATACATACATATATATATATATACATATATATGTATATATACATATATATATGTATATATACATATATATGTGTATATACATATATGTATATATATACATATATATATATATGTATATATACATATATATATGTATATATACATATATATATGTATATATACATGTAAAGCGACTTTGGGTACTTAGAAAAGCGCTATATAAATCCCAGGTATTATTATTATTATATATGTATATATACATATATATATGTATATATACATATATATATATATATATATATATATATATATATATATATATATATATATATATATATATATATATATATATATATATATATATATATATATATACATACATACATACACACACACACACACACATACATACATATATATATATATATATACATATATACATATATATATATATATATATATATATATATATATATATATATATATATATATATATATATATATATATATATATACACACATATATATATTAGGGCTGCAACAACTAATCGATTAAATCGATTATCAAAATAGTTGGCGATTAATTTAGTCATCGATTCGTTGGATCTATGCTATGCGCATGCGCAGAGGCTTCTTTTTTAAATTTTTTATAAACCTTTATAAACTGCAACATTTACAAACAGCTGAGAAACAATAATCAAAATAAGTATGGTGGCAGTATGCTGTTTTCTTTCAATAAAATACTGGAAAGGATAGAAATGTAGTTTGTCTCTTTTATCCGATTATTAATCGATCAATCGAAGTAATAATCGACAGATTAATCGATTATCAAATTAATCGTTAGTTGCAGCCGTAGTATATATATGCTTGCTTGCTTGCTTGCTTAGGCGGTCCATCGTAGTCGAAGATGACGTAGCTTCCATTTTGTTGCTCTGGTCGGTGGCTATCGTTGCTGACGACGATGCCACTCCATATGACTATGAAGTCCGATCCTGGAACCACACGTCCTGCCACAGTGGGGACATGTCAGGCCTGGATCAGGGGGCTGGGATGGTTCTGGAACTGCATGGTGGTGTCTTCGCCTCCGCTGATCCCTCCGGTGTTGGTTCCGACACTCCTCCAGATACATGACCCCGTCATGGTATAGCGAGCGCCACAACGATCGATTGGCTGCAGCTGTCTCAAGTTCGTAGGGTTTGATGTTGCACCTCTTCAATATCCCTTTCAGTTGGTCTTTGTACCGCAGCTTTTGTCCTCCGGGCTTTCTGCTGGCTGAAAGGAGCTGACCATAAAGCATCTGACGAGGCAAACGGTGTCCTGGCATCCGGATGGTGTGACCAACCCACCGGAGTTGTCGCTGTGCCAGGGTGGCCTCTATGCTCATGGACTCAGTGCGCTGTAAGATGTCCGTATGAGGAACTCGATCCTGCCATGTGATGCCAAGAATGCGTTGGAGACATCTGATGTTAAATGCATCAAGGCAGCGGATGTGTCTGCGGTATATTGTCCAGGCTTCTGACCCATACAGCAGAGTTGAAACACACACCGCCCTGTAGACAGACACTTTCGTTGAGGTTCGAAGGTGGTTGTTTTCAAACACCCGGGAGCGCAGTCTTCCAAAGGCAGAGGAGGCTGAGTTGATACGAGCCTGGATGTCATCATCGATCTGGCATGTTGGGGTCAGAGTACTGCCGAGGTAGCAAAATTGCTCAACGAGTTTGAGGGGTGTGCCGCTGATGGTAAAGACAGGGGGTGTAGGGGATGGGGACCTCTCCTGGATGAGAACCTCTGTTTTCTGGATGTTGATCACCAGACCTAGTGAGCGGTAGACTGATGACATGGTGTCTAGTGCATGCTGCATGGCATCAGGAGTGTGGGCGAGGAGTGCGCAGTCGTCTGCATATTGCAGCTCCTGGATGTTGGTGCCTGACATCTTCGTCTTTGCCTGTAGGCGCCGGATGTTGAATAGGCTCCCATCCAGGCGAAACTCGATGGAGACACCACTATCCTTTGTGATGGACTGGCGGAATAGGAGTGTGGCTGCTGCCAGGAAGAGATTGAAGATCGCTGGGGCCAGTACACACCCCTGCTTCACCCCTACTTTCACTGGGAAAGAGGGGGACTGTTCACTGCCTACAAGTACACAGGCCTGCATACCATCGTGAAACTGTTTTAGGATGCTGAGAAACTTGGGGGGGACACCAAACTTCCTGAGGATGCTCCAGAGCAAATCACGGTCAACTGTGTCAAAGGCCTTGGTGAGGTCAATAAAGGTAATATAGAGGTCCTTGTTTTGTTCCCTGCATTTCTCCTGGATTTGACGGGCAGCGAAGATCATGTCTAGTGTACTTCGGTTCTTTCTGAAGCCACACTGTGTCTCTGGGAGGATGCCCTCTGTTAGAAATGAAAGGCGAGAAAGCATAATTTTCGCAAGTACCTTGCCGGCCACTGAGAGAAGGGAGATACCACGACTGTTTCCACAAGATGATTTATCTCCTTTCTTCTTGTAGATGGTGACAATGTTGCTGTCTTTCCATTCTTGAGGCAGGGCCTCCCTGTGCCAGATGGCTAGTATGAAATGAAACAGCTTCCGCTTCAGTAGATAGCCTCCCTTCTTCAGTATCTCAGCCGGAATTCCGTCAGGGCCAGGGCTCTTGTTGTTTTTGAGGCTCCTGATTGCAGTAAGGACCTCACTGAACATGGGGGGATCATCAAGGAAGGGAGAAGGCGGGAGATCTGGGAGTGCATAGAGCACTGATGGATCAGAGGGGTTTATTTTATTGAGCAGTGAGTCGAAGTGCTCAGCCCAACGCTCAAGAATTTGTTGTTTATCCTTGAATAACACGTGTCCGTCTGCGGATCTTACTGGAGCGATGCTTCGCTTTTGTGGGCCATAGATGGATTTTGCAGCAGCGTAGAATGCGTAGGTATTATTAGCATCTGCATATCCCTGGATCTCCTGGGCTTTTTTGAGCCACCACTCATTTTCCATGAACCGCAGTTGTTTCTGTGTCTCAGCTCTGGTTGTTTTATAATGGTGGAGGAGTGATGGAGAGTGAGGGTTGGAGAGCAGGGCAGCATGGGCTTTGAGCTTGGCGTCCAGCAGCTCCTGTATTTCTACCGAGCTGTTGTCAAACCAGTCTTGATGGTGCTTCTGAGTAAAGCCGATGGTTTCAGAGGCAGCTTGATGTAATGTTGACCTCAGTTTTGCCCACTCACTGTCCATGTCACAGGTGGTACCGTAATCCTCCAAGGTGGAAAGCCCCGCAGCTAGCTTGCTGCGGTAGTGAGATGTACACTCTGGAGAATCCAGGGCCCTGCAGTTCAGTCGCTTTCTTGGCTGCTGTTTCTTGTGCGGGGGTCGGATTTTCATCCTCAGCTTGGATCTGATCAGCCGGTGGTCAGTCCAGCATTCAGCCCCACGTAAGGCCCTGGTTACGCAGACGTCTTGTCGATCTTGTTGTCGTGTAATTATATAGTCCAGCAGGTGCCAATGTTTGGACCGTGGGTGCATCCAAGATGTTATGTATTTCTTTTTTAACTGAAAAATTGTGTTAGTGATGAGAAGTTGGTGCTCAGAGCACAGAGAGAGGAGTCGAATGCCGTTGTTGTTTATTTTCCCAGATCCATGAGGCCCGATTGTTTTAGTCCAGAGCTGGGCATCTGTGCCAACTCGGGCATTGAAGTCACCCATGAGGACAAGCTTATCGGACTTAGGGACTCTGGATAGGGCAGCCGCAAGAGACTCGTAGAAGGCATCTTTGATGTTACTATCAGCATCCAGGGTAGGGGCATACGCACTGAGTAGCGTAGCAAACCGGCCTTTCACCAGGGGGATACGCCAGGTCATGAGCCGCTCACTGATGCCTTGGGGGGACTCTGGGATGTTATTGAGTAATTTGCTTTTTACAGCAAAGCCAACTCCATGGAGCCTACGTTCGCCTTCCGGGAGACCCTTCCAGAAGAAGGTGTAGCCTTCACCGACTTCTGTCAGGGAGTCTTCACCCGACAACCGAGTTTCGCTGAGTGCTGCGATGTCGACATTGTATCTCTTGAGCTCATGTGCAATGAGCGCCGTCCGTCTATGAGGTCTCTCCGTCCCATCCTGCGTGTCGAGGAGGGTGCGGACGTTCCAGGTAGCCAGGTGTATAGTCATATGCTTTCCTTTGTTATGTTTTCGACCGCAGTAGGGGATGCCTTGGTGGCTGCGGTTTGCCACCCAGGTGTGAGGAACAGACAATTTTTGGGTCACCTTTTCCAGACCCTTCCCCAATTTGGGGTGAGCAGTGCGGACCCTAAATAGGGCTGCTCAGTCGCATGGGCAGCTGCCGAAGGAAGATCATGTTCCTGATCCCAATCTTCACAACGACCATCACACCCATGCCGCCTCTGTGCAGGATTCAAGCTAGGAGCTCCCAGTCACATCCTTGACCTGCCCCCGTCGCTTTATCCTGTCGCCAGAGGACTTTTCGGAAGAAGCTGAAGCCTGCGCAAAGAGTGTATTTGTGTGAGGGATGGTGCGCGCAGTTCCTTCCCCCACAATCTTGGCCACACCCACCATATTCCAGTGGCACGAGAAAAACTTGAGACGACCTTCAGGTGAGTGCAGTTGCAGGGGACTGCCAGAGATCCGGTCTGCTGGAAACCTGCCCATGTGTGTGTCCCCGGAGCACAGATTTTTCATTTGGGGTTTACTCCCGTAGCCATACTGCCTCCCGGTTTTACCCACATGGCTGTGGGGTGCCTTCAGCACATTGCTTTTCTGTCAGGGTGTGCTCCCTTAGCCTTTGCCTAAATAAGCTGACCCACAAGGCAATGGGGCTATTTACCCATAGTTGGGGCAGGGTTGACGGGCGTCAGGGCGTGTTCCACACAAAGGTGGGCCTATACGCCACGTCTCTGGGGCCCACTGCTGCTCCGAGATCCCCTTCAGTTTAGTTCGGGGTCTGCAAAGACCCTTATCCGTGTGTGGCCACGAGGAGGCACTGAAGGAGTCTTGGTGGTGGAGAGGCTTTGTACCAGCAGGAGGAGACTTACACACTCGGCTCCTCTTTTCACCCCCCGAAGGGGGCTAGCTGGCGGCGGTAGCTGTAAGCAGAGAGTAGCAAGCAGAAAGCA
>NC_084740.1:11407448-11574948 GCF_033978785.1 Entelurus aequoreus | reverse complement strand
AGATTACAATGTACCCAACAATGAACTAATGACATAATAATCTTAACTTTGAACACACTGCACTGTAGTGAATGAAGGGAATACTTAGTCAACAGCCATACATGTCACACTAAGGGTGGCAGTATGAACAATGCCAACACTGTCATAAATATGTGCCATATAGTGAAACCACACTAAACAACAACGACAAACACATTTTGGAAGAATATTTTCACCGCAACACAACATAAACACTACAGAACAAATTCCAAGAATTCCCTGCAGCACCAACTCTTCCTGGACGCGACAATATAAACAAACGCCATTGGTGGATCTACACCTAACATCCACTGTAATGATACCATGTACAATAGCGTATCTAGTCGATACTACTATGATTACATCGATATTTTTTTAACATCACAAAATCTTTCGTTTTTAAAAAATGTAGATTATGTTTATAAACTCAGGAAATATGTCCCTGGACACATGAAGACTTTGAATATGACCAATGTATGATCCTGTAACGACTTGGAATCGGATTGATAACCAAATTTGTGGTTTCATCCAAAACTAATGTAAAGTATCAAACAACAGAAGAATAAGTGATTATTACATTTTAACAGAAGTGTAGATAGAACATGTTAAAAGAGAAAGTAAGCAGATATTAACAGTAAACGGACAAGTAGATTAATAATTCATTTTCTACCACTTACCCTTAATAATTTTGACAAAATAATAGAATGATAAATGACACAATACGTTACTGCATATGTCAGCAGACTAATTAGGAGTCTTTGTTTGCTTACTAATAAAAGACAAGTTGTCTTGTATGTTCACTATTTTATTAAAGGACTAAATTGTAATAAGAAACATATGTTTAATGTACCCTAAGATTTGTTCGTTAAAATAAAGCCAATAATTAAATTTTTTGTGGTCCCCTTTATCTAGAAAAGCACGGAAATACTTTTGGTACCGGTACCAAAATATTGGTATCGGGACAACACTAGGGCAAAATGTAAATCGTCGCCTATGCTTGCATCAATGCAAGGGCAGGCAATGACAGTGCAAGAAAGGTTTGTGCGGCGACAGGAGGTCACGTTGCACACAGGAAAGCAGCTGTGGAAATCTCTATTTTTCCAGAGAAAGTGTTGTGATAGTGGAAACAATGAAAGTGCTTACTGAGCTGCTGCGTGTCATGAGGACATAGGAGACAGTAAATATCCTTGGTTGCTATTCAACTCATACAAAATGTCCAGTAATTGCGCAGGCGGGTGTTAACGGCTTGCATCATGTACTGTGTAGGATGAAGGACTCCACATCAATGGCAGCCAGTCAACTATCACTACTTCAGCAATCCCTTCTCAAGGTTTATTTTTCCCATCTGGGTTTTTTTTTTTTAGTTTTTCCTTAACCGGATGTGGGTTTAGATTAGGAGATGTTGTTGTGAGTTAGTGAAGCTCTTTGAGGCAGTAGTGATTAGTAGGGGTGTGGGAAAAAATTGATTCGAATTAAGATTCTCACGTTGTGTGATTCAGTATCGATTCTCATTTTTAAAAAATCAATATTTTTGTTATTTTACTTTATAATTTTTTTTTTAATTAATCAATCCAACAAAACAATACACAGCAATACCATAACAATGCAATCCAATTCCAAAACCAAACCCGACCCAGCAACACTCAGAACTGCAATAAACAGGAGGAGACACAAACACGACACAGAACAAACCAAAAGTAGTGAAACAAAAATGAATATTATCAACAACAGTATCAATATTATTTACAATTTCAACATAGCAGTGATTAAACATTCCTCATTGACATTATCATTAGACATTTATAAAAATAAAAAAAGAACAATAGTGTCACAGTGGCTTACACTTGCATCGCATCTAATAAGCTTGACAACACACTGTGTCCAATATTTTCCCAAAGATAAAATAAGTCATATTTTTGGTTCATTTAATAGTTAAAACAAATGTACATTATTGCAATCAGTTGATAAAACATTGTCGTTTACAATTATAAAAGCTTTTTACAAAAATCTACTACTCTGCTTGCATGTCAGCAGACTGGGGTAGATCCTGCTGAAATCCGATGTATTGAATGAGTATACAATAATTTTGAATCGGAAAAATATCGTTTTTGAATTGAGTTGAATCGAAAAAAATCGATTTAGAATCGAATCGTGACCCCAAGGATCGATATTGAATCTCCTCGTGGGACACCCAAAGATTCGCAGCCCTAGTGATTAGGGCTATATAAATAACATTTGACTGATGATTGATTGACTTACAGTTGATGTTTTTTAGACAACACCAGAGATGGACTGTCAAATAACCCTGTGTAACATTTTGTTTGTTTTAAAGAATAAAGAAGTTTTGCTGAGCTTTAAATTGAGCAGATCGCCAAAACATTCACTAATGGTATTGCTGGTATTCCTATTCAAATGACAAGGAATAAATAGCACCATTTCATACAAAAAGATTAACCAAATACTGTATTTTGTAGAATAAACCAAGAAGTCATAAACATGTAATGAGAATGCTAATAAAGTTAAATTTAACATACTACTGATAGTCACACACACACTATGTGTGGTGAAATTACCCTCTGCATAATTCCAACTCTTGATGCTGAGTGTCAAGCAGGGAGGTAATGGGTCTCATTTGTATAGTCTTTGGTATGAACTCAGAATCTACCGATCTCAGGGCGGACACTCTAACCACAGGGCCACTGAGCAAGCTTTGCAATGTTACGTGAAGAAAAAAAAAATGTATCAGAAGAAAAAAGTTGTAAAGTAACAATGATAAAAACAGTGTATTTCATACATGAATTTATTTGCGGCAGTAAATTGTATTCTGAGAAAAAAACGTGTAATGGAACGAGAAACAGAGTTGTAATGTTGTGTTATAAAAAGTTGTAATGGTACGAACGCAAGGCATGGTGAGGCAAGGCCGTCTTTCCAAGATGGGTAAGAATCGTCAAGAAGCAGCTTGCAGGTAAGAAGAAGGATTTATTCTTACATGCAGACAAAAATATGCTGCGCGGTGCCCACGGCACGGAAAACAAGAATGTCTTAGCCAAAAGGATGCTAGTCAAAAACGTGAACTAGGAGCAGGAACCAGAACGTAACTTTGTTGCATGTAGGCAAACAAAAGCACCAGACCGAGTGAGGCGAGAGGACAGAATAAATAGCTCTCTGATTAGTGCCCAGAAGCAGGTGAGCGTCCCAAACACTAATCAGAGGCAGGTGAAAACAATCTGCCGTCATGGCAACTAAAACACAAAACAGGGGTGCTGAAACCGAACGTAAACAACAAGTGAATCAACACGTACACAAACTATGATCCGGATCATCACATTTACGAGACAGAGTCAGTAGGTCAAAAAAGTAAAATCCTAATTTTTTTGAGAACAAAGCTGTAATATTGTAAGAAAAACGTTGTAATGGTGTCATGATCGAGCAGCTCTGCTGCCGCATGTCTGCTTTTTGTACTACTTAAGCTCTCCAGTCCATTCACTCGGCGCAAGTAGATGCCTGATGGGATACCCTTCCAGTCGTGTTCATCTCTTCTGCTTTGGCTCCACTCACGCTTCTCGTTCCTGTGGTTCTGTGTAGTGGTAATTGTTTCCGCTATAAATCTTTTGAGTGCGTTTTCTGTTTCTCCACACCTTGTATATGCATCCTTATAGTTATTTTTCCTCACCCCTTTTTGAGTGCTCTTTTTGTTAAAATTCTAATTATTTCTTCTCTGCGTTGGGGTCCTACTCCAAAGCCGACTGTGACAAATAGATTGTAAACAACGTTGTAATGTTGCGATAGAAAACCCAAATTGGTAATACTGTGGGAAAAACAAAACAAAGTTGAATTGTTCGAGAAAAAAATGTTGCCACAAACATGGAGAAAGTTTTACTGTTGCGAGAAAAAAAGTCGCAATGGAGTGGGAACAAAGTTATATTGTTGCGAGAAATTTAATTGTAATGGAACACAAACAAAATCGTAATGTTACGAGAAAATAAAGTTGCTATGGAACATAAACAAAATGGTGATGTTGAGACAGAATAAGTTGGTATGGAATACAAACAAAGTAGTATTGTTGCGAGAAAAAAAGGTTGTAATGCAACGCAAACAGAATCGTAATGTTACGAGAAAATAAAGTTGCTAAGGAACGTGAACAAAATGGTGATGTTGAGACAAAAACAGCTGCTACTTAACACAAACAAAGTTGTATTGTTGCAAGAAAAAAAGTTGTACGGAACATGAAAAAGTCGTATTGCTGCAACAAAAAAAATCACAATTGAACACAAACACAATTTTAATGTTGCGAGAAAAAAGTCGTGATGGAAAGCGAACAAAATGGTGGTGTAGCAAGAAAAAAGTTGTAACGGAAGACAAGCAAAGTTGTATTGTTGCGAGAAAAAAGTTGTAACAGAACGCAAACAAAATGGTAATGTGACCAAAAAAAAGTTGTAATGGAACACAAACAACATTGTAATGTTGCAACAACAAAGGTTGCTATGGCACACAAACAAAGTTGTATTGTTGTGAGGAAAAAAAGTTGCTATGGAACAGTAACAAAGTTGGAATGTTGCTAGAAAAAACTGTAATATCATGGAAAAAAGTTGTAATTTCACAGGAACAAAGTCGTACCGTTACGATACAAGGTCATAAAGTTAGAAGAACAAAGTCCTACAGTGCCTATAAGAAAGCTGTAATGTTATGACAATATTGTTGTAATTTAAAGAGAAAAAAGTTGTCACATTCCGACAATAAAGTTATATTATGTGAATAAAGTTATTGTAGTTTTCAAAAATACATTGGAATAATACTATAAAAACTTTTTTCAAAGCCAAATTTGTATTGGTTTGATGATAATTTATATTTTTATTAAATAAAATGGTAATATTACACCAAAAAGTCATTTTTAAAAAAATCAAGAGGTCATTATTCCCCACTCTGAACCCAATACATGAAAAAAAAAAAGGCACTCAAGCCTATCTCTAGCATCGCATTACCAAAACATTCAACACATGAACACTTGAGCACACAAACACACTTGCGTGCACACACACCCACACAGTTAAAGCCAAAGTCCATTGCGTCACACCACATCTGTAGTGTGGTGTGTGGGTAAACTTAACTTAAATAAACAAGTTTTAATCACATGGTTTTATCTTTGTGTGTGTGTGCTTCCAGGAATTAGCCTGTTCTCTTGATAAGCATTCACGTCACAACTTTTGGGATCGTTACTCAACTTCTACTTCATTGAGTACACTAAACCGGTCTTTTCATCTGATATTACTTGCAGTAAATTTATGACCCCCATGTTCTGAAGTCTTTTTTTTCACCCTTATCAGTTAATTTCGCCTCCTCTTGTTGGCTTTCCTCACACTGTATTCTCCACTATGTCATCTTTCTCCTGCCCCCCCCCCCCCTCAAGATGAGCGTCTCGCCTTGCAGCACACTGCCAATTACGTCCCTCCTCTACATCCTCCCAATTATGTCACACTCTCCGTCTGCAGCCCCCGAGGGGCTCCCGTCAATCATGGGGTCATAAAACAGCACTCATCCGGCCTACTTTCCATCAGCTCATCGTCACTCAAGGTGTCTCTTGTTTACCTTGCCCTACTTTCCAAACTCACCAAACATGTCTTAACATTAAATAGGCTGCTCGGGTGTGTTTAACCCCCCATTTTATATAGTCTGTTTAATCAAAATGATCAAAAGAGGATTTTTTTCTAAATTATGCTCAAATCCTCTTAATGGCATTGCTGTAAAAAAAACATGGCTTTTTAAGATTGTTTCACTGAAGTGTGAATAACAGCGAAGTTTGAGGCAGTTTATGTAACAGCCAGCTGATGGAAGGATGGAGTAATGCATAAGGGCCAATTTACAGCACAGTAAACCCTCTTTTTCGTGCTCGGACATGCTGGCATAGGAGAATGTTTGTCCCTACGGGGCTTCACGAGTCATCAATACAACTCTTTGACAGACACACACATACTGTATGCTCAGTATCAACACATAAGCCCTCGTCACACACAGTAAAACATTTAACTTTCAACATTTACCAAAGTAAGGCAAAGACACAATGGAACTTCAAAGGTCAAAACACAATTCATCCCATTGGGAATTTTGAAATACATTTTTTCATACTTATTACAAATAATCTGTTAGATTTCTGCCAATATACCGTAAAACATGCCAAAGATCATATACTCAGTTGTGTTAATTCAACATATTAAAGTTGACTATTTTATTAATGTATCAATCATGTCTTCTGCAGAAATAAATACAATATTGAAACTTAGAAACTTTGGAGATAAGTATAATTATGCATTTAAATACTTTTTTTGTATTAGTATGTGGATTGCTACAGTTCTTTATTTAGTCTGCAGAAATGTGAAATAAATGTATTTGTACCTATTTCATGTATGAATAATTTTACTGTGTTATTATTAATCTTTTTGTGATTCAGTGTGCTAAAGTAAATAAATTTTATTTAAAAAAAAAAAAAATTACTGCGATGAGGTGGCGATTTGTCCAGGGTGTACCCCGCCTTCCGCCCGATTGTAGCTGAGATAGGCTCCAGCGGCCCCCGCGACACCAAAGGGAATAAGCAGTAGAAAATGGATGGATGGGAATTAAAAAAAATTAATATTATTGTATTGCTTTGTGTATTCCTGTTGTATTTGTATTGCAAACATAATATATCTCTATTCATGTCTCTTATTTATCAAGACTTAGATTTTTTAATTTATAAGTGTTTAATTATTAGCAATAAATAACTCACAACATTTTGAGATATTCATTTTTATTCATGTATATTTGATTTTGTTTTTTGTTTTTTTTTAGTTGGTATTTATTTATATACCATGCAAAAGTAAATAAAAATACAAAACGTACACAATTTTAGTAATTATGGGCCTGCTGCAATGCAAGCAGCCCATGATGTTATTGCTCATACTTCTAACTTTATTATTATTATTCTTTTTCCGCACGTTTCTCTTACCGCCACTACGAGACGAACCAGCCAACGAACCACCACATATGTTATACCGTCGGAAAGGTGCCACTCGCGGCGATGGCGGGAATCACAGTTGGGAACATTTTGTGTTACCATGGCAACGCTATTCACGAACAAATTAAAAAATAGGCCAATTGATTAGGTACGGCGCGTGGGTTTAATACGAGACGAATCGGTCAACGAACCCCCACATATGTTATACCGCCGGAAAGGTGTACTTTCCAGCTATAAGCGCAACTTTTGAAGTTACCATGGCGACGCTATTCACGATTTAACAAAAAAATGTTGTTTTTTGTGTGCAAAAATGGGCCAATTGAATAGGTACACATATTTTGTTTAATACGAGACGAACCGGCCAACGTACCCCCACATGTGTTATACCGTCGGAAAGGTCTCGTCAGCGCTGATAGACGTATTATAAATTGGGAACATTTTGTGTTACCATGGCAACGCTATTAACGAAAATACAAAAACACCTTTTGTTTAATACAACATGAAACGGCCAACAAACCGCCACATATGTCATACCGTTGGAAAGGTCTCGTTTGCGTCGATAGGCGTACCTTAAATTGGGAACATTTCAAGTTACCATGGCGACGCTACTCCAGAATAAACAAAAAAGTGGGCCAATTGAATATGAACGTACCTTTCTAATGGATAATTTTCCTGCACACCTGCGAGATTACCTCCTCTCGTAGCTCAGCCATTCTTTCACGTAGCTCGGTGCTTAATGTCTCATTTTGTTCACACACTTGTCTACTTTAACCCTGGCTAAAAAGTTTTGATGTCCAATATTTAGTTCTGGCTGGATGGCCATCGGAGTGAGGGGAGCGCCATCGGCTCAGCCTTTCCCCATTAAAGCGGCTGGCTCAGCCTCTAATTTTCTAGAGCACGAAAGCCCAAAATATTTGCTTGGTGAACAAACTGTCGTCACGGCGACATCTTTTATGCCACTGTCATGTGTTTCGGTGAAAACGTTGACACACATGTCCTCTCTCAGAAAATGTCACTTTTATGGAGCTCATGTGTCCCTAACTTTACGTTTCTTTCCCAGCCATACAGCTTACAGTCATATAACTTGGTATGTGACACATGCTAACTGATAGCATGCTACCATTAGCTTGCTAACATGCAAAAATTAGCGTGCTAACTTTTTGAGCTAGTTTTGCACCCGTTTAAGTCGTATAACTTGGTACGTCAAACTTGTAAACTGTTAGCATGCAAACGTAAGCACGCTAACATTAAAGTGCTAACTTTCTTTGCTAAATGTACTAATTTTTGTCAAATTCCCCAGCCATACACCTTAGAGTCATAAAACTTGGTATGTGACACAAGCTAACTATTCTCATGCTCATGTTAGCTTGCTAGCATGCTAAAATTAGTGTGCTAACTTTTTTAGCTAGTTTTGCAACCGTTTCACCCAGGGTCATTAAACTTGGTATGTGACACTTGTTACCTGTTAGCATGCAAACGATAGCATGCTAGCAAGCTAACTTAACCAGGCTAACGTTTTCTTCTAATTATACTTTTTTTTCTTCTATTTCTGCAACCATATACCTTTGAGTCGTATAACTTGGTATGTGAAACATGCTGACTGTTATCATGGTATCTTTAGCACACATGCTATGTGTTATCATTTTTGTGTCAACATGCTACTGTTTTAGGCTAGCTCTGTGGCTCATTTTGTACAGTGACACCTAAAACTCCCGGATTCAAACAATAAGTACGGCGGCTTCCGGCGACCCCCGGCCAGAGGTCCAGGGCACAGATAGCAGGCCCATCAAAATTTTCTAGTTTATGTATTACTGTTGCATTTATTTTGCATACATTTTATATTTCTATTTATATATATCTTAAGTGTTAATAAGTTTCCTTATTTATTATTTAACATTTTAGTTTTTCCATTGTTAGAAATAAATAACATTTTCAGATATTTATTTCTATTTATCTATACTATATTTTTTGTTTGTTTTGTTAGTTGCTATTATTTTATAATTTATGTATACATTTATAAAAATTCAAACCTGACACAATTTAAATATATAAACTTTGCATTCATATGTTTATTACTTTATTCATTTATGAGTCCCTTTTGTATTTATTTTGCAATAAAAAAATTTAAAAAATTCTGCAAAACTCACAAAATGTGTAAGTACATGCTTTTACAAGGATAGCAACATCAGGAAAAGTAGACACAGGTGCATAGTAGTATAAATGAACGGTAGGTTAGAGTAGTTACTAGACAAACTTAAGGTGATGTAAACAATCTCCATGGTGCAGCACACCTCCTAACAACCATGTCTCCACACTCAGTGCCAGACTTGGGTGATTACATCATGGTACGAAACAATTTGGCACAAAAAAAGACGGCATTGTTATCCGTGCAGACCCCCGGGCGGGAGACGGACTGCGATGACAACTCTGCTTCAACACATGTCAGTCCCATTTTTCCATCACTTACACAAGCAGTCAACTTCAGAAGAAGTTAACAACAAAAATCCACTTTCCATAAAAGTAGACACACAGTTGAGTGAAACAAAGATCAATCTATACCAGACACAGATTAGAATGCCGACGATCTTGCAGTCAGGCAGATTTTGATGTGAAGTTTATTTTGCCGTGTGTCTAATTCAATAGGACTGACAGAGACTAAGTGTCAGTATACAAGATTTACGTCAGAGGGCTCGCCGCTAACGCCCTCAAATGCCAGCGTGTCGACACACAATCGCACCACTGAGCATACACACCGCTCTTTTACACTCACAAAAAACATTCGCACAGAGAGAGCGCTTGTTCCTCAACCTCCAGCTTCGAGACGCCGCGCTTCTAGATTTCAAAGGCCAAGGTCAGAGCGAGGAAGTTAGACCGTAATGAGGCCAATTAGGAGGCTGCAGCAAAGGAGGAGTATTCAATTTCTCTCATTCTTCATCTTCTTTTTTTTAAGGACAAAGCCTCGCTTTGTCTTTTTCAAACATCTGCAAAAAATGTTGACAACAATAAACATTCTTCTGGGGAATTTTTCTGCCCGTTGCTACCATGAGCGGACTCGTATACGACCACCCAAACCACAAGATAATTGGAACCGAGCAGGCCTCCAATGATCCCATCCATCCATTTTCTACTGCTTGTCCTTTTTGGGGTCACGGGGGTGCTGGAGCCTATCTCAGCTGCATTCGGGCGAAAGGCGGGGTACACCCTGGACAAGTCGCAACCTCATCGCAGGGCCAACACAGATAGACAGACAACATTCACACTCACATTCACACGCTAGGGACAATTTAGTGTTGCCCATCAACCTATCCCCAGGTGCATGTCTTTGGAGGTGGGAGGAAGCCGGAGTACCCCGAGGGAACCCACGCAGTCACGGGGAGAACATGCAAACTCCACACAGAAAGATCCCGAGCCCGGGATTGAACTCAGGAATACTCAGGACCTTCATATTGTGAGGCACATGCACTAACCCCTGTACCACCGTGCTGCCCTGCCTCCAATGATGCCTTATGAAATATCTAACTTGCGCCATAGTGACCAGACCGATTCCAACATTACCAATCAGACACTCAACATCCTGAGTGAAGATCCGGGTGGTAAAAGGATCAACTCTCGGCCTGGATCGCAACAACATTCAAAATACATTTAAAGTAAGACCTCAAGGTAGTGACCTTTAACATACAGTGGAACCTCGATTTATGAACTTAATTGGATCTTGAACTTCAACAAACAGACAAACAAACCCTGGCGGAGGTAAGAAAGCCTGCATTCTGCAAAGCAATGCGTGCCACTTTAGGCTATGTCTACACAAAGCCGGATAACCCCTTAAACGATTAATTATTTAGCCACACTAATTCATCGTTTAAGGTTCCCCTCCTTGGATAATTTTTCACACGGGTAAGTGCGCCGTCTATTTCTTGTGACGCAAGAAAGACCGCACCCCACACAAGGAAGTGACGTCAGCCAGCTTCATAATAAAGCGGGTTCGTAACTCGTAGCTAACCACTGAAAATATGGAGGCGACTCATCCAGACATGCCCGTGTTTCTCCTTCTGTCTGTACAGACGCTTGTGGAAATCACACATGAATATCTTAAGAGAAAGCGATTGCAGCTATTTCGGATACAACACTTCTCAGACGGCAAAAGAACTTTCGAATGTCCAGGTCAGCTGTGATTCTACTTACCGAAAAACTTTGTCTATTTGTCGAAGAAGAGACAACGAGAATATGATAAAAAAAAAGGTCGCGTGTGCTTTGTATTACCTGGCCGTCGAAGGAAGACAACGGAAAACGACGAATGCTTTTGGACTGGCAAAGCAGACTGTATCAGTTATTGTCCGCCATGTATGTCGCTGACTCAACGTCTAGGTCCAGAGTATATCAAGTCACCAAAACGAATGGACAATGAAGGTGAAGGAAAAAGAGTGAGGAGTGGCCTGACCAGATATCTAGATCCCTAGATTGACTGATGTAAAATATTCACATTGTTTACTTTCACGTTTCCATTAAAGATTTTATTATTTTATGATGGCTCAGGTGTGATTCACTACAATAGGGCCCCACAGCACACTGGATTACAGTTAATTGAAATACCACAACACTGGATATTGTTAAGATAAGTTACATTTAAGAACTTGCACACAAAGCAACACTGGAGGTGACTATGACGTGCGCATTTTCCGCGCATGCGTACTAGGTTGCGCCGCGCCGGCGGACGGAGGGGAGCTTAAACGACCATTGTGTGTGTGTGGACGAGGATAAGGTTAGGTGGGATTTACCCTGGATAACCTTAGCCAGCTTAGTGTAGAAGGGGCCTTGTCTCCAGCGTTTCCAAGGCGACACAGTGCCAGACGGTCACGTCACATCGCCCCCAAAAATGTTTCCAATCCATCCAACCTTGTCTCTCTCGATGTAGTGCGGGGGCTGGAGTCAGCGGCACTTGGACGGAAGGCAGTTTACACCCTGGACACATCACCTTTTCATAAACTGTAATCCAGGAAATATATTTGAAGCCGGTGAAGCCAAATATCAGTTTGTGAGGTATTTACATTAATATAAAGTTAAACTGTTTGTTAACTTTCCTGAAGAACAGCATATTCCAGACTGATATAAATATGTCAACTGCAGAAGACACTGCTTCTCAGAAAGTAAAAGTTGAAAGACACTAAAGTTAACTTGATTGTTTTAACTGGCTGTTTACATTGTCACTTTAAAAGACACGCAACTGTAAGTTTAAAAAAAAATATTTGCTTGAAACAGTGGATGTCCCTGCACAATTATTGGCACTTAAAAATTCATGTTTGTAATAGTAAATATAATTTACATTTTTTAGCATTATGTTTGTCTTCCGTTAGTGTTTACTTTATCCTAAACATTCATGCCACTTCTTTTTTTAAAGTATTTTTTTGGACAGAATAATATGGTACTGTGCCCTTACAACCGTGACAATATCATACCGTGACATTTGATACCATAACATAGTATGCATATAACTTATAACAATATAGATTTTAGGACTGTGAATCTTTGGGCACTGCTTGATTTGATTCGATTCTTAGGGTTAACGATTCGATTCAGAATCGATTTTCGATTCAAAATCTATACTTTAACAAATTTAGGTGCCAGTTCTATGGTTTACTACCTTCTTCCATAAAAAAAAGATAAACAGCTCTGATCAATTTCTAAATTATTGAAAAAAAAAAACTGGTTTTGTTTAGTAAAATGCTTCCCAAACATTAACAGTTTTTTTCAATCGCTAACAAGTGCTTACCCATACTTCAGATACTTTTCCTAAACTCTTAACACAGACTTACACCTACGAAACAATTGGCCAAATGGATCATTTTCTTCTCAAAAACACATTTTGTTAAATATATACTAATTTTTTATTTTCAAATAGAACACATCTTTCTACCATGAATTGATTTACTTGGATCCCGACTTAAACAAGTTGAAAAACTTATTCGGGTGTTCCCATTTAGTGGTCAATTGTACGGGATATGTACTATGCTGTGCAATCTACTAATAAAAGTTTCAATTAATCAATCAATCAAACTCTGCACACACTGACTTTACCAAAACACTGGAAATTCTGTCTCGAAATGAAATTATTCTGTCAAATAATAATACTTGTTTTCACTTCACAAGGTTAAAGTGAATGTATATTTGTGAAATAACCTCAAGGTTGTCATATTCCACCATAAGTGATTCAATTTAATTTATTTTTGTGGTCAGCTGCTTTAATTTAGCACTTCTTGACTTAGTTACCTGCTCCACTTTAGCTGCGAGACCCTTTTCAGTTAATTTAGGTTGTCTCTTTGGTTTATAGTTTTTTCCAATTGCTTACACACTACATTTTAAATGTTCACACAGTTAACAAAAGTCTACACACAGTAAGCAAAACCACTGTGCAGATTTGCCTAATATTAGGCATAGACTCTGCTTCACAGTTTTTGAGAAATATTACACACACCTTCCCATCTTGCACACATAAGGATTGTGATACACACATCTTCACATCTTGCACACAGATAACTATTGTTATACACACATTTTCACACTTTTTACACACACACACTAGGGTTGTGATACACACATCTTTATCTCCAGATTTTTTTTCAAACCTTTTTATTTGTCTCAGATTTTAATTTGTACTGCATGTCATTGTTGACTACTGTGATATGTTACTTCACCTGACTGTGGTAAAAATAAATATTTGCAGTTTGCAGCATCATTCTTGAGCAATTCTTGAAAAGATTACAGGACATTTTTACTTTCTCTTTACGTCCTTACGTATAGGCCCACTTCCTTGAAAAGATTACAGGACATTTTTACCTTCTCTTTACGTCCTTACGTATAGGCCCACTTCAAAGTAAACAATGACGATTGCTATGGAAGTGCCAATATATTTTGTCAAGTTACAGTAATCATTCATCACATATGCTAAAAAGGTCAGGCAAAATGCCCCAAACATGTGATTTCTTATAGTAAAATAGGGTTTTTTACAAATGTGTTTTGTATTTATCACTGTTGTGGGTAACTCACTCCAATAGTGTCTTATCATTTGAAGTCTGTGTGAGTGAGATGAAAATAAAACTGCATTTTTACAAATGCTTGCTTTATTTTGATGAATGGGCATATGTTTTGACCGAAGTGTCATTTTGCAAATAATCTAGGAATTAAGAAAATTTTATGTGGTGTTTGGAAAAGTGTTTATATCCTTTTGAAAAAAGACACACAGCTAGTAAGATTGTGTGTAAGCAAATGGAAAAAACTGTAACTGCTCCACTTTAGCTGCGAGACCCTTTTCAGTTAATTTAGGTTGTTTTTTTGGTTTAACTTCTTCTGGCTTGCTTCTTTCTTTAGGTTTTCAAAGCTGCATCACATTCCTCATATTCAACCACATTTGCATCACGTTCTTCATATTCAACCACATTACTGGCGTCTTTATATTCAATTGACATTTTGTCGGCAACTCAAAAGCGCAAATATGCGCACGTCACTTCATTCATTACATCCATCCAGGAAATAATTATTCAGATTGTTTTCAACAAATATAAGCCTGAAGGACGCCTCGGAATGGAATTCTCAACGCGCTGCGGTATCACTTACTTGTTGTCGTTTTGCTTGAAGATCGCAAGGTTGTAGTGGGTGAGTGTTTTGAATGAGCAACTAATGAAATATGTGTTGCGAGTGTATGGTCAAAGTAAACAAACAAACTCAAAGCCGATGCATGCATCAAACTGTTGGCTCAAACCCAAATGAATAAAACAAAAACAAAACAGCGTCACTTAAACGCTTTGTACTTTCTTTTCATTTCAAAACTAAGGTTCAATACTGAGCGGTACCAAGTGGTTGAAAACCATTTCTGCTGGCGTCTCTTGTGTGCAGCTCGCGCACCTGTGTCAGATTGGCTCGGGCCTGCATTGATTGTGTCACCCCTCAAAATGAAATAAAAATGCGTCATTTAAAGTTTCTCTTTAGATGGCTCCAACACATACAGTCAATCAAAGTACACCAGCTGTCAACATACTGGCTACTGTTGGCATTACAAAAACGGCATAGACTTTTATGTTTCAGTTTTACAGGTATTTGCATGCAAATCATGCAATCCGCCATTTTTACACTACATGTCTTGGTTGGGAACTGTATGTCCACATGTAATGATCACAGTCAAAAGTATTCCAGTGAATAGCTAATATTTTTTTCACTCTTTACTGCTCACTATAGAAGGTACAACAGAAATACGGTTTACAATATGATAGAACAGAAAAAGGTCGCAAATAGAGGCGTCTGTAAATTGAGTTTCCACTGTAAGAGGCTTCCCAAAGGAGAACACAAGCATCCGAGCCCAGCTAGAAGTGGACATGATTTGCTTGCAAGACACCCACCGGGACTCTTGCCCACCTGAAATCCGTGGAATGCACCTCACAGTGGACATTCCTTGCCAGACATATGGAAGCTCTATTTCATGAGAGAAAATAGGAGATTTTAACAGCCACAGTCCACTCTGGGGGTATGAACAAGAAGACCAAAGTGGGGAGTCGGTCATTCTCTGGGGCTCGGCCAATGCCCTAACACTCCTCTACGACCTCAAGAGCAAACCAAGGCAAGAGGAGAAGAGAAGAAGAGGCTACAATCCAGACTTGGTGTTCGTATCATCAGAAAGATCAAAACTTTTCAAAAGGACAGTACTAGATCACATTCCAAAATCCCAATACAGACCTATTTTAGTAGAATCTCAACCAGCACTAAAACCAATGACTACTAAACATCTACAAAGATTTAATTTATGGAAAGCAAATTGGCGAATATTTACCAATAAAAAAGAGAACACTATAACCAACAAACCAACTGAAGTGAATGAATACAATATGTTTACTAATTTATTATGGAAGGCTGCTAAAAGGCACATAACAAAAGGATGCTGTAAAAACTAACTAATAAAATGAGTCCAATGTATGAAGAATACAGTAGTTTATAGCGTGTTGTTTCGTTTTTTGTTGCCCCCAGAAATATGAATACTGTAAGTATTGTATTCATTACGCAGCAGCTGTTTGATTCTAACATGCATCCATCCATCCATTTCTACCGCTTGTCCCATTCGGGGTCGCGGGGGTGCTGGAGCCTATCTCAGCTGCATTCGGGCAGAAGGCGGGGTACACCCTGGACAAGTCGCCAGCTCATCACAGGGCCAACACAGATAGACAGACAAACTAGGGCCAATTTAGTGTTGCCAATCAACCTATCCCCAGGTGCATGTCTTTGGAGGTGGGAGGAAGCCGGAGTACCCGGAGGGAACCCACGCAGTCACGGGGGGAACATGCAAACTCCACACAGAAAGATCCCGAGCCCGGGATTGAACTCAGGACTACTCAGGACCTTCGTATTGTGAGGCACATGCACTAACCCCTGTTCCACCGTGCTGCCCTATAATGTGCATGCTAGTTATAATTTTCATTAACACATTTGGAGGTGTTGAAATCACCAGGTAAAATTATTAAGTTAATCAGTAGCATGTTAATTGCAAAGCCAATGTATCTTAGCATCAAGCTAGCATGTTTTTGGAAAGGTAGAGCCCTACTTAACATACGTTGAAGTGTTTTTTTGAGTCAATTTCTTTAATGGCATTGGAAATTGCAACATTACCTAGAGGTAGTTTGGCTGTGTTCGCTGTCAGTGCTACTGGAGTGATCGTCAAGTGCCGAAGTGCAAAGAGCCGCCTGAGTTGGCAACCGGGCATGACGTCACGCGCAACCCAGATACCGAAAGATGGAATCGTTTTATGTGAGTCGGTGCCAGGTAGGACTGGGGGATTTGGTCGCTGCCACCAAGAACTACCACATAATCTCCCTCCTTTGTACCACATGCATATTTATGTAAGACTCATACTCAACCGCATTTCACCAATAATAGAAAGCCAACTCACCCCAGACAGGTGTTCAGGACCATTCAGATTAAATGCCCAATGATAGCCATACGTGGCATTAAGAATGTAATTTTCTGGTGCATTTGACTCTTAGGTAAACGAGTAAATGTCATTCAAACTTTCTGTGTTCGAGTACAGGGTTGTCTTTCTTCCCTTCGCACAAGGACATAATCCCACCTCTGTTACCTTTCTGATACAAGCAAGACTATGGAAACTCGGAACGAAAGACTGCAAAATGCAGTGTAGAAGGACCTGCTGAGTTCAGGTGAATGGCACCATGATAGGCGTGAATGGGTTTAGTGACGTGGCTCTGTGGCGCAACGGACAGCGCGTTGGACTTCTAGGCATTACACATTTACAAAAGACATTCAAAGGTTGTGGGTTCGAGTCCCACCAGAGTCGAATTTCTTGCGATATGGCTCTATGGACAGCTTATTGGACTTTTAGCCAGTTGACATGATAAAGACATTCAAAGGTTGTGGGTTCGAATCCCACCAGAGTTGTCTCCCTTTCCTTCACGCAAAGGCTATGTCCCAAAACTGTACTGAAAAATGCTGTTCTTTCCAGTGAGTGTAAAAGAACTTGCTGAGTTCAGGTGAACTGCCCTATGATAGTGATCAAATGGCTCTGTGGTACAATGGATAGGAGATTTGACTTCTAGTCGGTTGGGATAAAAAGGACATTTATTGGTTGTGGGTTCAAGTCCCACCAGTGTTGTTTCTTGCTTTCACACAAAATCCCAAATCTGTTTTCTAATGAACAGATGTACTGAACTACAAAAGGCAGAAAATGCCGGTTATTACAGACAGGGTAAAAGATCCCACTGAGTTTTGCCTTGATAGTAATGCACAGCATTCAGTAGAGGTACTGAAAAATTAGTGGCACATTGGACTTGTAGGTAATTCAAAGCAAAAAGTCACTTAGTTTTTTGGTTTGAGTACCACCAATCGTCTTTCTTGCCTTTACAAAAGAACCACGTCCTACATTTGTTTCTGATACAAGCAAGAAGGTAGAAACTTAGCCCTCATCCTGAGGCATCTTCAAAACAATGTCTTAAAAACTAAAACAATGCCATGAACGGTTCTTTGGCATGTTTCACATTGTATTGCAATTTGAAATTGTAGTAAAATTATAAGGGAAAGTTGAGTCCTACCAGGGGAGGACAAACTGTAGAGAACCATATGTACAGAACAACAAAATGGATGGAACAAAAGGAAGTAAAATGGTGGGGTTTTTTTTAAAGGCAGTGTAAAAGGACCTGCAGGGTTCAGGTGAATGGCGCCATGACACCCATGAATTATGTTGGTGACATGGCACTTTCGCTGATGGTCTGTACGTGCCAGCCAACCATCTCCGCGAGTCCATCTTCCCAAAACTCATCACCGGGCAAAGTCCATCTTTCTTTGGCCAATCACGCAACCGGGTCCATCTTTCCAAAAGCCTATCAAAAACCCAGCTCCATCTTTTGGCCGCCCAATCACAGCGTGCATACAAACTTTTTTGTCTTTCCCCTGAGGTGGGCCCAGCCCACCTTTCCTATTTTACCGGGCTAAGTGCATCTTTCTGTGGCAAATCGCGCAATGGGTCCATCGTTAATTTCCAACTCCATCTTTTGGCTGCCTAATTACAGCACCAATACAAACTTTTTGTCCCACCTCCAAAGCGATCATTTGTGAATTGAAAGGTAAAAGCCTTTGTGTTGATCAATTTTGCCTTATTTGTAAGTAACCTATTTCTTAGTGTTGCTCCATAGTTATCCAACAAACATATGCTGTTTTAGTTTTGCCCTCACTTTGATTGTAGTATTGTCTAAGAATTACCACTTTGCACTCGGGTAACAGCTGCCTACAAAAGTGAAACAATTTGTATCAAAAGTTATATTGAAAGCCTATTACATGGTTTTAATCCATTTTTACAAAAATTCCCAATTACTCGACTTTGGTTTTATACAGTGTAAATAGTGTGTAATGTAACATTTTCTCTATAAGTATGTATATTTTTGTACATTTACCTTATACATATATTACTGGATGTTGTAAATCGATGTATATAGGTTGTATTTTGTGTTATTTGTCATATGTATAACAAAACATGCAACTTTTATCTTTATTTTCTCTTTGCTATACATGGTTTGAGGGCTGTTGTTTAGAGTTTTTAATTCGAAAATGAAGGAGAAAAAAAAAACAAGTGAACATTTCCTTAATAAAAAGGGAAATGTTTATGAAAAATGTAAGTAAATATACATGCAGTATGTTTATACAGAGCTGCATGCAAGGTAAAATAAATCACGATTAGATAAATACTGATATATTTTATACTATGGATAAATATAGATCTATTTAACACTATACAGTATATGATGACAGATGATACCAATTGGCTATATACAATATGATTAACTAAAGTTACATTACTAGCAGTAAAAATGGATTAAACTCGCCGCAATCTGTGATACAAATGTTGTAACGCATCACACTTGTTGCAGGAAAGGAAACAAAATTGTATTTATGACTCAGCCGTGTCCGTGATTCAAACACTGCTCTCTTTGTCTTTCAGTGTTCAAGGACCTATTGGAATAAGCTGATTGGCACCACCACAGCAATATAATAACTAATATATGGCTCTGTGGCGCAATGGATAGCGCGTTGGACTTCTAGTATGTGATAAAGTAATTCAAAGGTTGTGGGTTCGAGTCCCACCAGAGTCGTCACTCTTGCCTTTTCACAAATCCTATGTCCCACTTCTGTTATGATTCTGATAATAGCTCGAGAGCGGAAATTTTGTCCCCAGTCCATGTCTTCTTTAAGAAAATGTCTGAAAGCCAAACTCACTGCCATGAACAGTCCTTTGGCATTTTGTGTGTGATGTGCAAGGAATTTGAAACTGTAGTTAAGTCACTTTATAGTTACCGACAGGCTGAATAATGGATTATGCTGTTTGTGCAGAAAAGCCAAAAAAGACTGAAAAAAGGCAGAACAATGCATTTTTAATCGGTTGTATTGGAGTGAAAGGCGCCGTGAATGGCACACAATGTGTGGCACAATGGACAGCACTTTGGCTGGTTCAAGTCCCACCAGATTATTCTCCATCTACACCAGTGGTTCTTAACCTTGTTGGAGGTACCGAACCCCACCAGTTGCATATGCGCATTCACTGAACCCTTCTTTAGTGAAAAATAAAATGTTTTTTTTCAAATTCAAGACCAAGTTATATGTTTTTGGTAACACTTTAGTATGGGGAACATATTCTAAGTAACAAAGACTTAATTTAGAATTTTTTGGACACTAGGGGAACATATTCTAAGTAACAAAGACTTAATTTAGAGTTATTTGGTTAGGGTTAGGGTTAGAGGGTTAGGGTTAAAATAAGGCCAGGCCGAATAAGGCATTAATAAGTACTTAATAATGACTAGTTAAGAGCCAATATGTTACTAATTTGCATGTAAATTAGCAACTAATTAATGGTGAATATGTTCCCCATACTAAAGTGTTACCATGTTTTTTACTGGTGCACAAAATGAACCGTGCATGAACATCACCTTGTTCAAACAACAAAACCAACACAGTGCATAAACTCACAACAAATTACACACCTGCAAATCAGTGTGACTTCTGCTGTTGCCGTATCCGTAATACGCCGATAGGGAGAAGTTTTTATTTACACGATGAGTCGGGTGTGTTTTGAACTCCGCCGAACCCCCGAGGCCGACTCACCGAACCCCTAGGGTTTGATCGAACCCAGGTTAAGAACCACTGATCTACACCTTCGCCAAACGGCCGTCATGAACGTTGTTTCAATTGAAAACACTTAAACTAAACAAGAACGACAATGGATAAATAACACAAAATGCAACAAAGACAGTATTGTTAATGCTTTGGACTCAACTAATAATGAGAACTAATTCAAAGATTGTGGGTTTGAGTCCCACCAGAGCCATCTTATGGTCAGGCTAATTGTTATACAACAGTCACACTACAAAAGCCACAAGGCTACCAACTGTGTCTTCGTGTCAGCCCTATTTCCCAGTATAGCTATTGTTTGTCCTGTTGTTATGGCAACAAGATAGGGATTTAGCAACAAACCACACACAGTCCCCACCTAGCATGTGTCTATTAACTTTCATTTCAACAAGGGAATGTACCATAGTTCTGGCTCATTTAACTGTAACTCATCTAATGAGAACATTTTATTCTGGAAACCTCATAAAGTCAGAGAGTGCTTTGTTGTTGTTTATGACAAATTGTGTGGTTTAATTAGGTATTAAAAGGTTGCCCAGCAGCTCTTTGTTCCTGTTCTCTCTGGTGGTGAAAAGCAGCTTTGGCGCTGACTCACAGCAGACGTCATGACCCCGTTTCTGACAGGTACTAACCTTTTTTGGCATGCTTAACAGCTCAGCTTTACTGAAAAGGAGTTAACGGTCAAACCTGAAAACGAGCTTTTAATTCTTCTTTTTTCTTTTCAATCGACAGAGAAAGTGAAAGGCGGTTTGAGAGACTGTTGTAATCTTGAGTGGGAGTTACCGGACACATTTATAATGTCAAGGGGAGGACTGGAACAAAATATTTGTCATATTTGTATCTTTATTAGATTGTACATATTTCATTACGTGCAGTGATCGACATCACTGGGTGATAACCCACATTTTACAATGCAGAGTAAAACACAGCTTTTTCTTTGTTTCGTTTGTGAGGTTGACAAGACAAAAAAATTGCACTAAAAACAAATGACAGAGGAAAGTAAAAGTAATTCTTACCAACACAATATTATGGATTTTTAGCTGTTTGTTGTACAATGGTCGACGGGAATAACGCGCAGAAATTTCCAGAAAACAAACGAAAATCCCCAAAACACATGCAATACGAGGAAAACACAATGGAAGTACGATTGAACCGGAAGTTAGCTATAAAAGGCCAAATGGAGCAAAAATAAATACAAAAAAATTGTTTTGGGTAATTACTTAAAGGGTACCTGCTGTTGTGTATTTGGGATCTGCAAAATTCTAAAAAGAATTGAAGTCAAACCATGTAGACATGGCAGTATTTATGCCTTCTTTCAAAATTCCTCCAAAGGAGCCGTTTGGAATTTTTTATTTTTTATTAATCAATCCAACAAAACAATACACAACAACACCATAATAATGCAATCCAATTCCAAAACCAAACCCGACCCAGCAACATTCAGAATAGCAATAAACAGAGCAATTGAGAGGACACACAAACATGACACAGAACGATCTAAAAGTAGTGAAACAAAAATGAATATTAATAACAACAGTATCAATATTAACAACAATTTCAACATAGCAGTGATTAAAAATCCCTCATTGACATTATCATTGCAGACATTTGTAAAAAATTTAAAAAAAGAACAGTAGTGTCACAGTGGCTTACACTTGCATCGCATCTCATAAGCTTGACAACACACTGTGTCCAATATGCTCCACAAAGATAAAATACGTCATATTTTTGGTTAATTTAATAGTTAAAACAAATTTAAATAATGGATCCCATATTCCAATATATGACTCATTATTATCTAAACTAATTGCAGTTTTTTCTACTGATATCATCTCCATAGCTTGTGTATACCAGTCAGTATGTGTTGGACTATCAACATCTATCCATTTTTTTAATAATACCCTTTTTGTTATTATGCATATTGAAAGAAATGCATTTTTTAATCTTTGATGACACGTTACTAAATTGATGGAGATCCCCAAGAATACAAGTTTGTAGTGTCATTGGGATGTTTATATTAAGGAATGTGATTGCTTCTTTTGTTGTTTTCAACCATAACTCTTTTATTCTCTGACATTCCCACAATAAATGAACAAGAGTTGCCTCGGCTGCCCGACACTTCATACATAACTTGCTATCTACTACACCAATTGTAAACAGCGGAGGAGATGTAAAATATCTATTCAAGATCTTAAATTGAGTCAGCTTATCTTTAATGCTTCTAAAGGGCTTATTGGCATTTTTCCAAATATCATTCCATGATACAAAGACTGGGATGATAGGTTGATTGGCAACACTAAATTGGCCCTAGTGTGTGAATGTGAGTGTGAATGTTGTCTGTCTATCTGTGTTGGCCCTGCGATGAGGTGGCGACTTGTCCGGGGTGTACCCCGCCTTCCGCCCGGATGCAGCTGAGATAGGCTCCAGCACCCCCTGCGACTCCATAAAGGGACAAGCGGTAGAAGATGGATGGATATGTCTCTTTAATCTAAAATGTTTAAGTCCACCATCCATTTCCGAACACATGCATCATTTGCATTTCTAGTATGGTGTTCATTTATTATTCCATAAAATAGTTTAATTAATTTCTTGATTGTATCTTGATTAAAAAGTGCATCTTCCAGTTCATGGCTATTTAAAGACATACTTTCAGAGGATATGCAATTATTTACAGCGTGTTTTAAAGTGATAAAATTAAAAAAATTATTTCTGGGTACATTATATTGATCTACTAAATCATTGACGGTTTAAAAGAGTTTTTATTAATAACATGATGAGGTTTAGTAGTAGAATTTGACCAATTTTTTCCCATGAGTCCGCCATTGTAGTCAGTAAGCTCCTTCTTTATATCCTTTTGTTGTGGGGCTGACTGGCTCGCACATGCACATGCATCCTCCGCTGTTCACCATTTCTAATACAAAGTACTGTATAGTTCTAACTTATATCTGTCAGTAAACTCCATATGGAAGCGCTAAAAACTACAACATGGCTGACAGGGAGAAGGCACAGTCAAAGTTGAGGCACACAAGACCGCCCACAAAATTGCGCATCCTGAAGAGACAGTCAGAAAGCGGCTTGAAGATGGTCTGTAAAACATAATCTTTGCAACATTTGACCAGATAACCACCATTCCATTTTATGTACACCACAAGGAAGGGATTTAAAAGTAGAATAAAATCATTATATTGACCTTTATATGTGTGGGTAATTGATTATAATTGGAATTAAATACATACATGTGTTGTATAATAATGTATTGTGTGTCAATAATGTATTCAATATAAAATATATTTAATAATTTTAACTATTGATTTAATTATTTCATGATTTAATTAATTAATGACACATTTAAGTAATTATTTCAAAATTCTTTATTTTTATTTAATTGTGTCCCATTTGGCCTTCCGTAGTTAGCATGCTAGTAGGAAATCAGAGGGATGTACAAATACATGAGCGGATACTGGAGTAAAAAGGTCATTTTTTTGTATTTCCATCCATCCATTTTCTTCCACTTATCCAAGTCAGGTCGCCAGGTCAGCAGCCCAAGGAAAGAAGCCTAGACTTCCCTATCCCCAGCTACTTCATCCAGCTACTCCCGGGGGTTCTTGAGTTGTTTCCAGGCCAGCTGGGAGACATAGTCCCCCCAACGTGTCCTGGGTCTTCCCCGTGGTCTTCTACCGGTCAGACATGCCCTAAACACCTCTATAGGGAAGCGTTCGGGGGGCATTCTGACCAGATGCCCGAACCACCTCATCTGGCTCCTCTCAATGTGGAAGAGCAGCGGCTTTACTCTGAGCTCGAAAGAGTTCACCCTATCTCTAAGGGAGAGCCCCACCACCCGACAGAGGAAACTCATTTTGTACCCGTGATCTTGTCTTTTTGGTCATAACCCTAAAGCTCATGGGAACGTAGATCGACCCGTAAATTGAGAACTTTGCCTTTCGTCCTAGCTCCTTCTTCACCACGACGGATCATTACAGTGTCTGCAACACCGCAGCTGCTGCAGTGATCCGCCTGTCGATCTCATAATCTACTCTTCCCTCACTCGTGAACAAAACCCTAAGGTACTTTAACTCCTCCACTTGGGGCAGGATCTCCTCCCCAATCCAGATATGGCACTCCACCCTTTTCCTTGCAAGAACTATAGACTGGGACTTGAAGATACTGATTCTCAACCCAGTCGCTTCACACTCAGCTGCGAAACGATCCAGTGTAAACTGAAGATACTGGCCAGATAAAGCCAGCTGGACTGAATCATCTGCAAAAAGCAGAGACCTAATCCTGGAGCCACCAAACCCGATCCCCTCAAAGCTCTGGCTGCAACTAGAAATTCTGTCCATAAAAGTTATAAACAGAACCGTCCACAGTTCCATGACCAGGACAAAAACAACACTGCTCTTCCTGGATCCGAGGTTCGGCTATCCGGCGTAGCCTCCTCTTCAGTACACCTGAATAGACCTTACCGGGAAGACTGAGGGGTGTGATCCCACGATAGTTGGAACAAACCCCGGTAACCCTTCTTAAAGAAAGTAATTGGCACTGCCCCCGACGTCCACGCAATGTTGCAGAGTCCTGTCAACCAAGACAGCCCCACATCATCTAGAGCCTTACATCCACCTCTGGGGCCCTGCCACCGAGAAGCTTTTTAACTACCTCGGCAACCTCAGCCCCAGAAAGAGGACAGTCCACCACAGATTCCCCAGGCACTGCCTCCTCATAGGAAGACGTGTATGTGGGATTGAGGTGGTATATATTTAACATACTTTTAAACAGCATTAAAGAGCTACAACTGTTTGTGTGTGTTTTGGACTTTGCTCAGAGTTTCAAGTTGCATGTGTTGGCCACCATAGTGTTAAATTACCTGACATTTGTCGTTGTTCGGGTCTAGTGTGCACATTTTTAAGCTCTTTTCAAAGTATACTTTTTTTTTTTAAATCAACACAGCATAGCTAAATTAGATGGATAGGTTAGGTAGATAAATAGACGTTGTGACGATCGGTCACTTAATTTCTGTTTGTTTCCTTGTTTTTGAATGTACTTCCTATCAGTGCTCTTATTTTGGTTTCCTGTTTGTTCCGCTGAGCACTGTTCGTTCACTGACCTGCCGTTGATTGGCAGCCGGTCCGCTGTCATCCCCGCCAGCGTCTCTTCCCACGGCACCGCCACCTTCCACTTCTCTGGCGCGCCTTCGCACGGCGCGGACATCTTCCGCGTCACCGGAGGGACTCTGCACTCTGCATCTTCATCGTTGGCAGCGGATCCACCGACGACGTTGTCATCATTGTCGCCGCCAGCTGCGCGACTTCCTCCTCGTCGGCCACTAATGTGGCCGTTCCGTGGTCGCCCACCTCGCCAGTTCCAGCGGCGTTCAACGCGTCCAATGCTGAAGTTGAACTAAACTGAAATGCTGACAGAATGTAGTATGAATGTAAGAATAGATTGAATGTTGGAATGGTTTGAATGTTGAAGAGCTGACGCTGAACTGAAATGCTAATGGTATGTAGGATGAATGAAGAAATGGTTTGAATGTTACAATTGTTTAATTGTTGAAATGGTTTGAATGTCGAAATTGTTAAATGCTGAAATGGTTTGAATGTTGAAAAGCTGACGCTAAACTGAAATACTAGTGAAATGTATAAATAGTTTGAAAGTTGAAATAGAATGTTAAAATGGTTTGAGAGGTGAAAAGCAGAAGCTGTACTGAAATGTACTATGAATCTTGGTATAGTTAGGAGAGTTAACATACTCCAAGAGGTTATAATAAATGATAAATGGGTTATACTTGTATAGCGCTTTTCTACCTTCAAGGTACTCAAAGCGCTTTGACAGTATTTCCACATTCACCCATTCACACACTGATGACGGGAGCTGCCATGCAAGGCGCTAACCAGCAGCCATCAGGAGCAAGGGTGAAGTGTCTTACCCAAGGACACAACGGACGTGACTAGGATGGTAGAATGTGGGGAACAAGGTAACATAATCTATATATTTTAGTTGTAACTGTATCACATTAGCTGGCATAAAAACTCAGCATGCTAACAGACTAACAGCGAGCCTACTTGTAACATGGCGCCAAGTAATGAAATCCATGAGTATTAGGTTTACAATGTACAATATTAGCCAAAATGCTTGAAAAGAAAAATGCAAATAAATGAAGAGCTAACATACTTCTAAGAAGGAGGCAAGTAACGAAATACATGTTCACTAGGTAAAACAATAGGAAACTAGGGAAAAATGCTAGCATAAAACATTAACATGCTAACATTTCCAAAACATTTGGGAATTTCAGGAAAAGTGGGAATTTTTTTGAAAATGGTGAAAAACTTGAATGGTCTGAATGAGTTGAAATGGTTGGTGTTGACATTTTTCAAATCGGTGGAGAAATGTTAAAGTAGTAACATGTTGAAATGAGAAATGGTATTACGGAATTCCTGGAATTGCAGGGAAACGAAACCGGGAATTTTTCCAGTTCAAAAAACAACTTTGTTTTTGGTCCTGATTAAGAGGAATGTTTTGATGGTGGAACGGTTGAAATGTGTTGAAAAATGTGGGAGGAGTAGTCGCCAGAAAAAAGGGTGCACATAGGGCTTTGGAAAAGCAGCAATTCGGGAAAATCCTGGACTTTTTTTTAACTTGGAAAAGGGGAAGTTTGAATTTCCAGAATAGTGGAATGTGTTGAAGGTAGAGTGGTTTGAATAGGTTGAAAAATGTGGAAATGGTGGAAGTTTTAAAAGTGGCCAATTCATTTTGAATGGGAAAAATGTCCAGGAAAACCTGGAATTCTGGGAAATCTGGACATTTTTGGAATTTGACAAGGGAAAGCCCACGATTCCCGAATAGGCTGAACAGTTTGAAGTTGGAACGGTTTGAATCGGGTGAAAAATGTGGAAGGTAGAGCACGCCAAAATCTGGAGATGGAGAAGAATAAGAAGAAGAAGAAAAAATAGATGAATTTTGATGTAGAAAACCATATGTGTGAATGTTTGGAGCATTCACACAATAAAGCAAAGTGCAAACATAAAAACTTCCAAAATATATTACAGCTGTGTTGCTTCTCGGGACGGTTTTGGCCAAAAGGCTCCATCTCAAAGAGCGGAAAACCCCATCTGCACCGAACTTCAGGAACTGGTTAAATGAACTTGTGGACGTAATGACTCTTGAAAAAATAAGATTTATAAACTCTACAAATATGAACAAATGGGAACTAACCTGGAAGCCTTTACTGACATAAATTGAATCATAACTTATAGACATTCCCCCCCCCCACCCCCCTCGGGAAAGGGAGGGGAAGAAAGGAAAGAAGGGAAAGGAAAGGAATAAATAAATAAAATTGTTGTATCTTTTTTGTAGTTTATTCCTTTTTTATTTAACATTTAAAACTAGATGAGGCAATTCCTGAAGCAATTGCGTGTGAATGCTCCAATGCTGAAGATGAACTGAAATCCTGGAATTTTTTTAGCAAAAGATAATAAAAAAATAAAACTAAAAATAAAAACTAAAACAGCCTAATAGTTTTGACTTGCAGTTCAGTAAAATATTTTTTTAAATGTTCCTGTTTGACATTTTTACTACACAATTGCATTTGTATGCAAATATTAGGGTATTTTCTTCAGCAAATTTAATTTATGCAAGCAAATAATAACCCGTGATTAACCATTAATATGATTTTTTTTTTTAATAATTGTTTGACAGACCTAAAACGGTATATATATACACATACATATATATACACATACATACATATATATATATATATATATATATATATATATATATATATATATATATATATATATATATATATATATATATATACACACATATATATATATATATATGTGTGTATATATATATATATATATATATATATATATATATATATATATATATATATATATATATATATATATATATATATATATATATATATATATATATATATATATATATATATATATATATGTATTTTTTTCCAACTCATACATCTTGTTATCAGGTTTGATCGACCCAGGTTGGATCCAGACACGTAGTCTGGACAGTGTCTGGGGTCAAGGCCCTCCTGCAGAGCCCTCCTCATAGGTCACATCCTGTCCGAAAGGGTTGGAGAACGGGAGGGGCCGGTGGGCTCCTTTTACCGTGAGAGGCGGGAGGCTGAATGTCAAAGGTCGGGACAGCTTTCTCAGGTTTCAAAGCTTGCTCGGGGGCCGAGGTCGTGGGGGTTACTGTGGGTAGTTTAGCTCTAGTTAGGGCCGCTGTGTCGTTGCACATCACGGTAATGGCTTCCGCAATTAAACACTAAAAATGGAAGCAGTTATAACCTCTTGTTAAAGTGGAAGATTGTCGGGGGGGGGGGGGCAGTGATGATGTCCATTCACATGATCGAATCCCCTTCTTTAGGGCCTCCTTACCTGCTGTGTGGTGCAGCACATCGAAGAATGTTTTCTTTCTCGGCAATCAACAATTGAGGGCAGCTTAGCTTTTTCAGCCCGAGTGGACAAACACAACCTCAGTATGAGCTCACTGGAATAAAAGTGCTTGAGGAGTGTGAGTTAGGGTGTGTGTGTGGAAGTGCAACTGACTGTGGAAGATGGATGGTGGAGCGGAAAAGGCCCTTGTAGTTTATGGAGGCAACACCACAGGACCACTATTGAGAACGGTGCAGGAGAGATACAATTTCTTTTGGACCATTTACCATGTTCAGTAACCCATATCTGATAAATTACTGCATTTTCCAAACACCAAAAAGAAGGAATGCAGTGCTAAACAACTATACTCTGGCTATGAAATGCTGAGTTTGACACATTACAGAAAAGCAGCTACTTGAGTGCCTTCGTACTTTCTTGACATGCTGCAGCTTTTGGGTCAAAATGATTGAATTGCACAGATTTGCTTGAATGCAACAATGTAAAAAGATTACCTTGAAGGCACCTTCAACTGTAAACACACCAAAGTAATGGAATTGTTTCGTAATCAGTTCCCTGATAATAAAAAAGCTTTACAAGCGTCAAGAGTACCATCAACTTCAAAGTCAAACGATCCGCTTTTCCAACAATAAACATTTATAACTGAACACAACTAACCCTTCATGTTCTATTTTTATCAAACACCAATGATTGATAGCAGAGGAACAATCATAAGACTTACATAGTCTTATCGTCTGCTTTAAAGGGTTAGATGACTGAAATGTCCCTAACAAGTTTTCTTTATGTATTTTTGGCCCCTGAAACTGCATCTGGCAGTCATTTCCCATAATATCAAATAGTTTTTGAGTAATCGGTAGACCTTTTCCATCAGCAGACTTGAGATGCGCGTGTATCATCATCAACAGAACTGAAGCCCTTTTCCAAGCATAGACAGTGTGGATAAAGGCAAGGCAAAACTAGAATTTTGATCACTTATTTGCATGTCCATGATCATCTCAAAACTGATGCTGACTTCTCTGCTTCTCTATTTCCTCTTTCACAGACACCATAGCTTTTTTCCTCATGCTCTGGAGAAAGACATCAGTAGAAGAGGACGCAAAATACAGAATAAATACCTTCTTTTTCTCTTATTTTTGAGCGTCAACCCTGCTCTTCTTTTTCCATTTGGCCGCAGGTTCCTACTCAGTCTTCCTCCCATCAAGGGTGCTCCTGATTTTTGGGATGACATTTAGTTTGAGTCTTTTACATTTTTTCCAATCCAAACTCAAATCAAAACCCTTCTTCAAAGTCACAATCATTAAAATTACACTCCTCTTGCTTGGTCCGTCCCATTTTGCGCAAGAGGTCCATACTTTCCTCATATTCCCATCATTGCTACAACCTGCAACAACAGATCTGGCAGGAATATTTGATAATTTCTTCAAATTCTATGCGAAAATATCATGATCACGGATGAAAATGCTACCAAAACATCTTCTGTAGGTGACGTCAGCAGGGTGATGCAGGCCCGCCCACATTTTGGAGCTAAAAGTAGGCTTTTTAAAATACAATAGAAACGCACCAAAATCACTACTGTGTCTATTTTGAGGGGAATTTTACTTGTAGACATATTTTTAGGTCCAGAAATATAGAATAAGTACCAATGTTTAAGGTGCAACTTGGATGTTTCCAACTAATTAGTAATGCTAGCAACATTTTAAAATGGCGGACTCGTGCAAAGCTATTTTGGTAAACCTCAACCATACATGGCGAGATACCCACTGATATAACTAAGGTAAAATACATCACTGAAGTCTCAAATTCCAAACGGCTCCATTGGGGCAAGTTTGGAAGAAGGCGCGATTGTCTTATAAATATCTCCAACATGATTTTAAAATTTTCGGTACAGGTAGGGATCCCAAATGCTCAAAAACATGTACCAACAGGTAATAAAACTTGGTTTTGCAGTACATGATAAAAACGAAAACACCCCATTGGTGTCTCAGGTCAATCTTTTGGCTCCGGGCCCTAAGAATAAGTAATTGTGTGGGGCTTTCACATTGAGAAAGTGAATGTAGTTATATAGTGGGAGAAAAGAGCAACTCTGTGAAAAGAAAGAGATTTAGCGTGGGTGTGGACAAAACAAAAGAGTACGCTGCCAAGAGTGTGAAGCGAGACAAAGACGTGAAAGTTACAAGCCTGTAACAAAATGTTCTGAAGAGTTCTGAAAGATTCAAGTTGGATCATGTTGACGTGTGTTTATGTCTGTGTGTGTGCCTGGATCAGAGAAGTGCAGCACTTCTACAGGTGTTATCTCACTTACTGATAAAGTGCACAGCATGGCGTGAGGCAGAAAGGAGAGCGGGTCAGGCTTACATAACTGGCTCCACAAACTGCCAACAGCTGGCGGGGTCCGAGCTAAAGCCTCTCTGGGTGCCGATCCAGATGTCATGTGTCTGTCGGTAAGCACTTGAGAAGGACTGAGAGACCCTGGACACGACCGGTTCTGTTTCCCATCATAATGAATCTCCCCTGTGCTGAACTTGTGTTCTGATCCAAGGCCAAGAGGGAGAAAAAAAAAGCCACATTCACTCACACTGATCCACTTAGTCATTTCAAACAGTTTGAATTAAACAAGTGATGATGGAATGGAACACTTTGGAGACTGTGACCGCTCATTACCATTTATCAGCATGAGGTAAACTGTGTTTCTTGAATACGTCATTGCAAGATAAAGGGTTAAAGATGTGGAAAAAGTGCAGGTTCAAAACGGGCAAATAAGTAGAAAATCATACAAAGCACATGATTAATACACCATCTCCCTTAAAATGTTGTGGATGAAAGGATTCTGTCACTTATTAATGTAATGGTCAGTGTCGGTTTACCGTATATGGACAACAGGTTTTTTTGCCTTCAACTACAGTACTGTCATTTGGCTTATAGCGTTATATGAAAGGCTTATGGATTTTTCCGTTCATAATCCTATGAACACTTTACACAGCAGTAACAGAACAAAACAACCAAAACTAACCCAACAATTTAACAATGCCAAAACAACACATTAGAAATCATACTAATTAGAGATGTCCGATAATGGCTTTTTTGCCGATATCCGATATTCCGATATGGTCCAAATCTTAATTACCGATTGCGATATCAACCGATACCGATATATACAGTCGTGGAATTAACACATTATTATGCCTAATTTTGTTGTGATGCCCCGCTGGATGCATTAAACAATGTAACAAGGTTTTCCAAAATAAATCAACTCAAGCTATGGAAAAAAATGCCAACATGGCACTGCCATATTTATTATTGAAGTCACAAAGTGCATTATTTTTTTTAACATGCCTCAAAACAGCAGCTTGGAATTTGGGACATGCTCATACATATTGTAGCGTCTCGGAAGAGTTAGTGCTGCAAGGGGTTCTGGGTATTTGTTCTGTTGTGTTTATGTTGTGTTACGGTGCGGATGTTCTCCCGAAATGTGTTTGTCATTCTTGTTTGGTGTGGGTTCACAATGTGGCGCATATTTGTAACAGTGTTAAAGTTGTTTATACAGCCACCCTCAGTGTGACCTGTATGGCTGTTGACCAAGTATGCCTTGCATTCACTTGTGTGTGTGAAAAGCCGTAGGTATTATGTGACTGGGCCGGCACGCAAAGGCAGTGCCTTTAAGATTCATTGGCGCTCTGTACTTCTCCCTACGTCCGTGTACACAGCGGCGTTTAAAAAATGTCTTAAATTTTACTTTTTGAAACCGATACCGATAATTTTGAAACCTATACCGATAATTTCCGATATTACATTTTAAAGCATTTATCGGCCGAAAATATCGTCAGTCTGATTTTATCGGGCATCCCTAATACTAATCTTTATAGACCTCCTTTACACTGAATTGTTGTGCATTGTACAAAATTGAACATGAACCATAGCTTTATAGATCCTAAAGTGCCATATTATTCTACAAACCCCGTTTCCATATGAGTTGGGAAATTGTGTTAGATGTAAATATAAACGGAATACAATGATTTGCAAATCCTTTTCAACCCATATTCAGTTGAATGCACTACAAAGACAACATATTTGATGTTCAAACTCATAAACGTTATTTTTTTTTTGCAAATAATAATTAACTTAGAATTTCATGGCTGCAACACATGCCAAAGTAGTGGGGAAAGGGCATGTTCACCACTGTGTTACATGGCCTTTCCTTCTAACAACACTCAGTAAACGTTTGGGAACTGAGGAGACACATTTTTTAAGCTTCTCAGGTGGAATTCTTTGCCATTCTTGCTTGATGTACAGCTTAAGTTGTTCAACAGTCCGGGGGTCTCCGTTGTGGTATTTTAGGCTTCATAATGCGCCACACATTTTCAATGGGAGACAGGTCTGGACTACAGGCAGGCCAGTCTAGTACCCGCACTCTTTTACTATGAAGCCACGTTGATGTAACACGTGGCTTGGCATTGTCTTGCTGAAAAAAGCAGGGGCGTCCATGGTAACGTTGCTTGGATGGCAACATATGTTGCTCCAAAACCTGCATGTACCTTTCAGCATTAATGGTGCCTTCACAGATGTGTAAGTTACCCATGTCTTGGGCACTAATACACCCCCATACCATCAAAGATGGTGGCTTTTCAACTTTGCGCCTATACCAATCCGGATGGTTCTATTCCTCTTTGGTCCGGAGGACATGACGTCCACAGTTTCCAAAAACAATTTGAAATGTGGACTCGTCAGACCACAGAACACTTTTCCACTTTGTATCAGTCCATCTTAGATGATCTCAGGCCCAGCGAAGCCGACAGCGTTTCTGGGTGTTGTTGATAAACTGTTTTCGCCTTGCATAGGACAGTTTTAACTTGCACTTACAGATGTAGCGACCAACTGTAGTTACTGACAGTGGGTTTCTGAAGTGATCCTGAGCCCATATGGTGATATCCTTTACACACTGATGTCGCTTGTTGATGCAGTACAGCCTGAGGGATCGAAGGTCACGGGCTTAGCTGCTTACGTGCAGTGATTTGTGCACTCAAAACTGATTAGCAGTAACTCTGTATTCCGCACAAATGGCAAGCTTGTACAGAACAATAGCAACCCTCATTTGAAGCGATATCGGGGCACGGACAACCCACCGGTCTTGTCCTTCGGACTTAAAACCCCTTCCATTAATCCACAGATCTAATTGAATGAACTTCAGAACATTTAAAATGTTCTTCAAAACAACACTCTCCCACCAGTCTTTGATTCCGAGCCGCATGCAGCAACTCTGAAAGGACCTTCTTGGTAGTAATGTCATGTTCGTGGCGCCCCCTAGGTTCATTTCTTGATGCTGTCTGCTATTTAACATCCAAATAGCTATTAGAGACATAATATTTCTTATCTGTGCCAATATTACAGCCGACATCAGGTACAGCAAGACCTGGGCTGTTGACTAGTGAGGAGCCGAACAGATGCCTTGTTGTGGTGTGACGCATACGTCAACCAGAAAAACAATAGATTAATCTGCGCTAAAAGGAAATAAGTCTCCTTAGAGTACAAAACGCACCTGGAATATGACCAATGAGATCATTAGACCAGGGATGTGAAACGTACGGCCCATGAACAAATTTAATCTGGCTCGCGGCCCGCAAGATCAGTTTGCTAAATATAAAAATTAGCTGCATTTTTTTAATGAAAGAAACTGCTTGTTCTAAATGTGTCCACTGGATGTCACAATAGCAACCTACGTCACACATGACATCTTTAAAGATAATAATAATAATAATAATGGATTAGATTTTATATCGCGCTTTTCTATTATTAGATACTCAAAGCGCTCACAGAGAAGTGGGAACCCATCATTCATTCACACCTGGTGGTGGTAAGCTACATTTATAGCCACAGCTGCCCTGGGGTAGACTGATGGAAGCGAGGCTGCCAGTTTGGGTCTACGGCTCCTCCAACCACCACCTATCATTCATTCATCATTCATTCACACATATGCTGATTGGCAGCTCAGCGGAACAAACAGGAAGTGGAAACCAAAATAAGAGCACTGATAGGAAGTACATTCAAAAACAAGGAAACAAACAGAAATGAAGTGACCGATCGTCACAACAACGTCTATTTATCTACCTAACTTATTCATCAGCTGTGTTGATTTTTAAAAAAAAGTATACATTGAAAAGAGCTTAAAAATGTGCACACTAGACCCGAACAACAACAAATGTCAGGTAATTTAACACTATGGTGGCCAACACATGCAACTTGAAACTCTGAGCAATGTCCAAAACACACACAAAGATGACATGTCAGCCGACTTTGAGCGCCCTCTGGATTGGCTGCCGCCACTCCAATCAGCGCAGGTGCAAGCAATCAGCTGCCCCTGTTGTGGTGGGCAGCAGATGGCTGTATCGACGCACAATACGTTCATTCATTGTAAATTATCCACCCAATGAGTTGTTTTTCAATTAAAAACAACTAGCAACAAATACAGTATCTTTTTATGGTGTTATTAGAAAATGTGGTCGTGTTTAGAGACTCTACTTCTGTCCTTCCATGTCCCTGACAAAAGGTGAGCTGCAGCGAGCATGACGTCACACTTGCTTCGCGCTGCTTTCCCTCTTTAAAAGCTGCCACCGCCCTCTTAATATTTGCACTTTTTGTAGATGGCTGTCCACGGGTATACTGAAATGACATCAGTGTTCCAGACATGCTGACAACGCTCCAGACACAATGGCGTGCGTTTTATTTACATCTGGTTTCGGCAGCGCGGTTCTCCGTAATCAAAGTCTTTTTTCAGTGGTCGAGTTTTGCTACATCACTTGTCAATAGTGCGCAAATAATAGGCTTTATATATAAATTCATACTGTAACGACCAGCAGGAGTTAATGTTTTATGTTCGTGTGGCTTGTATTTGATGTCAGTTTTTCCCACGTTTGCAAACACATCGTCCGTGCCTGAAAGGTGATTGGCAGAGAATGAGGAAGTGTTGTTGTGTGTCCGGGGAAGCGCGTAGACGAAAGTGTTTGCACGGGAAGTATAACCTGTTGGAGTTGTGCCATTTGTTATCATAAGATTGGTAATACATGATAAAAATAGCGTCAGACTTTGTGGGATTTCTTCTGGGGGCATTATATTATTTTAAATTTTTTTTTTTTTTTTTTTTTAAATCTTATTTTCAAGGTGTGGCGGTAATAAAATTGCCGTGGCGGCGCGCCACATTCAATTACATTAAGGGCAAACCCTGACATCACACATAGAGGGCGGCATGTCGAGTCCAACTGCACTTAGTTACAGTATCTATCGATTACTCAAATATGGGAAATGACTGCCAGGTTAGTTTTCAGGAGTAACACATGCATAAAGAGAAGTTTAGTCATCTGGACGTTATGGGTCCTTTGAGGAGAAGGTCAGGAGGACACAAATGTTAGCAACACTAGCGTAGCAATGTCAGCTACATTGCTAACATTACACCCACATTTTAACAGCAACATCATGCTAGCTTAACTGAGTCGCTTAAGAAAAACAAAGTGATCAAACATACGATTCTACATCTGTAGCTTACTAACAGATAGTCGCTTTATTTGAAGATGTGTAGCAAAGCCTGCTTTTCTACATGGTATCATGAGGTAGGAGGATTGAGCAAATATAATTTAAAAATATTGATATGTTGTGCCATGGTCTATGTCCAGAAGATGTTCTTTGGACAAAGTCTTCATTCTAACTATAAGTATATTGTTGTTGCCTGTGTTTAAAGTACTTTGGCCCGTCGGCAGTGTTGTCACACAAGTCACATGGCAGAGTAAATAATCAGCTTTGCACCTCTGACATTATCAACGACCTCTAAACCTCGGACCGATTTCGATGGCATCTGTTTACTCCCTGAATAAAAATCACTCTTTGTTGATGATTGCCGTGACTTGACCTATGAGTGAGTCTCTAGAATTATCTGACGTGTCCAAACAGGGAAGGAGGACTTATGGAGCTGTGTCTGTATGCGTATGGATCCCACAGCACAAACAACGCCATGCAGACTTCTTTGTCGGCTTATCTGTCCCATATGAGATGAAAGCACAGCAAGCTGCCAGCAATCAAACAGAGCGAGGGAAAATAAACTGATAAAGACTGACGAAGAAAATGAAAGCGCCATAAAGAAAAGCCATGCAAACTAAATGTGTCCTTGATTGAAAAGGTGATACATTCGAGGAAGGCAGACTTCGCTTCAAAATATAGTTTATTTAATGCTTAAAAAAGAAAATAACAGAATACTAACAATGTTTTATGCTTATTCTGCTCCTTTTACACTATTGTAAACAACTTTATCTAATGACTCAAAAATTTTAAATCAATGAGTTGGTGCATTTGCAAACAGCTAAAATTATGTACAAAATTAAGCAAACTATAACCTGCTACCCAAGAATGTACAAGAATTCTTCTCAATAAAAGAGGATAAATATATTTTTGGGGAAAAATCTAACTAAAAACATTTGTATGCACGTACAACACATTTAGCATATTTGTATATGGAACTAAATTATCGAACGGATTAAGCACAGAAGTCAAACAAAGAACTAATACAATCCACTTTAAGAAACTGTTCAAACTCAAAGTGTTTACAAAGTAAAAAGAAGAACAATCCTGATAAACATTCTGAAGCTTATTGAAAATTAAATAATCTCGACTATGTGAAACATAGCTTTTTTTTTAAACTATTTATTTATGATAACTGTTGTATGTATTATTTATCAGTCATTCATTTAAATTGGGTTACAAATTCAGAACAGGAAGTGAACAAATGTGTTAGTAATTGCGATGAAGTGGAAAAGTTGTAGGATTGCTCTGCTTCTTTCTACTCTTTTTCAGACATGTTGTAATGAAAAATTGGAAATATGTGATGTACCTAGGGCTGGGCGATATGGACGAAAAAGTATATTTCGATATATTTTTACTTAAACTCGATATACATCTCAATATATTTTTCGGTGAAAGTATACATAAAGTTATTCATTTTTGAGCGATATTCAGTGAAATTGAAGTGAATGACAACTGTACTGTAAACAGTCAGTGGCACTTTTATTAACCCAGTTAGTCAGAATGGGTATTAACAGCACAGAAAAGAAACTGTTTAAGTAGTACAGAATTACATAACATAAATAAAATAGAAAAATATTATTTCTACGTAAACAAATAATATAGCTGTGCAAATAATACAAAACGTATCACTCAGATAAAAAAAAAAACATTTGCAGGCAGACACTTTGTGATTTCCCTTCCTGGTTCGATGACCCGCCCTATCTTGCCTCTGATTGGCCTGTCCCTAACCAATCGTGACTCATCATAGTAAACAACCAACCAATCATGGATGTTCTTATACGTGCAAGCACGTTTTGGAAGGAGGAAGGGGAGGGGCTTATAGCCCATGGAGGGGAAGCGGGGGAGAACAAAGAACAGAATTTTAACGTGAAATAAACTATATCGATATTACGATATTTTCTTAATTCATATCTTGTTTTAAAATATATCGATATATCTTACAAACTCGATATATCGCCCAGCCCTAGATGTACAATAATGTAACTGTATGCATGTTTGAAATAAACTTAAACAGCAACTACTTACTATTCCTAAACAGCCAAATGTTGACATGCTTACAGCTAGTAGAAAGATGGCTTACCGGTGGTACCTTTGTTTAGCATGTAGTTAGCATTTTGTCCTGGGCATGACATTAAAGTGCATCCGGCAGTGGAGGCTCCTCTATGGAGTCTTGGGGCCCTAGGAGGTTAACCCCTTTACTACTGTTACCCCAGGTGGCTCTTGGCAAAGGCCTAGTACCTGACTGCCCCCTAGCCAGGGATACGGTGAAGACCTCAACGGCGGAGCAGGCGGAAGACGGTAGATTTAAGAACTACAACAACGGCTGCGATGGCGGAAGAAGGCTACAGCAGAAAAGGGTCCCGTCTTGGACCCCATGCCACTGGACCCTGACCCGATTCTGTCAAGGATCGGGTGGTGACTGTCTGTGCACCAGTCTCCCCACGTTAAACAAAATCACGCACAGGCATCCTCCATAAAGGGATACACCCCTACCAGGAGGATCGTCATACTCGTTCGAGTGACCGCCGATGAGTTAGCATGGCTCTGAAAAGCACCATGTTAATAAGACAAATAGCTTGTAACGTCGCTTAAAAGTGCTGATTGTACTGCTAGATTGTTGTTATTGTTATTAAAAAAGGACTACTACAACTCCATGTTGTGTTTATTAGTTTAGTTCAGCACTTTTACCTGCTTCCTGGTTTCTGTACTTGTGCCCACTGCTGACCAATAAGAGAAAAGAGCAATGTCACCTGACTGGCTGTGACACATTTAGGTGTACTAGGAAATTTCAAGAAATGCACGCTGTTTTCTAATACAGCTGATTTGAAGCTGAGAAAGTAAATTTGCTTTTTTAGTCTTGACAACAACAACACACAATTTGCCTGCTAACATTAGCTTACCCTGTTGCAATACCTTAGCTTTGATTGTTTTAGTTTACATTGTACTACAGCGATGTTCAATATCGTGGTCACTGATTGGCTCAGTTTCAGGCAGCATTACTATATTAGATTAGAGGAGCGTGAAGGTGACACTATATGTGTGTCATTTCATGTCTCGAGAGCTCTCATATTGTTAATGGCCATATCTAAAAGTTTGTAAGTATTTTTTTTAAATTATTGGGCTATAATTTGTAATTAATAATTCCTACTTTACGGAAATTAATTCACCACGGTCAGGCCCTAAACCAGGGGTCGGGAACCAACAACATTGAAAGAGCCATATTGGACCAAAAATACAAAAAACAAATCTGTCTGGAGCCGCAAAAAAAGAAAATCCATATATACTGTAAGTGGTATAGAGAAGGCAACACATGACGTAAGTGTCTATATTAGCTATAATAGCCTACTATCAAAATGGCTATGTGTCGCAGGCTAAAGCAAATCTTCGTTGACAGAAACGTTGAAATGTAATATTTATTCTACACATTTTTACAACATTAGAAACCATTAGTAAATCAGAGGCTACTCAGAAGGTGAGATAACTCCTGGAAATTAGTGGTTTAAGGAAACGGCAGGCTGTCTTCTTTTAATATATTTATTACAATCTTTTGCAAGCTAGGTAATGTTTGCTGTGGTCTGGAACAACATGGCACACAAACAACTATCTGAAATGCAGCCAATATTAAATACAGATAATGTGTCATGAGACATGCAAATATAAATTATATACAAAGAGGACAAAAGTAAAGGAAATTAAATTATCTCAAATATACCTACAAATGAGGCATAATGATGCAATATGTACATAAAGCTAGCCTAAATAGCATGTTAGCATTGATTAGCTTGCAGTCATGCACTGACCAAATATGCCTGATTAGCACTCCAACAAGTCAGTAACATCAACAAAGCGCACTTTTGTGCATTCACGCACAGCATGAAACGTTTGGTGGACAAAATGAGACAAAGAAGGAGTGGAAGATTTTACATGTAAACAAACTGTTGCGTCTCAGTCCACACTATGGTGAGTTCAAGAACCGCCGAAATTATTAGGACAAAACTATGTTCACCAAATACTCTCATCAGTGAAGCATACACACAAACATATTAAACAGTGGGCTTTCTAACAATTGGGAAGGTTTGTGTCATGTTTGTCCTCAAAAAAAAAAACATACTAAAACAAAAAAATTATTACTCCCCCATCTTTTTCCATTTTTAATCCTTTTTTAAAAATGCTCCAGGGAGCCACTAGGGCGGCACTAAAGAGCCGCATGCGGCTCGAGAGCCATGGGTTGCTGACCACCGCCCTAAACCAACTAACAGTGACCAACAGCTTTAACAGTGACAAACAGCTTTCTTTGGTCTTGGTGGGTTCTTTTGCAGTCATACCCAATAGAAAACCAGTTTGTTACCACAATGTTTGTAAGATGTAGAATTTAATTTTTTTTACTCTAAAATATTTGTCAGTTGGTTCATTTTGATTATAATCATGATTAACAAATTAAAGACAAAAATCATTAAATGTTATTGAAAAATAGCAGTTTCAGTGATACCATCCCTAGATTTACTTGGTATCGGATTGATACAAAAATTCATAGTATTGCCCACCTCTACATGTCTCATTCAGACAGAGGTGTTCATGTGGCTTGTTTTTCACACTTTCCTTGGATACGGTTGCTGAATAACATGCCCAATATACAATGTGGCTCTTAACACCGAAACTGAGTTCTGTACTGCACTTTGCAAACAGCGGGTACTTTTCTTATCAAGAAGCGTGTGGTTAATGTCCAGCCAAAGCTTCAAGAGAACAGACAGAATTCTGACATAAATCAAGTTATGTATTAACTATAATCTCAACAGAGAGAGTTTCTATTACACGTCAGAGTGGGAGATGAAGAGGAAATGACACTCGTTTCCGCTGATTTTATAAACAATATGGGATACATGTGATTTGTGAATGGAACAATAAAAAACAACTGCTTTTTTCTGCTGATAACAAGTTTTCGCAAAAGCCCTGCTAATTTAGCTTGTCGTATGATATAATAACGCATCAAAACTACAACTAAGAGATAGTTTTCACATGATTTTGATTACATATTACTAATGGGAAACAATAACATAGTAAATCTAACATTGCTAATTAGCATTGAGGAATTAAGTTCACCGGAGGCCAGCCACTTCCTACCTTGACACATATTTATTTTAATGGATGCCTAAAGGTAACATAATCTGCTTTATAAAGGACAGGGGATCACAAAACCTAATTTGAAAATACAACTAAATTAAAACATGTTGTTATTAACAGCTAAGATAACTTTGCTATTTATCATTGAAGAGCTACGTCCTGCCAGAAGGCAGTTACCTTAAGTCAGTGGTTCTCAATCTTTTTTCAGTGATGTACCCCCTGTGAATTTTTTTTAAATTCAAGTACCCCCTAATCAGAGCAAAGCATTTTTGGTTGAAAAAAAGAGATAAAGAAGTAAAATGCAGCACTATGTCATCAGTTTCTGATTTATTAAATTGTATAACAGTGCAAAATATTGCTCATTTGTTGCGGTCTTTCTTGAACTATTTGGAAAAAAAGATATAAAAATAACTAAAAACTTGTTGAAAAATAAACAAGTGATTCAATTATAAATAAAGATTTCTACACATAGAAGTAATCATCAACTTAAAGTGCCCTCTTTGGGGATTGTAAAAGAGATCCATCTGGATTCATGAACTTAATTCTAAACATTTCTTCACAAAAAAATAAATCTTTAACATCAATATTTATGGAACATGTCCACAAAAAATCTAGCTGTCAACACTGAATATTGCATTGTTACATTTCTTTTTTAAAAATCTCACGTACCCCCTGGCATACCTTCAAGTACCCCCAGGGGTATGCGTACCCCCATTTGAGAACCACTGCCTTAAGTGATAGTACCTATATTAAGTAAATATATGTCTTACATTGTTATTTTTCCTTACATAATTGCTTTTGTAAAGGTCAACAGATCACTAAAACTAAAGTAGTTAACCCTTTATTTAATCATTATTTTTTCCCTACGAGGGGTTATTATTTTCTATTTTAATATTTTAATTTTAGATTCTTACTGGGAAATAACATTAATTATTTACATCAGTCCTAAAAAAACAGCCAACATGTCAAGGTTTTGTTTATTATTTTAACCCCTTGAATTCCCATTTTACCTAATTATGTCAATGTTTTTATTTTGAAAAAAAAAAATGCATAAAATGAGTTATTATCCATATAGTAAATGTTAAAGGGATGGGTTGCTGAATATACATAAGATTAGTAATAAAACTAATTATACATAGTTTTATTTAATTCTTTCAAAATAAAAGTACTGACATAGTTACATATAGCTACTCTTATTTAGGACTCAAGTTGATTGAGCAAAAAATTTAAACAAAATATGAATCCAATATTTTTATATACAGTACTCTTCTAAACTCTCCAAAGACTTTATTGCTATTTAACTGCGATGAACTTATGAACTTAAACTTAACTTATGAACTTAAACATACTGTATGTAGTAACGCAGTTTAAGCTAACATTCCTGGTTAGCACTGAACAGCTTGGAGGTAGGTAGGTAAAATTACTCACTTTCTTGCAAAATTGTTTATTTTGTTTAAGATTTATATTACCCAATGACTCCAATTAGTATAAATGTATGAGGTGGCGACTTGTCCAGGGTGTACCCCGCCTTACGCCCGAATGCAGCTGAGATAGGCTCCAGCAGCCCCCGCGACCCCGTAAGGGACAAGCGGTAGAAAATGGATGGATGGCATAAGATAACATTTCTAATAAGCAATTAAAAGCTATCAAATGATGTATATCTCAGAGGCTTAATGTGAAAATATACAGTAACACAAGTTAAGCTAACATTGCTGGTTAGCACTGAACAGCTTAGTCGTCAGTTGGCAAAACTATTTTTTTTGTTGTAAAATTCATTTTGTTCAAAGTTTAGACGATAGAATGACTCCAGATAGTATAAACATATAAGTTAACATTTCTAATTACCATTTAAAAGATAAGATAGTGTAACATCTTTCAACTATATGGACAACTACTGTTTTTGTTAGCAAGTGTAGCATGAAGCAGTCAGGAAATACAAAGACAAGAGGAAACACACTAAACAATTTTTTTTTAAAAAGAAAGAGCTGTTGTAAAGGAGGTCCAGCTGACTTACTTCACCTCCAGTAATGAGACTGAACGGTAGGGGGTGTTTATATAAGCTTATTAAAACATAATCCTGCTAGCAACACTCTACAGACAGGATTGCCATGCTTTGCTAGCAGCAAATAGTCAACAACAACTACTGTAGAGCAACACATTACATTACATTAGCATCATTTCCCTAAAAGACAGGCAAATATCCTAAATATATTGGAAAGGTTATTTACATTAAATATTCACACTGCGTAGCTGTCTTTAATCCGAGCCCCAGACACATGGCATCGCATTACAAAGAGCTTGGGTAAACCTTAATTCTAAATACAATGTACAAAGTGGACTACAGTCTGAGTCTATAGTTCATGTCCCTCAATAATCCCACCCAGTGAGTCATTATGCTGGCAATTATCTAAGGGGGGTTCTGCAAGAAATCCCTCGGCGACTCTCAAACGTCAAAGCAGATTACCAAGCAGCTCTTTCATGCCAAAGAGTCGAGGTACGGTCGTCCCTGAAACCCTTCTCAGAAGTTACGTAAAACTGATGGTTTATGTCAGATGGGGGGAAAGAGTTCAGCAGTAACTGCTAACAGCCATAGCTAGCATCGAGGATCATGAGCGCTATGGATTTCAATTAAGGTTTTGTTAGTACTATATTTCAAACACGCTTCCAGAACCTTATGGAACCTTAATCTGTTAGAAGAGATATCGTGTAATTCTTACAATGTAACGTGAAGTTACCAAAAGCATGTTGAACTTTTGGGAACTTTTTACAATCAAAATGCTAAATTATGTGTATGATACTGAACTCAATCTAAGTACTTGGTAAAAATGAGGCTTTTGTATTATGCATGTACCACATATATATACACCGTATTTTTCTGACTATAATGCGCACTTAAAATCCTTTCATTTTCTGAAAAATTGTCAGTGCGCCTTATAACTCGGTGCGCCTAATGTACGGAATAATTCTGGTTGTAGTTTTATTTGATACATGGTGTAATGATAAATGTGACCAGTAGATGGCAGTCACACATAGGGGATATGTGTAGACTGCAAGATGACACCAGTAAACAGCACCAAATATATATATGTGTGTGTGTGTGTATACATTTTTTTTCTTACCCTAGATAAGAATTTGAAAAAGATGCCTTCTCAGAGCTTTTCTTCCTGTCACTCACACACACGCCATTGACCTGAAGAGATTCAGGGAAAAAAGTGTGTCAAGGGTTGTTAGCAAACAACAGATGAGGATTTATTGTGCAAATCTTAAGATAATGATAATTTAAATCACAAAAAAGTCTAGCGACAGTGAAATTAATTTTTTTTTAAATTATTGCATTTTTTTGTTATTTTGCTGATGTACAAACAAGCACATTGGTAAGAAAAACAAGCACATTGCAATGCATTCATTCATTGTCTACCATTTATTCTGTTCAGGGTCATTGTGGCTGATGGAGCCTATCCCAGCTGAGGACAAAACAAAGATGTTGGCAACATAAATCCAACTGGCAGAGGTGATGATGTGTTAAAACTTTGGAAAATTTGGTGTACTTTTAACCACCAACCGCAGATTTAACGGTGAATACTAATGACTGCCAAAGCTTGTCCCCAATTATATTGTCATAAAAAGAATTGGAAGGCCATTCAATGTTTCATGGGGCATTCTTCCACTATTTCACAGCTTTACTTGAAATTAGCGGGAAGACATGAACACATTTCTACTCTGTCAGTCAGACAGGTGATCAATGACACACTATGGCTACAATGGTTTCATAACAACAGTGTGTCTGCCCGAAAGTGGAGCCATGAATGTGACCGCGTCTTGATTAGACCACTTGGCAACACGTGTACTTTTAGACAATGTGGTAATGCGTCGTCTGCCAGAGAACACACATTATTTTAGTCATATAAACAAAGACAACAGGCTACATACAGGACATATCACAGCCTAATGTTGGATGTTTTGCCATACTGTAGCTAGGAATAGCAGGTAAAGCCTTTTGTAAGCGATTTGAGCTCGCATAGTTCCAAGTGTTAGTACCAGAAAGACCTTGGCCACTAAATCTTTGAATTCACGTTAAACAACATCGACACTATTTCTGGCCTTCAATTTAGTGTATCTCACAGGACTAAGTATTGGCCAGATTAGTATTTATTTTTTAACATGTTGACAAAATAATTTCCAGTTCAAAGATACACATTCACCAATCAAAGTGCACGTTAAAGCTAAGTATGACAACTAATCATTTTGGGCTTATTTGCTTGAAGGTCTTTTAATAGAGATGTGACGTTCGCGAACGAGTAGAGGTTTTTGAACGGCTCTTTTAAGTGAACGATGGGAGCCGATTTGCAGTTGTGAGCCATTTTAATAAAAATATGGCTCTAAAAACAAAACAAATACAATTACAGGCATGTCAAACGGCCAAAATACTTTTATATGGAGTTTTTTGTTTCAGAATTAAAAAAAGACTAAAAAAAATTTAATAGTTCATTAAAAGGCCAAATAATTAATTAAAGTCTCCATTAATTATTCAGTGGTGAATTATATATTCATACTAAAACTACATACTACTGATTTATTTCATGGCCAATTTATTTATTTCATATTTAATTGACATACTTCAAGCACTTTTTAACTGTTTAAAGACACGTATATTTATTTACTGTTATCTATATATATTTCATTGAATTTTTACAATTATTATTCAGTTATCTTTAATTTATAAATTGATTTCCTTGATTTAAAAAAATACATCCAATGACAAATGTTTTAGTTTAATGTCCTTTTATATCATGATGCCGTAAGTGCATTGAATAAATCTGTCAAAGTCACCCGTCAAAGACAATGACCTGACTCGTTGAACCAAAATGTTAAAATGGCCACAAAATATATACATTATTCATGAAATAAATACTGTGGTCATTGAAATAAATTATAATTTAATAATTAATAATTTCCTTAAAAAACACAAATGTAATTAAACAATAAAATCTGCAAAATATATAAATGTATTACTAACTAGATGAGGCAATTCCTGAAGGAATTGCGTGTGATTGCTCCAATGCTGAAGTTGAACTGAAATGCTGACAGAATGGAGTATGAATGTAAGAATAGTTTGAATGTTGGAATGGTTTGAATGTTGAAGTTTGAAAAATTTATAATTAATTTTGAATGAGGAAAATGTCCCTAAAAACTGGGAATTCTAGGAAATCCGGGCATTTAAAAAAAAAAATTGTCGAAAGGAGCACACAATTCCTAAACAGGCTGAATATTTTGAAGTTGGAACGGTTTGAATTGGATGAAAAATGTGGGAGTTGTGGAACTTTGAAAAAGGTCCCATTCTTTTCAATGGGAATTTCATTGAAATTTCGGGGAAAGCGGGAATTTTTTGAAAATGCTAAAAAACTATAATGTTCTGATTTAGTTTAAATGGTTGGTGTTGGAAGTTTTCAAATCGGTCGAAAAATGTTGAAGTAGTAACATTTATAATTCAGAAATGGTATTGCAGAATTCCTGGAATTTCGGGAAAACGGGGAATTTTTGGTTTTTGTCCTGATTAAAGGCCTACTGAAATGAATTTTTTTTATTTAAACGGGGATAGCAGATCTATTCTATGTGTCATACTTGATCATTTCGCGATATTGCCATATTTTTGCTGAAAGGATTTAGTATAGAACAACGACGATAAAGATTGCAACTTTTGGTATCTGATAAAAAAAAGGCTTGCCCCTACCGGAAGTAGCGTGACGTAGTCAGTTGAACATATACGCAAAGTTCCCTATTGTTTACAATGATGGCCGCATGAAGTGAGAGAGATTCGGACCGAGAAAGCGACAATTTCCCCATTAATTTGAGCGAGGATGAAAGATTTGTGGATGAGTAAAGTGCAAGTGAAGGACTAGTGGGGAGTTGAAGCTATTCAGATAGGGAAGATGCTGTGAGAGCCGGGGGTGACCTGATATTCAGCTGGGAATGACTACAACAGTAAATAAACACAAGACATATATATATTCTATTAGCCACAACACAACCAGGCTTATATTTAATATGCCACAAATTAATCCTGCATAAAAACACCTGCGTGTTTGTTACGCTAGCTCCTAGCTCCTCTGCTAGCTCCTAGCTCCATAGAACACGCCAATACAATTCAAACACCTGATCAACACACACAATCACTCAGCCCAAAAGACCGTTCACCTAACCCAAGGTTCATAAAGCTTATATATTTTTAAAAAGTTACGTACATACGCAAAAAAAAGTTGCGCACATACGGTCAAGCGATCAAATGTTTAGAAGCCAAAGCTGCATACTCACAGTAGCACGTCTGCGTCTTTGTCATCCAAATCAAAGTAATCCTGGTAAGAGTCTGTGTTGTCCCAGTTCTCTACAGGCGTCTGTGTATCGAAGTCAAAAGTCCTCCTGGTTAGAGTCTCTGTTATCCGAGTTCTTCCATCTTGACTGCATCTTCCGGGAATGTAAACAAAGAAGCGCCGGCTGTGTACTGTTGTTGCTGACTACGTTCGAAAAATACGTCCATTTCGCACCGACAACTTTCTTCTTTGCTTGCTCAGCTTCCTTCTCCATAATGCAATGAACATGATTGCAACAGATTCACGAACACAGATGTCCAGAATACTGTGGAATTATGAAATGAAAACAGAGCTTTTTCGTATTGGCTTCAATGTGGAAGGCATACCCGTGTTCGCCGGTCTACGTCACGCGCATACGTCATGCTCAGAGGCGTTTCGAACCGGAAGTTTAGCGGCAAATTTAAAATGTCACTTTATAAGTTAACCCGGCCGTATTGGCATGTGTTATAATGTTAAGATTTCATCATTGATATATAAACTATCAGACTGCGTGGTCGGTAGTAGTGGGTTTCAGTAGGCCTTTAAGAGGAATTATTTGACGGTGGAACGGTTGAAGTGGGTAGAAAAATGTGGAAGGAGTAGTCAACAAAAACAGAGGGTGGAAATAGGGTTTGAAAAAAACAGGAATTCTGGGAATTCCTGGAAAGTTTTTGAACTTGGAAAAGGATAGTTTGAATGTTGGAATGGTTTAAATGTTGAAGTTTGAAAAATTGATAATTCATTTTGAATGGGGAAAATGTCCTTAAAAACTGGGAATTCTAGGAAATCCGGGAATTGTTTTTATAATTGTTGAAAGGGAGCACACAATTCCTGAACAGGCTGAATATTTTGAAGTTGGAACGGTTTGAATCGGATGAAAATGTGGGAGTTGTGGAACGAGTTAAATGGTTGGTGTTGGAAGTTTTCAAATCGGTTGAGAAATGTTGAAGTAGTAACATTTTTAATTGAGAAATGGTATTGGATATGTTGATTGGCAACACTAAATGGTCCATAGTGTGTGAATGTGAGTGTGAATGTTGTCTGTCTATCTGTGTTGGCCCTGCGATGAGGTTGCGACTTGTCCAGGGTGAACCCCGCCTTCCGCCCGATTGTAGCTGAGATAAGCTCCAGCACCCCCGCGACCCCGAACGGGACAAGCGGTAAAAAATGGATGGGATGGATGGTATTACAGAATTCCTTGAATTTCGGGAAAACAGGGAATTTTAGTTTTTTGTCCAGATTAAGAGGAATTATTTGATGGTGGAACGGTTGAAGTGGGTTGAAAAATGTCGAAGGCATAGTTGACAAAAAACAGGGTGGAAATAGACGGGAATTATTGGAAAGTTTTTGAACTTGGAAAAAGGATTGTTTGAATGTCAAGGATGCTGTAATATGTTGAAGGTGGAATGGTTTGAAGAGGTTGAAAAAGGTGGAAACGGTTGAAAGTTTGAAAAATGGCCAATTCATTTTGAATGGGAAAAATGTCCCGGAAAACCTGGAAATCGGGGAATTTTTGGAACTTGTCAAGGGAAAGCCCACAATTACAGAATAGGCTGAACAGTTTGAAGTTGGAACCGGATGAAAAATGTGGAAGGTAGAGCGCGCCAAAATCTGGAGAAGAAGAAGAATATAAAGAAAACCATGTGTGAATGCTTTGGAGCATTCACACAATTATACAGTAAAAAAAAGTTCCCAATAAAATGGAGGGTTACATTATTTCACATTTCAATTATCTATTTTCTATCCCACTAATCCAAGTTATTTGACTTAATATGTATCAAATTTGGGGCCCTCTCTACGAAAAATGGCTGTACTGTACTTCCAAAACGGTACACGCCATATTTGCGTGCAACCTCTGAAAGTCTACACTTTATTCACATCTTGATTGTCGTAGTTCAAACACATTGTGATGGTGTATCGACGCAAAGTCATAAGCAAAACAAAAACATATTTTGTTTCACATTTTATTTAGCTCCATTTCAACCCCCACTGTTTTGTACCATTTGTGACTGAGCCACTCACACAAACAAGTATGGTGACATTACAAACATCATAGAGGACATATCGGACTATGTAACATACATAAAGACATGGCACATTCATGCATCTGCTTTGTTGCGATTCGTTACATCAGTTGTTGGGAACAGATAACAGAGCGTGAATAACAGGCTTCTGAAAAATAAGAAGCAAACATGTATCGAGTCTCTTTGGTGATTTCATTACAGAAGAGTGTAGTGAAAGTTGGTATCCAAACTAGTGTTGTGTTGCAGTGCAAACACAACCTCTTTCGCTGTTTTTGGCATCATATTTAAAGGAATATGCTAGAGGTATTTGTATGGCTGGTGCGCTAAACACGGCTGGTCCAAAAGCCATTTCACGGATTTGTAGCATAAATGTCACCGTCCTATTCATCCAACTTTAAATCAATTATTAGCAGATACATGCTTTTTATCAAACAGCGACCATTTGATTTTTAATATATATTTTTGTGCAAACAATTATATAAAAGCATTTTCTTGTTTTATTTTTTTATTACCAGTTTCCAATATTGATTTGACAATTTTAATTTTTGTTTTTTTTATATATAAATGTCTCAAAAAAAAAAAAAATGTAAATCAGTATTTCTCTAAATTTTGGAAAAGTACAATAACGAAATTTTTAAAAGAAATGCTTTTCATTGTGTTTTGAGATAAAGGCTTTTCACCAGAAAGCAACCTGATTAATGGATGCATTTGCTTTTTAAAACACATTTATTTATTTATATATCAGCTGCATTCCCGAAAGGGACAAGCGGTAGGAAATTGATGGATGGATGGATGTTTACCACTTTTGAAATAGATTCAAATCAAGCAAGTTCTGGAATAAAAATGTTTTCAAAATGCAAAATATGGAGAAACATGCTTTTTACTGGACAGCAACACCGGAGCACCGGATTTATTTGCCTTTTAAGACACTTTTTAGAGATTAATTGCGTCATTTGTTCAATATCTAATCCAGGGGTGCACACACTTTTTCACCACGCGAGATACTTACAAAATGACCAAGCCAAAATGATCTACCTACGACAAAAAATGCAAAACATACATTTATTTATGAATGTATTGAGAATTCTTTATATGTACAATGTATTTTAGTGTACCTTGCGAAACCGAATGAGTCCATATTGCACAACACAATTAACTGTCACTTTTTTTGTCATTCCCTTACTCTGATGACTTGCACTGGATGGAATGAAATGACTCACGCTGAACGATGACGGCTCTCGCTTTCGACGTTAACTGTGAGGAAAAATGACAACTGACATTTTAGTTCCTTCACCTTTCTCCTCCTCAGTTAGCTTGTCGGTGGGAAGTCGGTGATGTAGTTTTTATGAACAGTCCGAAAATGCCGCTCCACATTTCCCTTCTTTGGTAAGGTATATGCACTTCGAAAAAGACGTCGTGAAAAAAAAGAAAAGTCCTCCCATTCCGTAAGAAGGTGATATGTTTTTGGCTTTTTGCTTGGTCCAGCTCCTCCACTCATTTTTATTCCCTTTCTTAAGTTTAGAGAAAAAAAACGAAGGGTATAAAATGGAGGCTAACTTGGTACCTGCTAGCTGGCTTGATAGTTTTGCCGCGTCTCGCCTAGTTGTTTGCGCATGCGCAGTCAGTGGTGTGACGTCAGGGCTGATGCTGAAGTCTATTATTTTTAATGGCATGCGATCGACGTATTGTGCACCCCTGAAATAGCTTCATTTTTTTAAAGCTTAAAATTAAAACGCTAAACCACGCTTTTATCTCGGTTTTAAAAATCAAAAACCTTCAAAATTGTGGTGTTTTTTACGAAATATATTTTTTTTTAGGACAAATAAAAACTTTTTCGATTTTTTTCAATTAAAAATCTAAATCATTGCTCAATGTGAATGTTGTTTTTGTATATCATTCAATAGGACACAACATGAATCCTGTTGGGATTTTGGCCAAACACATACATATACAGTATAAATCTGTTACAGTTGAATTACAGTGTACACCACATATAGATGATATAGTTTGCAAGAAGGGAATATAGTCTGAGTTCATGTCCCCTCATCCAACTCCAGTTCACATTTGTGTATGCAGTCACTGTGGAATAAAATGAGCTGCATAGTTTTTGGTTGAAGGCTGGTTAAAGTCATGGTGACAACAGAGGAGCTTGGCGCCGAGTAATTGTTCGTATTGTTGCTCCATTGTCCCACAGGAAGTTCTACTGGACGCACACATACTTCTTCCACCACGACTTGGAGAGCATCTTCATCTTATCCGCCGTACTCCGCACCTTCTCCCGCCGCACTCTCCTATCCGAATTCCTCAACCCCACGGCGATGGCGGCGTCGAACACCTCCTTCAGGTTCTTCTGCGTCAGGGCCGAACATTCCACGTACGTCACCGCCCCCATTTTCTCGGCCAGCGCTCTGGCGTCCTCCTCAGCCACGGGCCTCTCCTTCCGCCTGGCCAGCTCGATGAGGACCTTGACGTCCTGCCGCAGGTCGCACTGCGTGCCCACCAGGAGGACGGGCGTGAGGGGGCAGCGGCGGCGGATTTCCGGGACCCACTTCTCCCAGACGTTTTGGAAGGACGCGGGGCTGACTACGCTGAAGCACAGCAGCAAGGCGTCCGTGCGACTGTAGCAGAAGTGGCGGAGTTTGTCAAACTCGTCCTGGTGGGGACACAGACAAAAGGTAAGCATCAGCACTTCTTATGATTCTTATTTACTTGTATTGCAATGAATATCAGTTAAATAACTTGGGCCCCTGCACCTGGACATGGTGTATCAATCAATGAGATTGCTCCTCCCGACAGTTATCAATGATAACTGCTACCTTGCATAATATAAACACAGAAAAAACGTGAAAAAAGGCACATGTGCGTAAATAATGTGTCAATAAATTAACTGCCGTTGCTCCTCCCACCAGTTATTGATGACAGCCGTCACCTTACATACTAGCATACATAATCTACTGCATACAGAAGAAATAGACAACCCTGTTAAAATGCAACAAGCTCACTCACGAGCACATGCATGGAAGCAATGTAGATGTGTCGTATAATTACTGCGATCTCTCCTCCCACCAGTTATTAATGATATCCGGCACCTTGCAGAATAGAAATTAACACTACAAATTAATCCCCGAAGTGACAAAACGCCCACAGTGAACTCACACAGGCATGACCACACACATCCAACAAATATTGCTGCAGTTACTCCTCCCACCAGTTATTAATGACATCCGCCACCTTGCAGATTAGAAAAGAACACTACAAGTTAATCCCCAAAGTGAAAAAAGCCCACAGTGAACTCGCTCAGGCATGACCACACACATGTAACAAATATTGCTGCAGTTACTCGTCCCACCAGTTAATAATTATATCCGCCACATTGCAGAATAGAAAAAAACACTACAAGTTAATCCCCAAAGTGAAAAAAACCCACAGTAAACTCGCTCAGGCATGACCACTCACATCCAACAAATATTGCTGCAGTTACTCGTCCCACCAGTTATTAATGATATCCGGCACCTTGCAGAATAGAAAAGAACACTACAAGTTAATCCCCAAAGTGAAAAAAGCCCACAGTGAACTCACTCAGGCATGACCACACATCCAACAGATATTGCTGCAGGTACTCCTCCCACCAGTTATTAATGATATCCGGCACCTTGCAGAATAGAAATGAACACTACAAGTTAATCCCCAAAGTGACAAAAAGCCCACAGTGAACTCGCTCAGGCATGACCACACACATCCAACAAATATTGCTGCAGTTACTCCTCCCACCAGTTATTAATGGTATCCGGCACCTTGCAGAATAGAAAAGAACACTACAAGTTAATCCCCAATGTGAAAAAAGCCCACGGTGAACTCACTCAGGCATGACCACACACATGCAACAAATATTGCTGCAGTTACTCCTTCCACCAGTTATCAGTGATAACTTGTGGAAGCATGCAGTATGCTTACTCGGGCACAGGCAACATAATTATTGCTGCCACCACTCCTTCCACCAGTTATCAATGATAACCTCCACTTTGCATAATACAAATAGACTAGAAACAATCCACAAAGCCTACTGTTGTGTCCACGAACTCACACACGAGAACATGCATGCGTGCAATGTTGACATGCTATAGAAGTACACGCAAAAACTCCTCCCATCAGTTATTAGGGATAACCTCCACCTTGCATAATAGAAATAAGCAGACTAGAAACAATCCCTCCAAGTGCGCTCACTCAGGCATTGTAGACATGGCATATAATTACTGCCATCACTCCTTCCACCAGTTATCAATGATAACCGCCACCTTGCATAGCATAAATTAGGGCTGTCAAAACACGATAACGCTTTAACAGCGCTAATATTCTTTTGGCGGGTTATTCTCCCGACAAGACAAGAGTAATGTGCTATCCACTATCGCAGTGAGACGTCATCACTGGAGAAACTTCTTTGTTTAGATTACAGTTTAGTCCACACTGATAACATAAAATGTAGATTGTTACTTTAACTGCTCAAGACAGTTCTTCTCAAACCAATCACACACTTTGGGCTTCACAATAATAGCGCTGTACGTCACATCCTGTCTGACTACATTTAAACAACGAAAAAAACGTCTTGCATTACAATCTTGCTTTGTCAAAAAAAGTTTTGTAATGTCCATCCATCCATCCATCCATTTTCTACCGCTTGTCCCTTACGGGGTTGCGGGGGGTGCTGGAGCTTATCTCAGCTGCATTCGGGCGGAAGGCGGGGTACACCCTGGACAAGTCGCCACCTCATCGCAGGGCCAACACAGATAGACAGACAACATTCACACTCACATTCACACACTAGGGCCAATTTCAGTGTTGCCAATCAAATTATCCCCAGGTGCATGTCTTTGGTGGTGGGAGGAAGCCGGAGTACCCGGAGGGAACCCACGCAGTCACGGGGAGAACATGCAAACTCCCAACAGAAAGATCCCGAGCCCGGGATCGAACCCACAACCTTTGTATTGTTTGGCACACGTACTAACCCCTGTTCCACCGTGCTGCCAGTTTTGTAATGTAATCTGTGATATTTCTACCTAAACAAATGCTAGTGGTGGACATTTTCTGCCACATTGAAACAAAGTGCATATACTTGTATAACATGTTCTGGTTGATAGTCCTCGATTACAGAATGTTTAATCCTTTGACAGCCCAAGTATAAACCCAAGAAACCATTTACAAAGGCAAAAAGCCCGCAGTTAACTTGTCCAGCCCCATGCACACATGCAACATATATATTGCTGCAATCGCTCCTTCCACCAGTTATCAATGATAACCACTTTGTGTGATAAGAAATGAATAGAATCATGAGAAATAATGCACACAATGCGCACTTAGGAGTCTGCCTGTCTCTATGAGAAGCTCCTTTAACTTGACATAAACCACACCTCCTCTCACTAATCCCTCTTTTCCTACAATCTATCCCCAGTCTTCTTAGTCTCAAGCTGCAGTTTAGATGATGTGATCTGCAGAGTGCATGGAGACACTCCGAGTCATTTCTGGCAACTTCCGCCCACCTGTCCCCTACAGCATGAAACTGCATAAAGACAGCAAATGTTTGTCGACTTTAATCTTCTGGCATTGGCCCGTACATGTCAATGTGTGTGTTGCAGCTTGTGTTGTGAGCTTTGGGGGCGCATTAGCGGCTCAATACACAACTGACGATGCCTGGCAGGCTTTGTGAATATCAAATGCTGCTCCCAGGGCAGGGTTCGTTGAAGTTGGATTATGAAACAAGCCTGCTTGTTCCTGAGAACATAAAAATCACAAGCATGATTGCTAGATTGTGGTGATTGCTAGATTGTGGTATGGTGGCATGATGACGCAGAGAGTTTTTCCATATTTGTGGCGCAACGTTTAGACTGACACAAAGATGTGTGAAATTATGACATATCAAACTAGCACTTATAACTTAGAATTGTACCTCAAATGTCATTAAATCTAATATTTAATATACAGTTACATCTATGCAGTTAACCACAAAATTATTCTAAATCTAGACACATTTGAATGAATGGTTTTGTTTTTTTTTAAAACATTTTGTCGTTTTTAATTAATTAAACTAAAAATAATCCCACTCTTTAAATTCTGCAATTATTATTGCATTTAAAAAACAAGTTATTTTTCTTTATTTACCTTTGACAATACTCCTCCTCAATACACATACAAAATATGTAAATGTATAGTTGATTAGAATATAGCTCTATTTATCATATATATATAATATAAATATATAGTATATATATTGTTTATAATATATATATATATATGTATATATATACATATATAAATATATATAATATAAATATATAGTATATACGTAGTATATACTATATATTATATATATATTTAAAATAGTATATAGTATACATATATATGTATACATATATATCTAATATATATGTAATATATACTTTATACATAGTAATATATTCATACACTAATTCATTATACTAATATAATCCCACTAGAAAAAAGTTCACTTTACATTCTTCAATTATTGCATTTTTTTTTAAAAACAAATGTAATTTTTTTTATTTACATTTGACAATACTCCTTCTCAATACACATATATAAATGTGTGGTTGATTAGAATATATCTCTATTTATCATATATATATATATATATATATATATATATATATAAAAATATATAGTTAATACCGGTATATATATTGTTATTAATGACACTATTTTATGTGATTTTGAGTATTTGGTGAGTAGGGGAGGTCCCAAGTGTACTTTGGGAGAGGAGGAGAGGATCAATGCTCTTTCTATTTTCTTATTTTGCTCTTTTATGTACAGTAAGGAAGCGCTACTGTATGAAAGGGGCTGTATACGTGAATAATCTTCACAATGACAACCCAGGATGCTGATGATGACGACGAAGAAGAGCCATTAAAGGGAAGTACTGATGCTGCATGACACAGTCACAGTAGCTGCAGACGTTTTCCCAAAGTTCCATAAGCTTTTGCTTTAATTAGACATCCTTAATGAAGTGGTCAGTGAGTGTATTCCAGCCATCAAACTCACTTGTCCTGCGGTGTCGCACAACTGTAGTCGAACCGGGCTTCCGTCCACTTGAACCACAGCTGCGGGAATAAAAAGGGAACATAAATTAGACTAAGCCCCACCTGTTTCAAACACACACAGGAGAATATTCTCTGGTGTAAACAAAAGGCTGCCAGTTAAAAAAAGCACAGAAAGCAGCGTCTCGCCCACCCAGCTTGCAAGTTACGACTGTTGTGTCGGTGGCTGGGATCACTTTGTTCTCCTCCGCCATGTTTTGACAGAGGCCATTCCTTAGTCGTGCAGTAAAGGTTCAAAACAAAAGCAGATTTTTGTGCTTTCACCGACTCTTCCACTGACCGGGCCTCGTTTTTTCACATTGGAAAAAGTGCATGAGTCACCAGAGTTGCACGATGGGGTTGTTTGTTCTTTTTGGAGAGGAGGAAGGAAGGGAGCGCAGTGCAAAGATCAACATGCATATGGAAATATTTAGCATGTGTCCATAACCATAGGGGGTGTGGTTGCATGTAACGCCAGATCAGAACCGGATCAAAGCCTTGGCATAGAACCACTCATCATTCACTTCCTGCTTCGGTTAAGAATTCTGTCCATTGTGTGGAATTAATTGTTGATTAATTGCATCATTGAAGCAATACAGATCAAATAAAGTGCAGTACTTGGCTGCAAACAGCAGAGGCGCTGTTGATTAATTCTGCAGCTATGGGAAGTTAACATCTACACAAACCAGCCACTACAAAACCGGCATGCAAACAGGAGTTCAGAGCATTTAGAAAAATTATTTGACGCTGAGGATTATTTTAAGTCATTCTTCTTTTTTCCATTATGCAGGGCTGCCATTGCCACTGGCAGGTGGCGTGATCACATTAGTTATATAACACGTCTACGGTGTGCATGTTAACTCTACGGATTATTTTGAGTCTTACTGTTTATTTACATTACACAAATATTACACTTGTTGTTATTCAGCCGGAATCGGATTGCATTTATTGCATGATATGTATGTATGTATGTACTGTATGTCATACATAAGCAAACGTACCATGGGCTTTGACTTTGTCAAGTATGAGTATCTATTTTTGTTTCAAATATGTGACAGTTATCATTTCTATCAGGAGGAAGGAGTGATCCCATTAATTATATGACATGTCTACGAGCAAGCAGTCTTTTTGACTTCATGGATTATTTTTGAGTTGTTGTATATAGTTATTTAATGCAAGATATGTGGCTATTATTTATAACTGGCCAGAGGGGACGACTGCATTTCCTGTACTTATACAGTGTTTCCCATAAACTGCCAAGATACCTGTGGCGGTGGGGGTGTGGCTATGGGCGTGGTCACCATGACATCATCGAGTAATTTGCATAATTTACTACAATGATATGATTTTCTCTAAAAAGGCTAAAAAAATGTATACTTACTAATTAATAATAACAGTTTTGTTTTAAACGTCCATCCATCCATCCATCCATCCATCCATTTTACAATATAATTACAACACTTTATGTACATATTTATATACAGATTTGAACAATAAGTTATTCACTGAAATATATTTATTAATTGTGGTTCTTACAAAAAATATATCTTATAAAAATATAAAAGCTAAAATGTCTCTTAAAGCTCTGCCCCTTTAATTAGTGCATACTAAATAATTTAACTTTAGCCTACTACTACAACCATATTATTTACCAGCAACATAAAGTGAAACAGAGGAAGAGGTGTCCTGCCACAGTCAGTAACAAATAAACAGAAAACAGTAGTGGTGGTAGATAGACACAAAGCTTCATCAAACATCTGATCCATTGAACAAAGAGCTCCAAAAATCTTGATCCTACACTTCTCTTTTGTAAAGTAAATCTGAACAGCCGATATGGGCATCTACATCAACTATATGATTTGCCTGAGAAGCTTGACAGGACACAACATTTTTTTTTTAAAAAAACAAAAAAAATAAAGTTTTTGTTTTTTTGTGCCGGCCTTAATTCTTTCGTGGCGGGCCGCCACAAATAAATGGATGTGTGGGAAACACTGTTATATGACAGTGTATTTATTTATCATGCGCATGAATGAGACTATACCGTGGGCTTTTGATTTTGGGGATTATTTTAAAGGCCTACTGAAACCCACTACTACCGACCACGCAGTCTGATAGTTTATATATCAATGATGAAATCTTAACATTATAACACATGCCAATACGGCCGGGTTAACTTATAAAGTGACATTTTAAATTTGCCGCTAAACTTCCGGTTCGAAACGCCTCTGAGGATGACGTATGCGCGTGACGTAGACCGGCGAACACGGGTATGCCTTCCACATTGAAGCCGATACGAAAAAGCTCTGTTTTCATTTCATAATTCCACAGTATTCTGGACATCTGTGTTCGTGAATCTGTTTCAATCATGTTCATTGCATTATGGAGAAGGAAGCCAAGCAAGCAAAGAAGAAAGTTGTCGGTGCGAAATGGACGTATTTTTCGAACGTAGTCAGCCACAACAGTACACAGCCGGCGCTTCTTTGTTTACATTCCCGAAAGATGCAGTCAAGATGGAAGAACTCGGATAACAGAGACTCTAACCAGGAGGACTTTTGATTTGGATACACAGACGCCTGTAGAGAACTGGGACAACACAGACTCTTACCAGGATTACTTTGATTTGGATGACAAAGACGCAGACGTGCTACTGTGAGTATGCAGCTTTGGCTTTTTTTTGCGTATGTACGTAACTTTTTTAAAATATATAAGCTTTATGAACCTTGGGTTAGGTGAACGGTCTTTTGGGCTGAGTGATTGTGTGTGTTGATCATGTGTTTGAATTGTATTGGCGTGTTCTATGGAGCTAGGAGCTAGCAGAGGAGCTAGGAGCTAGCATAACACGTACCGTACCGTAAGTGCGCGTCACGTACGTAACTTTTTAAAAATATATAAGCTTTATGAACCTTGGGTTAGGTGAACGGTCTTTTGGGCTGAGTGATTGTGTGTGTTGATCAGGTGTTTGAATTGTATTGGCGTGTTCTATGGAGCTAGGAGCTAGCAGAGGAGCTAGGAGCTAGCATAACAAACACGCAGGTGTTATTATGCAGGATTAATTTGTGGCATATTAAATATAAGCCTGGTTGTGTTGTGGCTAATAGAGTATATATATGTCTTGTGTTTATTTACTGTTGTAGTCATTCCCAGCTGAATATCAGGTACCGTGAGTATGCAGCCTTGGCTGCTAAACATTCGATAACTTGACCGTATGTGCGCGTCACGTACGTAACTTTTTAAAAATATATAAGCTTTATGAACCTTGGGTTAGGTAAACGGTCTTTTGGGCTGAGTGATTGTGTGTGTTGATCAGGTGTTTGAATTGTATTGGCGTGTTCTATGGAGCTAGGAGCTAGCAGAGGAGCTAGGAGCTAGCATAACAAACACGCAGGTGTTTTTATGCAGGATTAATTTGTGGCATATTAAATATAAGCCTGGTTGTGTTGTGGCTAATAGAGTATATATATGTCTTGTGTTTATTTACTGTTGTAGTCATTCCCAGCTGAATATCAGGTCACCCCCGGCTCTCACAGCATCTTCCCTATCTGAATAGCTTCAACTCCCCACTAGTCCTTCACTTGCACTTTACTCATCCACAAATCTTTCATCCTCGCTCAAATTAATGGGGAAATTGTCGCTTTCTCGGTCCGAATCTCTCTCACTTCATGCGGCCATCATTGTAAACAATAGGGAACTTTGCGTATATGTTCAACTGACTACGTCACGCTACTTCCGGTAGGTGCAAGCCTTTTTTTTATCAGATACCAAAAGTTGCAATCTTTATCGTCGTTGTTCTATACTAAATCCTTTCAGCAAAAATATGGCAATATCGCGAAATGATCAAGTATGACACATAGAATAGATCTGCTATCCCCGTTTAAATAAAAAAAATTCATTTCAGTAGGCCTTTAAGTCTTTTTATTATGAAAGTTGTCGGTTATCTTTATTAAATGGCCAGAAAAAGGACTGCATTCATTATATGACATGTATGTATTGCATGCCCATGCTTGTGCATAGGCGAACGTACTGTGGGCTTTGACTTTGTGGAGTATTAGGAGTCTAATTATTTTTATTTCAATAATGTAAGGTGGCAGTTATCATTTAGAACAGTTGCGTGTGCACGAGCAAGCAGTTGTACCGTTAGATTTGATTTACGGATTATTTTGAGTTATTAGGGCCGGAGCAGCCCTATTGAAATTGTTTTGTATATTGATATTCTCCTACTCTGATCACATTTTTGAGGCCCTTAACATGCACTAAAACTCACAAAATGTTGTAAGTGCATTAAGTCTACAAAAAAATTATCATAATTTTGGGGGTCCCGAACACAAAATCTCCAAATTGACTCTCTGGCGCCCCCTTTTAAAGTTAGAGAAAATTAGTCGCTGCTACCAGATTCCCGTATCGTCATAAAAGTCGCTAGAGACATCTCTCGTGCTGGGACGCATGCAAAAGTCACAAGAACCCATTCCTAAAAAAACGAACAGGAAGTCGGCCATCTTGGTCTCCGTCCTACATTAACACACTCCTCCTAGGGACTTTGACTAAATGAGCGGCGGTTAAAATAACATACTAAACTGATGGTCGATGATAAATTGCGAATGAACGACATAGGATGTGGGCGTGGCATGGCGCCAAACTTTGATCTGATCCCAAATCCTTCACACGACACCTCCGCTCCGGACAGACTAACCTCCTCCAACCTCAGAGGACAAAGCTACGAACAATGGGAGACCGGGCTTTCTGCTCCACCGCTCCCCGTCTGTGGAACGCTCTCCCTGACCACCTGAGGGCACCACAGACTGTGGTTGCTTTTAAAAAAGGCTTAAAAACCCTTCTTTTTAAAAAGGCCTTTTTTTAGATATATGCGTGCTAGTTGTAGTTTTTATTGTTATTTATTTTATTCCATTTGTATTTATTTTTTAATATACTGTAGCACTTTGAGGTTGTTTGCTCAATAGAAAGTGCTTTTTACAAATAAAAATCTATTATTATTATTATCATTGGTGGTTCGCCACAAAACTTTCAACATTAATAACTCGGCTGCACAAATTCAGATCTTGATCAGAATTGGTAGAAATGATGATGATGTCATCTTGAAGTGTCAGATGGCTCAGTCCCTTTTAGTACCAATTCATGGTGGCCCGAGCCTGTCGGCGAAAACTGCTCCTCGCCATCAAACATCAAACTGTCGTTACTTCACTTTAGCTGATCAGAGTATCCTATCCTATCTCCTTCCAAACTGATACGAGGCTTTAAGATCAGTCTCTGATTCTGATATCGTTGATATCTACACCAATGTGGCCTCCTACAGCTTTAAATATATTCATTTCTATTATGCAATGTGTTGGATATCATGTATGACTGGCCGGACGGGGCGATTACATTTGCTGCACTTATACAACATATACAGTGTATTTATCATGCGCATGAATAAGAGTGTACTTTGATTTTGTGGATTATTTTGAGTCTTTCTATTCACCGCTATCGTGGAAGTTGGCGGTTGTTGTTAAAAACTGACCAGGAACGCAAATTCATTCATCATATGACCTATGGGGTATGCTTGTGCCTTATCAAAGGTACTGTAAACTTTGACTTTGTGGATTATGATGAATCTTTCTATTGATTTCTGTGATGTAGGGTGACCGTTGTCATTAACAGGAGGGAGGAGTGATTTAGGAATTATAGAACGGGAATGAGAAAGTGCATGCACCTGGGTTTTATTTTATTTTGTGGATTATTGTAGGTTTAGGGTTATTGTTCATTTCTTATTGTTTATCATTAAATAAACTGGTGGGAAGATTACAAACAAACCGCATGCCTAAACAAGACAGAGATTGGATAGAAATGGTACCACGGTGCCCCACAGTACTGCTTCTATTGTGTCATTATTTCCTAACCGTCGACATCTGATACTCTTTGAAAAACTGCTCCTTCTTGTCATCTCCATCTCGCGCTTTAGCACTTCCTTGCCTTTCTGCCACCTGTGGTGTTGCGTAACTCCTCTCAACTTCAGGGGGAAAAAAAGATACTCCCATTCATTGCGCGAAGTGACATCACCACCAAGTGCACAAACCCTCTCTGTCAGACGGAACGTCAAAGAAAGACAAAATGTGCTTGTGGGACAGATGCAGAGGAGGAGAGAGCCCACTGTGTCATGGCTGACAACAACAAGGCCGAGTTGTGCGAGCCAAACCAGGCTGAGAGGGAAACCACAGAGTGTCTTTGTGGTGTACGTTCCCACACTTTAGTGTTCTTTATGGGATTTGTTGGTTTGAAAGCCCATTTGCATGGCGACACACATTTATGGACACGTCTGTTTTGTGTAAGAGTCAAACAAATGCAAAACACAAACAACTGCAGGGGATGTTCGTTTCTGGAAGAATATACTAACTTTCTTAAGTCATAAAAAACTTGCATTCAATAAATTCAATGCTTTCATTACGTATATGTATTGTTGCATTTGAACAATTGTATTGTTGATAATAGAGGGAATTATTGTTATTATTCATTATCAATAGTGCTATTTCTATTTGTATTGCTCCATTTGTAGTGTAATAATGTTCATTGTCATTTCTGTATTATTATTTATTTCACTAACTGCTTCTTTGCTATCACTTTTACCATCACATTTGTACATATCGTATTTGCTGATGTTGTTCTATTGTTGTTATTGTTATTATTGTTGTTGTCTCTTTGTCTTATCCCCCTCTTGTCCCCGCAATTTCCCCCTCTGTCTTCCTTTTTTTCCCTCTTTCTATCCCCTCCTGCTCCTGCCCGGCTGCACCAAATAATAATATAAATACATTTAATAAAGTCAAATACAAATAAGACAACAAGAGAAGTATCCTACACTTCTCTTTTGTAAAGTAAATCTGTACAGCTGATATGGGCATCTACATCAACTATATGATTTGCCTGACAGGACAAAAAAAAAAAAGATATGCTTTTTCTTTGGCTTTTTGTAGACACTTATTCCTGAATAGAAGAATATACACAGAAAGTAAGGGTCACCATGTGCTTCACCACAAATGATCACAGTTAATGATGTATTGCAGTTTTAAAATGTAATATAAGAAGTCTAATTAACTATGTGCATACTTTTTGCTTTTGTCCTGCTTTCTTGATGCTTTTATTGCCGTAATCCCACAGGCATACTTTTTCTTTAGGTTTCTTGCCACATTTATTCAACTGCTTTTCTTACTTCTTCTTACTTTTGCAAATGTAGATTTAGTTTAGAGTTGTTTTTTTTAGCTTATTCCCTACCCTTATTGCAGTGCTATTACAGTTTTACAGTGGTTCACTTCTTTTTACCCTTGCATGACAATTATTAGAGTCAACAGCTGGACTGTGAAACAGATTATTTTCATTTCCACACCTTACCTATAGGAAAAAGTGGGCCCCGAATTTGACAAAGTAAGCCAAAGTCAACTGATTGAGGATGGAAAAGAAGATTCTAATTAGAAACAAGGCAACCACATCAGGGAGGACAAACACACCTTATTACTAATGTTATTATTAATGTTGTTGTTATGGGACAGGGAACAAAAATGGGTGGGTGCTCTGATGGCATCAGACAGGTACAAACACATTCATTAACCTCAATGAGATGGAGGAACATTCTTTTGGGAGCTTTATTGCACCACAATCTCTAAAAAGTGGATCTTAAAGTATGTATGCCCAAACCTTTTCCATTGAGGGCCACATATATAGTACAGGCAAAAAGTTTGGACACACCTTCTCATTTAATGTGTTTTCTTTATTTTCATGACTATTTACATTGTAGATTGTCACTGAAGGCATCAAAACTATGAATGAACACATGTGGAGTTATGTACTTAACAAAAAAAGGTGAAATAAATGAAAACATGTTTTATATTCTAGTTTATTCAAAATAGCCACCCTTAGCTCTGATTACTTTTTCGCACACTCTTGGCATTCTCTCGATGAGCTTCAAGAGGTAGTCACCTGAAAGGGTTTTCACTTCACAGGTATCATAGTTTTGATGCCTTCAGTGACAAACGAACCCTCACAAAGCACACAAGGAGAAACAGTGTGGAGAAGAGAAATGGCAAATAAACACAATTCTACTGGTTAATAAAGAGGGTGCATGAAGAGCAATATGGAGGTATTTGTGCTTCAAAAATATCAATAAAGATGATGCTATAAACACGGAAGACAAACATTTACAAAAAATGTTGTGGTCCCCCTTATTTACAAAAGTATCGAAATACATTACCAAAATATTAGTATCGGGACAACCCTGATATGTAAACAAACACACACACACACACACACACACACACACACACACACACACACACACACACACACACACACACACACACACACATATATATATATATATATATATATATATATATATATATATATATATATATATATATATATATATATATATATATATATATATATTAGGGCTGCAACAACTAATCGATTAAATCTATTTAAATCGATTATAAAATAGTTGGCGATTAATTTAGTCATCGATTCGTTGGATCTATGCTATGCGCAGAGGCAATTTATTTATTTATTTTTTTCGAATTTTTAAATTTTTTTTATAAGCCTTTATTTATAAACTGCAACATGTACAAACAGCTGAGAAACAATAATCAAAATAAGTATGGTGCCAGTATGCTGTTTTTTTTCAATAAAATACTGGAAAGTATAGAAATGTAGTTTGTCTCTTTTATCCGATTATTAATCGATTAATCGAATTAATAATCGACAGATTAATCGATTATCAAATTAATCGTAGTTGCAGCCCTAATATATATATATATATATATATATATATATATATATATATATATATATATATATATATATATATACATACATAAATGCATACACATATATACATACATTCATATACTCATACATACATATACATCATACATTAGTCATTTATTTCAAACCCAGGGAAATTCATAGCACAGAAAAAACAGCACAACACCTACAACAATAACAACAATAAAACACATAAAAGCAATACAAGCAGCATAATAAAACAAAACCAACAAAAAATACAAAACCCACAACAATATTCAATGTGCAGTATATATAAATATTTTGAATACTTTTGGACTTTAAAGATTCTAAAGCAACTTAATGTAGGTCAATACATCTTAGTTTAGAACAATTTCCCTTGTGGATCATTAAAGTTTGTCTAAGTATAAGTTAGTTTGTGTTGTAGGTGACCAACAAACTAGGGTAATATGTAATCATTATACAGTATATATAATCCGTCCATTTTTTACCGCTTGTCCCTTTCGGGGTCGCTGCTGGAGCCTATCTCAGCTGCATTTGTAATTAATAATGAATGTTTTTTTTTACAATAAAAATTAAAAACGAGCTGGGGTTGCCACTTTGGACACTGCTTTTAGGGAATATTAGCTTAGCATACCCATGCTAATAATACAAAACAAGTTCACTTTATCGTAGTATTTCCATTTATTTCATGTGTTCGGCTTACTTACCGGAAAAGTCGTCAAAAGCAGTGGGGACATATTTGGTAGGGTAGCCATTGGTGGTGTAGCTCACCACCAGGCTCGTCTTGCCCACCGCTCCGTCTCCGAGCAGCACGCACTTCAGTAGCCGCTCTTGCCCCTGCCCCGGCCGGTCTGGCTGGGCTTTGTGCGGCGGCACCGGTGGGGCCATGGTGGTGGTCCTTGCTGGGTAATCCATGGAGACTTGTCAGCGAGTGGCATTCAATTCATCAGCCAGCTCTTCCACTACACCCAAACTCCACCATGAGAACCGCTGAAAGCAACTTGGTTCCTTTTAAAAAGTTACTTATTCGATATTTTTGAAGCTAAACCGTCTCTGTTCAATAAATGCCGACGCAAACCGGGAGTCTGTATACTATAAGGGGGCGGGGCCAGGCCTGCCTTTACACCGGGCTAAGCCCCGCCCACTTACCCAATGCCGTGCAGTGCAAGGGTCGTGGAAGAAGTCACGTTTTGAATCACTGTTATTAAATCGCAGCAAGAGTGGTAAAGAAGTACTGCAGTACAGAACATTTTGTGATAGGCCACCATTGTTTGCTGGTGTGCTGCCAATGTTAATATCCAACTGACATCTTGATTGTTTCGACGCAGGCCTGTGCGCGCAGGAACGTCTCGAATTACCGTTTTGAACGTGCTCTACATTAGATTCTAAATCCCTCTGAACTACTTTAAAATGTAAATACAAAAAATATATATAATGTATATGGATCAACTTCCTCTTCATATCGTTGCAAGTTTTTGAAGTCAGTTTTGTCAATGACGACCTTGCTTGGCGTGTTGATACTTCACCTTTGTTGCCCTCTAGTGGTTAAACGTGAGAACTGATTAATCACTAATAGTGACATGTTTAAGCAAAATACCACATTTAGAATAGGAACAGTCTTTAAACAATAATCTAACATATGCAATGATGTATTAGTAAACTAATATTTTATGAAATATATGTTTTAAATTCAATACCCATTTTTAATGGAGTTATTTAACCGGTAACACGAATTCAAGATAGGATTTTTGTCGCCATCTTGTGGCTGAAACGTAGAAGTGCTAGTTTTCATGTTAAATCTCCAAAAATACTCAGAAAAAAAGAACATTTGACATGTGCTGTATTGTATTTCTGGACTGTATACATCAAAATTCCAATAAGCAAATGTTTTTTTTTTTTTTTAAAGAACATTATACAAATTTGGACTTTGCTAAGAAAAAGATGCTGTGTATGCGCGTTATTTCAAACTATTAGTTTTTGATCAAATAAAAGCTAAACTTTTTTTTTTGAAGAAAACAAAAAATACTGTAATGTACCACTTTCTAAAAATCGAACTAAAATATACTATTATCAGTTTAAGATATATATATATATATATATATATATATATATATATATAATATTATATCTATTAGCAAATGTATTGTATTGTATGTATATATCTTTGAAATTATTGTGAAAACGTTTTAACTGAAATTGTACTCATACAAAATAGTGTATAATTTAGTAAATTATTCATTTATTTAGAATATTATTTATTATTTTCTGATTGGGTGACGCTTTTTAGTGCGGTAAATGTCCAAACGACAAACATTTCATTATATACAATTGTAGGTTTTTTTTTAAATATATAAAATTAGGGTCAAGATACATCACATTTTCAAAGTTTCTCTACCTTTAAGCATAGGACAGAATTGGGATGTTAATTTGATTAATCAAGAATTATACTATTAATATGTGTTCACATTTGTACTATACTGCAATAGCAGCTAAATATGTCAGTTTGTCATATTGCAAACTAAAACAAGACTTGTACTTGTTGGGAAACTATCCTGAACAATGTTTATTCAATCTAAAAGTGATATTTACTTACAAGATAGCCATTGTCATGTCATCACAAAGGCATCATACAGGTATATAAAAGTGCATGGCTAATACAAGGGAGGTGGTTCCTTATGAGGAGGGGCAGCAATCATTATCATTAGCCACAAGAGTTATTATTACCATCATACACAGTAAGAAAAGGCACCGGCTCTTCCAATTCCTCATAAGTAAACACATCAATGATTTTCCTCGTAACTACAGTTAAACATGTTTGTTCATGGTCAAATTGCAAGATGTGAAGGAAAAAAGGGAAATAAAAAGCTTGAAAAAGAAAGATGAAGTGACTTTAATTGATTGTTACACTTCATTTACCTCACACACATACGCACACACACACACACACACACACACACTCACACGATTCAGTCATGACAATGAAGACTCGATGCCATGAGTAACGATGACCCCTGGTTTTTTTTTTTCACCCTGACCTCTCACCTCCCTTTCCTCACTTTGTTTCCATTTCCTTCCATTTGGACGACAGCTTGTCAACAGACATTTAAAACCACTTCGAAGTTAGTAGGCCAATAACTTACACACACACTGAACAGCACATAAAGTGCCGCATGTAAACCCTCCAGTTAAGTAAACGTCCCTCGTCTTCTTCTCCTGGTTTGGTGGAGCTCTCAGACTGCTGGTAAGACATCGCAGTGACCGCCTGCAGCTTCTTCTTCTTCAACCTGACATCCGGAGTTTATTGGCCTTCAGGTTTGGCAGCAGACGGGGTCGTGTCGGGTGGAGGGCCGCCACCTTGGGCCAATCTTTGCAGACTGCGGGAGAGATATGACTTTTAAAGACGTCATGAAGGAAAATCCTCCGTCCAGTCTTTTTGATTTTATTTATTTCGTTATCTCATCATTACACACAAACCACAGCTGACTTGGTTGCGCATTATATATCAATACAGTAAAATATGACATGCACAATAAGAACGTGAAAAATTGTCCCACAAATTATTGCCAAAAATGGATATTAATGTCAGCATTATTTTGAGTCCAATTTGAGCACTAAAGTAATCATAGAATATATAATAATAATAATGCAAGTAACCCTTTTAACATTTCTCATTGGTATTTTTTTGCCATTGTAAATTGAAAGTCAATAACTTTAGATTATACTAAATAGGTAAACAAAAAAACAAAAAAAGGACTTTAAATCTCTGTTAGCAAAATTTGCACCTTGAAGTACAGTATTTTTTTTAACCACAGTTAGAAAACTGAGTAGGGAGCTTTTTTTGTTGCCATCACTTTCGGCATACTTGTCATGACTGTCATGTGGAGTGATTATAGTATTTATATAGCGATTTTTCTCTAGTGACTCAAAGCACTTTGTATTAAGAAATCCATTATCTACATTTAAGCTTACAATTACACCAGTGTGGGTGGAAATGGGAGCCATGAATTGATTAAAAGTGGACCCCGACTTAAACAAGTTGAAAAACTTATTCGGGTGTTACCATTTAGTGGTCAATTGTACTGTACGGTGCAATCTTCTAATAAAAGTTTCAATCAATCAATCAAAGTGTATTGCCCAAGGACACAAGGGTAATGATGAGGGTTCGAACCGGGACCTCTTAAGTTTCTGGTCGGCCGCTCTACCATCTGACCGGTTTGGACTTTCTTTGTATATTTAAATGTTTTGTATTGTTTCCTTTTCAGCGCCAATTCCTGTCTGGCTCCACCGCTCCTCTGGTCTTAGCGCTGTTCCACCTGGTTCAGTTTGCCAATCAGGCATCAGCCTGCAGACAGGGCTACGTCATTGTTTTGCTCGGGTTTAGATTTCCTGTGCACTTCCGAGCTGCACTATTCATTTGTGTTTTTGACAACAAATATGTTCACCTGCACTATGCCAGCCGTCCCCGCGTCTTTGTGTTGAAGACCGACAATGTCTGTGTTGAAAGGCTAACCCTCACAGGCACAAGACATTGATACAACGTTGATTGTACACACATGTCCTTTAAAAGTGACTTTGAAACAAAATAGTTGTATGTGTAAACGGAGACAATGTTGATGTCCAACGTTGGATCCACGTTGTCGGTTGGGAAATGACCAAATTTCAACGGTCAAATCAACGTCACAACCTGACATTGAATAAACGTTCAAAAAGCATGTTGTTTCAACGTTAAAATTGAGTTGCTCAATGTCAGGACCGAATTTATCAAGCTCTCAACGTTTTTTTTTAACATTTTCTGCCTGCTGGGATCTTTCTCATTCGTTTTTGAAACCAAAATATTCCCACAACGAGACATTTGGGTTTGCGATCATCTTTTTTTCCTCTCCTGATTTTTGTTACCTTGCAGTCCCGCCTCCACTCACAGAGACAAAGATTGTGGGTGACTGACAAGAGGGTTTACTCTGTTCATTTAATTCTTGCTCATGGATAAACGCGTTCAGGAGCTGAGGGCGATGCACAGAGTGAACCCTCTTGCATCCTGATTGAAAGCAAGAAACAAAGAAAACAAACTACTTCCATAACGTAAATGACCGCCGTAACCACAACACCAGGGGGAGCTCCACAAACCCCGTTAAACCCAGATTCCGATCTAAGAAGGTCTTAACTCATTCTCCTTCTATGCCACATCAATATGGAATGCACTCCCAACAGGTGTAAAAGAAAGTGCATCTCTATCCTCCCTCAAAACCGCACTAAAAGAACACCTCCAGGCAACTACAACCCTAGACTAACACCCTCCCCCCTCCACATCCCACCTTCCCGGATTGTAAATAATCAAATGTATTTACTTGTTCTTATGCTTTCTGAGCTCACTATGTTCTCTGCTCGCTGTACATATCCTAGGAAGTCAGACCTACACTGTTTCAATGTCCATTTCTCAGATTATATACCGTAATTTCCGGACTATAAGCCGCTACTTTTTCCCCTCATTCTGGTCCCTGCGGCTTATACAAGGGTGCGGCTTATATGCGGCCTGTTCTTCTCCGACACCGACGAAGAGGATTTCAGTGGTTTTAGTACGCATGAGGAAGACGATGACACAATGATTAAAGACTGACTTTTCATATACCGGTAGGCTGGTTATTTTGATAACGTACAGGCGAGCACTTTGTATTACTTTGCACCGTTGTATTATTTGTACTCTGCACGAATGCTGTTCGCCATGTCAAAGATGTGAAAGTTTGATTGAATGATTGAAAGATTTATTGTTAATAAATGGGACGCTTTGCGTTCCCAAACAGTCATCTCTGTCCCGACAATCCACTCCGTGGTAGCAGGAACCCCTATATACTACGCTAATTACACATCAAAACCCTGCGGCTTATAGTCGGGTGCGGCTTATATATGGAGCAATCTGTATTTTCCCCTAAATTTAGCTGGTGCGGCTTATAGTCAGGTGCGGCTTATAGTCCGGAAATTACGGTACTTGTTGATGACTGAAGTGCTGATATCAACCAAACCTAACCCCCCTGCCCCAACCCCCTCCACATCCCACCTCCCGGATTGTAAATAATGTAAATAATTCAATGTATATACTCTGATGATTAACTTGTGTGATGTCTGTATTATGCTGATAGTATGTATTTGTACCATGAATTGATTAACGTGGACCCCGACTTAAACAAGTTGAAAAACGTATTCGGGTGTTACCATTTAGTGGTCAATTGTACGGAATATGTACTGTACAATCTACTAATAAAAGTTTCAATCAATCAATCAGACATGGTAATTTATCGATGTCGGCTAAGTTACTGCTTTGATTTTCTTTTGTCCTTACCTTAACTGACTTACAGTATTATCTAATCAGCCGACATGCACACAGGCCTACCACTGCTCGGAACAAAACCAACACCCTTCAATCATTAATGTCTGTTGTGAAATAAAGTTTAAAATCATGAGATAAAGTCAAAATTTTCTTAATAAACAAACAAAAAGGCTTGGTTTTACCTGTCAAACACTAACTTTTGTGTCATGAACAATTATGCAAATTAGACTATGACATCATTTACCTCCTTGTGTTCTCAGGACATTGAATCAATTGCCAACAGACAGTCCAGGTTGTCTTCGAAGATGTTTAGCCTCTCATCAATTCATGCCCAAAGTCTACATAGGACAGCTGTTAAGGTTTGCTTTAAATACAGTATATACATTCGAGGCAACTTATTGATGTCATAAAGTTAACATCTAAACATTGATACAAACAAGTTACTGTCGATGAGGACAGCTCAGTGAAGTCGCACCATTACTGAAATGCATTTTGGGACATGTAGTAGTATCAGTGGAGCTATCGAGTCATTCTAGACAGAAAAAATAGCTTGCGGTTCAAATAAACCCTTTATCTGCTTTTCAGGGTTAGAGAACTATGTTGGGAAATAAACTACATTAAAAGTGTTTTTACTACAAAATCCCAAAACTAGTGACGTTGCAAATCCTTTTCAACTTATATTCAATTGAATAGACTTCAAAGACAAGATACTTAACGTTCGAAGTGGAAAACTTTGTTAATTTTTTGCAAATATTAGCTCATTTGGAATTTGATGCCTGCAACATGTTTCGAAAAAGCTGGCGCGAGTGGCAAAAAAGACTGAGAAAGTTGAGGAATGCTCATCAAACACTCATTTGGAACATCCCACAGGTGAACAGGCTAATTGGGAACAGGTGGGTGCCATGATTGGGTATAAAAGCAGCTTCCATGGAATGCTCAGTCATTCACAAACAAGGATGGGGCGAGGGTCGCCTCTTTGTCAACAAATGCGTGAGCAAACTCCAACAGTTTAAGAACAACATTCCTCAACGAGCTATTGCAAGGAAATTAGGGCTTTCACCATCCACGAGAAACAACAGGACAATTGATCTGCTGTATGCTAATGTCAGGGATGCATACAAGGTCACACCCCCCGCCCCACTAGGGAAGTCTGACCACAATCTTGTTCATTTGCAGCCAAAATACACCCCCCTGGTCCAAAGACAGCCTGTTAACACTTGCTCTGTGAGGAGGCGGTCCCCTGAAATGGAAGATGCCCTCAGGGACTGCTACAACACCACAGACTGGGATGTGCTGCTTCCACATGGTGAGGACATTGATGGGCTGACTCACGGATTACCTCAACTTCTGCATAGACGTGACCTGCACTGCTAAGACTGTTCGGTGCTACCCTAATAACAAAGGAGGTTAAAGCTGTCCTCATCGTAAAGTCCACTACTGTCTGTGGCTGTTGAGTTAGTTGAGTTTTTTGAATTCACACAAGTATATATTTATATATACATATCTGCCATGTCGTATCCAATTGAATTATGCTTGTTTTCTGGCGCCATTTGGTGGTTAAGGAGCATAATTACACCAAAACAATAAAACATTGTTTGTCAATCGGCAAAAAATAAGATGGATTCGATTGTCATGAAAACAGCATAGTAATACACCAGGATTAGTAATAGTATTTTCCATCTAGTTTCACCAGATTGAAAAATAGCAATGATTTAATATTGACATATTTTCTGAGCATAAAGTACATATTGTACTGTTTACTTGTTGAAGTACCCTTTAAAAAGTTGAAATCCTCCTTAAACCACAACGTGGTGCATGCCAAAAAGTACCACTGATAGTCACACACACACTAGGTGTGGTGAAATTACCCTCTGCATTTGACCCATCCCCTTGTTCCACCCCCTGGGAGGTGAGGGGAGCAGTGAGCAGCAGTGGTGGCCGCGCTCAGGAATCATTTTTGTGATTTAACCCCCAATTCCAACCCTTGATGCTGAGTGCCAAGCAGGAGAGGTAATGGGTCCCATTTTTATAGTCTTTGTTATGACTCGGCCGGGGTTTGAACTCGGACCTACTGATCTCAGGGCGGACACTCTAACCACAAGGCCACTGAGCAGGCCCAAAATTATTCAAAGTAATAATTTTTTACTTTTTATTTCTTCATTTTTTTTTTCCTAGAGTGAAAGAAATATTATTCTGAATCACTTTTTATTACAGACAAATAACTGGTTGTGCAGCTTTACAAGAGGTCTGTGCTCCCTTGGCGAGAATACATTTTTGGCAGTGAGTCACTTTTTGGCACAACACCCGTTTCGGGTCAGGGCGTGACAAGGAAGTTGCCAGTCGGGCTTTGATATGTTCCTGTTGTAACTGTTAAAGTGGAAAGTAAAGGATTGATACACTTTATCTTCGACTCCTGCCTCACTGATCGCACAGCTCCACATTGGTGACCCTGACGTGAGCGATGCCAAACGACAACAGCGGGTACAACGCAGCTGGACGCGCACCGCCCGATGCTGGCGGTGCGGCTAATGTCGGTGCCACAAATGCAATTAAGTTGCCCGACTTTTGGCAGGATCATCCACGATCGTGGTTTCAACATATCGAAGCCCAGTTCCAGCTGGGAGGGATTACACAGGATGTGACAAAATACTTCCATGTTGTGGCCGTGCTGGATGCATCTACGACGTCCAAAGCAATGGCGCTGTTGGTGGATCCTCCAGAGGACGGCAAGTACGACGCGCTCAAGGCGTTCCTTTTGCGGATTTTTGAGCTGTCGGAGAGCGAGAAGGCAGACCGCCTGCTGTCCCTGAATGGCCTTGGCGATAGCAAACCTTCTGAGTTGATGGAAAGAATGCTGACTGTGCTGGGCTCTGATGATCCCTCGTTCCTGTTTGTGCATATCTTCTTGCGTCAGCTTCCGGCACCGGTGCGCACCATGCTAGCCAACTCTCCTCTCTGTTCAACCAAAGATTACTGGGCTCTGGCTATGGAGGCAGACAGGATTTTCCATACCTTTTTACCCCAGGGGACCACTGCACTGAAGTTACAGCCAGCTTTTACCGGGCTCAGATATAGTACCGCTTCTCCGCTACATTCCCATTTGTTCTGTTAATCTTGGTGAATTCTCAGTGGTGGTGGTGGTGGGGGGGGGGGGGGGGGGGGGGGGGCTATGGAGGCAGACAGAATTTTCCATGTGTTTTTACCCAAGGGGACCTCTCCACTGAAGTTACAGACCTTCAATACCGGGCTCACGTTTGGTTAACCCTGGAGCTGGCCGAAACCTCAGAGCTGGAGCCACCCTTCTTTGCGGCATGGACTATAGGTGTATATACAGTATGTATAGAGGGCTATTAACCAAAAGGTGATTATTTTTATGGGTTTGAGTGTGACAAAGAAGTCACCAGTCGGGCCACTGATATCTTCCTGTTGTAACTGTCAAAATGGAAAGTAAATGATTGATTAACTTTTTCTTTCGACTCCTGTCTCATCGATCGCACAGCTCCACAATATCATATAAGGTAGGGGTCTTTTCAATGTTTTCCAAGCCAAGGACCCTCAAACTGATAGAGATGGAGCAGGGACCTCCTACTTAAATATATTTGATAAAATTATGTTTTCAACTAAACTGGTCCTAAAGATACCTTGTTTTTGTGCGATACAAAAATATTCAAATACTACAGTATATAGCTGGCCGGCAACTAGTGCGCTAATAGCTATCTGGCAACTAGCATGCAAATCACTAGCTGGCAACTAGTGCCCTAATCGCCAACTGGCAGCTGGGGACGCTAATCGCTAGCTATCCTAAATGCTAACATGAACATAGTTATTTATTCACGTGTTTATTTTAATCCTGCTAAATATATTGAGTAGGGGGACCATTACATCGCCATTTCTAACTACACTACAGTGTGTTGGATTAATGTTAATATGTATCTAAAGACATTTGAATTTGTGGAAAAATTGTTGGGGAAATTGAAAAATGTATTAAAAAAAAGTCTAATCACCCAAAATTTCCCAAACCTCCTTACAACACCTCTGTGGACCCCCCTAGGGTTCATGAATACATCTGACATAAGGAACACATACAACGCCCCTGTTGGTATTAGGGGTGCACAAGGATTAAAGCAGACAAACAAACAAGGGGACTCTTACTCAGTCGACGTTGGTGTGCTAAAATCTCTTTCTTGTTTAGAAGCTACATACAATATTAATTGTTCGCTGTTCAAGCACATAAATATTTATAAAATGTATACAATAAATGTATTCTTCTAGTAGCCTGCTACACTGCGTTCAATATAATTGCTTTTAACCCTAAATCAATTTATTTTAGGTTTTAAATGCACTGTGTTAGATCATCTATAATTTCATGCTATAAGTACTTTTACCATGCCTATTTTATTTGTTTTGTCTAATCAACCCCAAACTACAACTTGGGGCCTGGCAAAAAGTGATTCCAGTTATTATTTTAAAGTTGACACAACATTTCTGAGCATACATGACTTAAATACCCTTAAGAGAGTTACATAAAATCATAACAAAGTATATACTGTACTGTTTACTTGTTGAAGTACCCTTTAAAGTGTTGAAATTACCCTCAATGGACAACGTGGTGCCTGGAATTAAGTGATTTTAAGTAATACTTTTTTTCACTTTAAGTAAAAAAAATATTACTTTGAATCACTTTTAATTACAGACAAAGAACTAGTAGTCCAGCTTTAACAAAAGGTGTAATTAATTTTTGGCAGTGAGTCACTTTTTGGCACAACACCTGTTTCGGGTCAGGGCGTGACAAGGAAGTTGCCAGTTGGGCGTTGATATGTTCCTGTTGTAACTGTTAAAGTGGAAAGTAAAGGATTGATACACTTTATCTTCGACTCCTGCCTCACTGATCGCACAGCTCCACATTGGTGACCCTGACGTGAGCGATGCCAAACGACAACAGCGGGTACAACGCAGCTGGACGCGCACCGCCCGATATTGGCGGTGCGGCTAATGTCGGCGCCATAAATGCAATCAAGTTGCCCGACTTTTGGCAGGATCATCCACGCTCGTGGTTTCAACATATCGAAGCCCAGTTCCAGCTGGGAGGGATTACACAGGATGTGACAAAATATTTCCATGTTGTGGCCGTGCTGGATGCATCTACAAAGTCCAAAGCAATGGCGCTGTTGGAGCATCCTCCAGAGGACGGCAAGTACGACGCGCTCAAGGCGTTCCTTTTGCAGCTTTTTGAGCTGTCGGAGAGCGAGAAGGCAGACCACCTGCTGTCCCTGAATGGCCTCGGCGATAGCAAACCTTCTGAGTTGATGGAAAGAATGCTGACTGTGCTGGGCTCTGATGATCCCTCGTTCCTGTTTGTGCATATCTTCTTGCGTCAGCTTCCGGCACCGGTGCGCACCCCGCTAGCCAACTCTCTTCTCTGTTCAACCAAAGATTACCGGGCTCTGGCTAAAGAGGCAGACAGGATTTTCCATACCTTTTTACCCAAGGGGACCACTCCACCGAAAGCACAGACCTTTAATAACGCGTTCAACTTTAATAACCTTGGAGCAGGCCGAAACTTCACTTTTGGCTTTCCTCCAGGACCTGAGTCAACCTAAGACGCCCCTGCAAGAAAGCGCAGCTGTTTTGGCTGCCAGAACCGCTCTTCGCGGCGTGGACTTTTAAATGTGTAGATTTCTGTGGGGGTCTGTTTCTCTCTGTTAATCTTGGTGAATTATTGGTGGGGGTGTGGAGTGATCACTATAGGTATATATATATATAGTATATATATATAGAGGGCTATTAACCAAAAGGTGATTACGGTTCTGGGTTTGCGTGTGACAAGGAAGTCACCAGTCGGGGCCGCTGATATCTTCCTGCTGTAACTGTCAAAATGGAAAGTAAAGGTTTGATGGACTTTTTCTTTCGACTCCTGCCTCATCGATCGCACAGCTCCACAATATCATATAAGGTAGGGGTCTTTTCAACTGATAGAGATGGAGCAGGGACCTCCTACTTAAATATATTTGATAAAATTATGTTTTAAACTAAATTGGTCTACCTTGTTTTTGAGCAATACAAAAATATTCAAATACTACAGTATATAGCTGGCCGGCAACTAGCGCGCTAATAGCTAGCTGGCAACTAGCATGCTAAATGCTAGCTGGCAACTACCATGCTAAATCGCTCGCTGGCAATTGCGCTAATCGCTAGCTATCTTAAATGCTAACATAAACATAATTATGTATTCATGTGTTTTTTTAAAACATGCAAAATACATTAAGTTGGGGGACCATGCCTCTGCCATTTATAACTACATTCCAACGTGTTGGATTAATGTTAATATGTATTTAAAAACATTTAAATTTGTAGAAAAATTGTGGGGGAAATTTAAAAAACTATATAAAAAAAACCAAAACGTCTTAAGCACCAAAACTTTTTCTGAACCCCCTTACAGTACCTCTGCGGACCTTTTCGGGGTCACAAATCCCCTGATGAAGACCTCTGACATAAGGAACACATGCCATGCCCCTTTAAGCCTTCGGGGTACACAAGGGTTAAAGCAGACAAACAAAGGGGGTTTTCCTCCATTTTGCCACAAGAAAGCGCTATACTCACAAGTCCTTAATGTTGTCAATTCGGGCCTGGATTTTTGCTATCACCCGGTCCACTTGCTCCTAGGATATAATGAAAACAAAAATAAACACACAACAAGGGAAATGTGTTGAGTCAGCAAATTAAGAATGTGACAGTAAGGGTAGTAGGGGTTACCTGACGCTGTCGGTAGAAAAGCGGCAAAGAAAAGAGAGCGATCACTCCTGCACAGAGGAGAAAAAGACAAACGTGACAAACCCAACCATCAATGAATAAACAAGTGCCTGGCGTGATGTGCTACCTATGATGAGGAGGGTGAGGCCATTGCACAGATCTCCAATGTACGTGACAAGGTACAGCAGAAACAGCAACTAAAAGAGAAACAAAGTGTTTAGTTGGACTTCTAAAAGTTTTTTTAGTGAGACAAAAATAGCAGCAGCATCAATGGTGATGGTGTCTCCCTTAATACGCCACAGTCACATATAGACTCCATCTATGCATAGCTCCTCCCGCTCTTGCTGCTGTGTGTCATCTCACATTCCAAACAAGTCAGGGTTGACCAGAAGGTCCTCAGGTTTAGGATCATGTAACTCACACTAGAGGTGGGAATCTTTGGCCACCTCACAATCCGATTACGATTACGATTCAGGAGCTACAATTTGATTAAAAATCAATTATTGGTGCATCTTTATTTTATGTACCGTATTTTTCGGACTATAAGTCGCAGTTTTTTTCATAGTTTGGCCGGGGGTGCGACTTATACTCAGGAGCGACTTATGTGTGAAATTATTAACATATTACCGTAAAATACCAAATTATATTATTTAGCTCATTCACGTAAGAGACTAGACGTATAAGATTTCATGGGATTTAGCGATTAGGAGTGACAGATTGTTTGGTAAACATATAGCATGTTCTATATGTTATAGTTATTTGATTGACTCTTACCATAATATGTTACGTTAACATACCAGGCACGTTCTCAGTTAGTTATTTATGCGTCATATAACGTACACTTATTCAGCCTGTTGTTCACTATTCTTTATTTATTTTAAATTGCCTTTCAAATGTCTATTCTTGGTGTTGGGTTTTATCAAATAAATTTCCCCAAAAAATGCAATTTATACTCCAGTGCGACTTATACATGTTTTTTTCCTTCTTTATTATGCATTTTCGGCCGGTGCAAGTTATACTCCGGAGTGACTTATACTCCGAAAAATACGGTATATTGATACAGATTTACTTTTTTTAATTTTATTTTCACTAAATAAGCGTTTATCACTTGCAACTGTCAAAAACAGTGCATTTGTAATTTAAAAAAAAGCTAAGTTAATTCCCATCACCATTTATGGTGATGGGATTAATGGAGATGTGAGCAACACTGGAACATAAGTGCCCTATAATGAAGTAACTGTTCGAATCTCTGGTTGAGGTGGCTCGCTGCAGTCAGCCAAACTTTAGAACTGCCTGCATTACGTTATTTATAATAAATAAATCGATTATCGACGTTTACTAATTGATTTTTTACTCGTCCATGTCCGAATTGCGATGCATCTAAAAATCAAATATTTCCCCCACTTCTAGCTCACACACACTTTAATTACTGCTAATGTCCTGCAGCCATCTCTATGTACATGTCTGATGCTGGAAACACAGCAAAGAAAGACGGAACACTCTCTATTAACTCCGGCTAGAAATGCGTTGGTTGTAGACGACCACAGTGTATTCAAATGGATATATTGTACAATTTAGTACAATGTGGCGGCTTCGCAACACTGCGGATAAGAAAAACAATTAAGCATATGCTGCATATTTTGGCCTAAATTAAGTATTAAAGGAAGTCCTATATGTATTACAGTGCAGTATTTATCTTATATTATTATTAGAGATGTCCGATAATGGCTTTTTTGCCGATATCCGATATTCCGATAATGTCCAACTCTTAATTACCGATTCCGATATCAACCAATACCGATATATACAGTCGTGGAATTAACACATTATTATGCCTAATTTTGTTGTGATGCCCCGCTGGATGCATTAAACAATGTAACAAGGTTTTCCAAAATAAATCAACTCAAGTAATGGGAGAAAATAGCAACATGGCACTGCCATATTTATTATTGAAGTCACAAAGTGCGTTATTTTTTTTAACATGCCTCTAAACAGCATCTTGGAATTTGGGACATGCGGAGGTTGAGGTGGGCGGGGTTGGGGGTATTTGTTCTGTTGTGTTACGGTGCGGATGTTCTCCCGAAATGTGTTTGTCATTCTTGTTTGGTGTGGGTTCACAATGTGGCGCATATTTGTAACAGTGTTAAAGTTGTTTATACGGCTACCCTCAGTGTGACCTGTATGGCTGTTGACCAAGTATGCGTTGCATTCACTTGTGTGTGTGAAAAGCCGTAGATATTATGTGATTGGGCCGGCACGCAAAGGCAGTGCCTTTAAGGTTTATTGGCGCTCTGTACTTCTCCCTACGTCCGTGTACCACACCGATACCGATAATTTCCGATATTACATTTTAAAGCATTTATCAGCCGATAATATCGGCAGTCCGATATTATCGGACATCTCTAATTATTATGTTGAGGTGATTGATAAAGATATTCACCAAGCAGGACTTCTGTTTCCAGGTTAAGGTTGCTAACAACAACAGCATCTAATATTTGTGCTACTCTATCTTCACCGCTATAATAATGTTGTCCAACTTTTGGCAAACAACTTTTTGATGGACTTCATCTCCTACTCCCCCCTCATCAATAACATCTCTCTCCACATTGGTGAGGCTTTGGCACGAGACGTATCAGTTAATGCCAACAAGATTGCTATCAGCAGCAGTCTGGGCAATGCACAGAGGAGATGAACTCTGTTGATGCACTTCATCTTGGACATCGATAACACAGCTTTTTAGGTGATTGATCTGGTATGACAATGCAGTACATGCAACGCTAACACGGAATGCTAACAACACAGCTAATGATGGTCGCTGAGACTGTCAAGGTGACCAAGTTTTTGCCAAAGAACACACTAAGAGGGATAATCCAGGATGTGAAAGTATTTTCACGTTGTTTCCATTTTGTAATGGCCGGGTGACAGCCATAGCAATGACGCTTGAAGGATCTCTGGCCTACCATTGAGTACTGTAATGTACAGTAGAACAAACTTAAGGCTACTATATTGAGTAAAACGAGTGAATATATGGGTATTATTTCATCTTTAGAGGGCCAAAACTGTATTAAGAAGACTGTAAACAGTTTGTTTTTCTGCTATAAAAATATTTATTAATAGTAGACATTCTTTCACCACGGTCAGGCCTGGAAAAAATTGGCCGTGATAAAAGAGGGACGACTATTCAAATAAAGAACATAGCTAGAATAGTCTCAGTAGAACAAGATCTCCACTGAGGACTACAAGTGCCTGGAGTTGTTTGTTATTGTGCTTTGGGAATTATTCCTTTGTGACTCATACGCAAACAAGTAAACAAACCCCTGTAAGAATGTGTTTGTCCATCTTTTTGTTAGTTGGTAATCTACTTCCTGGTTCATGGAGAATGACTGACAGGACTCCACCATTTGCATTCTAAAGCACATGGAGCGGTTCCGTTGTGCCGACCTGCAATACATGTTGTAAAAATCACCTGTGTTGCTTTTGCGTTAACAAGTAGCTTCCGCACTTTTAAAGGCAAAATCAAGTACAGTGCAGTAAAAAACTATATACTATATGTAATTCTTAGCTGTAATAATAATAATAATACATTTTACTTATAAGGCGCCTTTCTGGGCACTCAAGGACAGCGTACAAAATCAAAACAATAAAATCAATTGGATAAAAACAACAAAAACAACAACAAAGATCGATAAGATTTACAATGAATAAGCAGTCAGGAATAGGTGTGTTTTGAGTCTTGATTTGAAGAGGGATATTGAGTCTAAGTTACAGAGGTCTGGAAGTAATGAGTTCCAAAGATGAGTGGCAGAGCGGCTGAAAGCTTGGGCACCCACGGTGGACAGTTTAAATAAGGGGACAGTGAGATGGATGGATGAAGAAGATCTTAGGGAACGTGAGGGCATGGCGACATGGAGCAGGTCAGAGAAATATGACGGAGAGAGGTTATGGATAGCTTTGAAAGTGAGGAGAATTATTTTAAAGTGGATACGGTGTTTGATGGGTAGCCAGTGGAGTTGCTGCAGAACAGGGGTGATGTGCTGGATTGAAGGAGTTCTGGTGATTATCCGGGCTGCAGAGTTCTGGAGAAGCTGAAGTTTGTGAAGTGACTTGTGAGGGAGACCAAACTGTACCACAGTTGTTTGACGGCTGCTTCATTAATCAGCTTTATCCTAAAATAACCATAACTCCTCTGTACTTTTATAAGCTTTGGCACACTTTTCCCAGTGAGTTTCTTTGTGAGTGACAGGAGGAAAAGCTCTGACTGGCTTGTGAAGAAGACGTTGGTGGTTTGCATGTATATGAGCTGACACATCTTTTCGCACTAATTTGGGTCAATACAGTACTTGGAGTAAGGACTCCATCTAGTGGGTAAGTTAGTACATTTGTTTTATCATAACAAAAGTCATAAAAAGTTGAAGGACACCATTTTTGACACATGTTTGGATCTTAAGTCCTGTGATGAACAAATGACTTTGTAAATCTCCTTGTGCCACATGATGAGCATAAATATGTCAAGGTGAGTGACAGTTGCCGCCAGTAATAGCGGACACATTTAGCAAGTATAATCAGAAGGCCACTACCATCACAGCCGATGATGGAGGGAGTCAGGATGGATGGCGTGGGAAATGAAAGAATGCGAGAGACCGACTGAATTTAGAGAGATTGTCTTTGCTCACCTTGAGAGAGTCAAATAGGTTTCCGACAAAGACGAGTCTTTTCAGACTGTCCACGGCAGACAGAGTCATGACGATGAGTTTCTGCATGACCAGGTCAGCGTGCTCTCCGCTCAGGCTGATGTCCATGTCCAAGTAGGACCTGACACACACATGCAAGAGAATGACATCATCACAAACTATACATAGCACAGAAGTACTTCTATTTTTCTATGCCTCATTTGTTGTGGGATTCGGCTTTCAAAGAAAATTGTTTGCCAAAAGTTTGTACCTGTTTTTGTATACGAAGAATCCCACATGTTGAGTCGGTTTTAGTATGACTGAAAAATAACCCACCATGGGACCAAAGACATTTGTCATCCAGCACTTCGATGTCCATTCCATTTTCATTTCATTCACTCAATATTAAATACAAATAATGCAAGATTAAAATAAATGAATGAAAAGGAGCAGAAATAAGAGTAAATGTATAATCTCTGCGCCCTATTCACACAAATACAACATTAGTTATTTAACTAAGAAGACTATGGAGGCCAATGTCTAGAAAACATCAGCTTACTCAAAGTCATATGTTTTTATCATTATAATTTAAAAAAAAAATACAGAAATAGATTTACATTGTTTTGCTGTACTGTCAAATTTTCTGTTTTAAAACTAGATTAAAATTATATATCTCAGTTCCTTTTAGGTTATACAGTCATACCTTGCCACATCATGCATCAAATGCGGCTTCACCACATTGCTTGATTCCTTTGGGGTATTTTTGTATTTTTTTAAACATATTGTACAATATTTTGGCCCCAAATCAATAATGTTCAAGCATAAAAACGACTGAATGAACTAGAAATATCAACTCTACATATTGGCCACTAGAAGAGTCCAAACCAATCTCGGCACACTGTACAGTATCGTGGCCACCGATTGGCACAGCATCAGGCAGCACTACTATATTGTATTGAAAGAGTGCAAAGGTGACTAAAGGGTGTTATTCTATGTCTAAAGGGCTCTCATAATGTTAAGAGAAACATATTTTGAAAGTCGGGAACAAACCGGGTTATTATGCTTTAGCTATGACAATATTTTAAATATTTATTTATAATTAATGATTCTTACTTTGCGGAAATTAATTTATCGCAGTCATGTCCGCAACCAATTAACAGCAATTAAAGAGGAACGACTGTACCTACTTTCTTTTTTACAAATCTGTTTTGAACATTTTTGGTAGAATTTTTCTATGTGCCTTAAACATCATTTTGATAAAGAAGGCGAGAAACACTACTGAATTCAAGAAAGAACTCAGTTGCAACAGTTGCATCTGTGTGGATTTTAAATAAAATGTTAAAAGGGATGTTGAATGTTAATTTATTAATTTCCTTCGTCATTTATAAGTATTTCACATTGTTTTCTGCATGTAAAACTATGATTATTCTCTATAAAATATGTGGGTAATACATCCGAGGTCTGGAAAAGGATTAATTGTATGCATTTAATTTCTTACCCTACTCAGTGGCCTAGTGGTTAGAGTGTCCGCCCTGAGATCGGTAGGTTGTGAGTTCAAACCCCGGCCGAGTCATACCAAAGACTATAAAAATGGGACCCATTACCTCCCTGCTTGGCACTCAGCATCAAGGGTGGGAATTGGGGGTTAAATCACCAAAAATGATTCCCAGGGGGTGACAAGGGGATGGGTCAAATGCAGAGGACAAATTCCACCACATCTAGTGTGTGTGAGAATCATTGGTAATTTAACTTTAACTTATGGGAAATGTGGTTTTCATCTGACTTTTTGGAACGGATTACTACCAAAAACAGAGTGTAATAGTATAATTATAGGCAAAGTTATTTTAGCTAGAATCCAGGCCACTGAATTAGTCTTAATTAGCTTACAGTGTTTTTACTGCTGCTTCACTGGTGAATTTATTTAGCCTAACATATTTAGCTAATGTGCAACAACTTGTTCCATCTATCAACTCGTGCAATAACTGGTTGCGTAGCAGACGGATTTCAAATATGTTGACGTGTTTTATATTTTAAACACACCTTTACTGGACTGCATTTCAATCCTATAATATTGAATATATTTAAAAATATACAATTGACTCAATTAAGTATAGTGTAGGTCCCAAGCCCACACCAAAACCCAACTTCTGGTCCCCTTCAATGACTTACTTGAAGGGGTGTACTCCGTCGCCCCAATTGAGGGTGTAGAGTATTCTGTAGTAGAAGCGCACTGGGATGGTGACACACATGATGATCAGGGACAACGTGGAGACCACTGTGATGACGTTGAGCTGGAACAAGCTCAGTAGAACCACCACTAAGCCCGTCAGCACTATGCCCGTTCGCTCCGTGTCCTTCCAGTAGATCAAGTCCATCACTGGAAAGAGAAGGGAAGACAATTCATTTTTAACATGCTGCTGATTCCAAATCAGAAGGTTGCGTGCGTGTTCAGATCACGTCAGGGTCACCAATGTGGCATATGCGGATGCTACCAATGCGGCGGTTTGAGGAAACACTCGGTTGCTTTTCCAAACACGTCCCTAATGGTGAACTGCTAACATAAGAATGCTTAACAGGAAGTGCTTAAAGGCGCCTCTATATTGCGCGCCTGAATCAATTAAATCTCACCCCTACCTCAGACCTCTGGGTGTGAGACCTGGACCCTAGTCTCCGCCACACTGCTTTGTTATTACAGTAAGTTCATGCAAAGGATGCTGGGACATGTCGTGGCTGCAGCCCCATAACACAGCTGTCTTTTAAGTGACATCGAGTATGTGGGAAGCAAGCTATAGAAACAGCAGGGGGCGAAGTGAGGAAGACTCCAACATGAGAACCCCAGAGCAAGCTGAGAGGACACATCAGGCTTGAGCTGGGGCTAAAATTAGCCCTCAGATGACGGAGCGGAGCAAGCGACGGACGAGAATTTAAATGTAGCCTTTTCACAGCACCTGCTGCCAGGCGTCAAGCCGTGAGCGGCACCCACTTTTTTTCTCCCACCCTGACACCGGCTTGGTTTCCCCAGTCTTCGTCGTCACCGGGCAACAGCTGCCGTGGAGACTATACACTGCAAAAACTGAAATCTAAGTAAGATTAAATATCTCAAATAAGGGTGATATATGCTTATTTTCTGTCTGATAAGACAATTCTTCTCACTAAGCAGATTTTATGTTAGAGTGTTTTATTTGTTTTAAGGGTTTTGGTTCTAAATGATCTCAGTAAGATATTACAGCTTGTTGCTGAGATTTTATGACCTATATTGAGTAAAACATGCTTGAAACTAGAATATCAACTGTTGCAAAGCTGTGTCATCAACACTCACAAGTATAAAACTACTTTTTTAAAGTAATAATTTCTTACTTCAAGCATGAAAAAAAAAATCATGATGCCGAATGCATATTATTATGTCAAGATAATGGCACTAGCATTTACTTAATTTAAGAATATTTTTCAACATATTGAGCAAAAAGGTCTCTTTTTTTTCTACCAAGAAAAGTGCACTTGTTATTAGTGAGAATATACTTATTTTAAGGTATTTTTGGGTTCACTGAGGTTAGCTAATTTTACTTGTTTTGGAAAGTCTTGACAAGCCGAATTTTCTTGTTCCATTGGCAGATAATTTCGCTTAGTTGAAATAAAATACCCCTAATTTTTGTATTTTTTTTCTTGTTTTTGAACACTGACTTTTTGCAGTGTAGGCAGCGTCTTTACAGTCATGGTACACCATAATACTGCATGTGTCATCTAAACTCTGTGTATTTTAAATAAATACACTTGAAATCTTATCTCAGATAATTATTCACAAAGAGGAAACGGGTTACTTGTATTCGTATGTGCCAATATATGTGTATGGTTGTGGCAAAAAATGTGTTCGATAAAGGTTATTTATAACATATTAGAATAAGAGCAGTGAATAAATCATTGTACAGATCAGGAGTTCTCAACCTTTTGACTCCGGGGCCACTACAGAGGGGCCCGGGACCCACTCAAATATTAACACTGAATTAGTAATCTTACTCTTGATTTGAATCATATTCAATATTCAGTTACAGTTTAACAGCATAAACCTTGTAAAATGAAAGGAAAGAATGTGTGGATCACAAAAATTATTATCAAGGCTTAGGTCAGGCTGATTACAGAAATAAATCCTAATCAAATATACTAAAAAGGAAAGGACTCAGAAACTGAGGTAAAATAAATTTACATAAAATTACACAGTGCTAAAATAAATAAATTCTAACTAAATGAATAAATGATAATATATATATATATTTCTTAACTAAACTGTCAATAAAATTAAAGTGCAAATGACAATACAGCTTAACCACTAAAGTCATATTTTTGAGCATAAGAAACTTCTCTAAGATTTCAGCTCCAGACTTCTTCTGTTTGTTTGATATTGTCATTACTGCCACAAGTGGTGGAAACGTGTATTACAACTGAGTACCACAAACACATACCGTATTTTTCGGACTATAAGTTGCAGTTTTTTTCATAGTTTGGCCGGGGGTGCGACTTATACTCAGGAGCGACTTATGTGTGGAATTATTAACACATTACCGTAAAATATCAAATAATATTATTTAGCTCATTCACGTAAGAGACTAGACGTATAAGATTTCATGGGATTTAGCGATTAGGAGTGACAGATTGTTTGGTAAACGTATAGCATGTTCTATATGTTATAGTTATTTGAATGACTCTTACCATAATATGTTACGTTAACATACCAGGCACGTTCTCAGTTGGTTATTTATGCGTCATATTACGTACACTTATTCAGCCTGTTGTTCACTATTCTTTATTTATTTTAAATTGCCTTTCAAATGTCTATTCTTGGTGTTGAGATTTATCAAAAAATTTTCCCCAAAAAATGCGACTTATACTCCAGTGCGACTAATATATATGTTTTTTTCCTTCTTTATTATGCATTTTCGGCCGGTGCGACTTATACTACGGAGCGACTTATACTCCGAAAAATACGGTATTTGTTGGCAGCGCTCGCGGCCCAACAATGGGCTCCATGGTTAAGAAACACTGGTATACTGTAGATCAATAGTTCTCAACCTTTTTTCAGTGATGTACCCCCTGTGAACATTTTTTTAATTCAAGTACCCCCTAATCAGAGCAAAGCATTTTTGGTTGAAAAAAAGAGATAAAGAAGTAAAATACAGAACTATGTCATCAGTTTCTGATTTATTAAAGTGTATAACAGTGCAAAATATTGCTAATTTGTTGTGGTCTTTCTTGAACTATTTGGAAAAAAAAAAAAAAAAAAAACTAAAAACTTGTTGAAAAATAAACAAGTGATTCAATTATAAATAAAGATTTCTAAACATAGAAGTAATCATCAACTTAATGTGCCCTCTTTGGGGATTGTAATAGAGATCCATCTGGATTCATGAACTTAATTCTAAACATTTCTTCGCAAAAAAAAGAAATCTTTAACATCAATATTTATGGAACATTTCCACAAAAAATCTAGTTGTCAACACTGAATATTGCATTTGTTTTCACAGTTCTTTTTGACAGACATTTAAAAAAAATCTCACGTACCCCTTGGCATACCTTCAAGTACCCCCAGGGGTACGCGTACCCCCATTTGAGAACCACTGCTGTAGATGATAATGGCAAGAAAGCTAGGTGGTTCATTCACGAAGGAGTGGGATAGGTATTGTTTTCGGTTTTTAAGTGTTTTTATTGTGAAGTATTGGTTTCTGTATCTGCACTTCATTGTATTGTTACTAGGGGTAGTAGTAAATAAGCTTTGCTTCTTCCTACCCCCTTTCGGACATGTTGAACTGTCATCAATTTTGATTTTGATGTAACTTTGTAAGCATGTTCAAAATAAACTCCTACTCCCATAATTTTCCCCTCAATATTATTTTTTTTGTTTTGTTTTCAACATGTCCAAAATAAACCACTGGTACAACCGATGCTCAATTCTGACGATACCTAATGAAATGGTCTGATAATTGCCACACTCTTAAGTCTTAACGGCTGTAGAATAAAACATTGGGCTCCTAGAATGGACTGGCCTGACAGCAGAGTGGATAAATCCAAAGTATCACAGCGCGATGTGTGTGTGTGTGTCACAGCAGATGACAACTCATTTTGGGACAAAATCCACTCTGCAGTCCTGATGCCAAGCCAGCTTTGTAGTGAATATGTTGCAAAGTAGCTCGCTTGAATGCAACTTTTCCACCGCATTCAATACAGATGCATCTGAAACCAATAGCTACCTTTTCCTAATCCGCAAAACTGTCACAGATTTTAAAGGAAATAATGTAAGCATGTAAGTAACCTGCCTATAACTAGTTAGGGCAATGCAATATAATCAGATGTAAATAAATAAAATGTATATAGCCAAGTCAACATAGCAACACAACACCATGGTGCACACGCTACATGACATCATTCCTATTTCAGCAACTGCTGCCACGTTAAAATTTGTTGAATGAATGAATACATGGTGAAACTGTAAATTGCAGACATATCTACATAGCTCCCTAGTTGAGGGAGCAGCTGTTTCCTGACTAATTCCACACACATTCATGCCAAACAGTCAAGACGACTAGAAGTTTCTCTCTTTCCACCTGCTGAAAACAGCTCTAAGTAATAATTAATAACAGTAACTACTACTACTTCTGCTTTTTTCTCACCTTTGCTGGCCATCTTGGTAGCCGCTTCAGGCGCTTCCCCTTACACCCTCTCTTGTGCCACCGTGTTCCCCTCGAGCGCCCCCTGAGAGCTGTTTTTGGCCAGCCCCTGCCTGATCAGCAGCCCCAAGCTGAGAGAGCCCAAAAATAAATTTTTTTTTCCTGCAGGTCCGCCCACAGCCACCACGTCTACACTGAAGAAGTGTGGGAGGGGGATGTTACGCGTGAAGACACTACAGTGGCAAATTGCTCAGACGATCACGAAAGCCTCTGTTACTTAAAAGTGCAGCAGGAAAATGCTTAGTGTTGTTTTGCCCGATGAGAAGCGGAGTTAAATTGTGTCACCATGTGAACCCATTTTAACAATTAGCCGAAAACAAGGCAAATATATTGTTTAAATTTACCGAACATCAACTGAAAGTATATTAAATCATTTATTATATCAAAAATACATTTTTGGATATTTTAAATGGTTGTGATACACATTTTTACAGAGTATAGCTGCAAAATAAGCCACTAGTGGGACAAACGTTTTTACAAGTGAAGGCACTTTGATAAAGAATGTGAGAAACACGATTGTATTTAAGAACGAACTTGTAGCAAAGCAAGAAGGTGGCGTTTGCTTGGCTCTCTCATCCTCCTTCTCCCGTCGTCACCATCTTTGCCCACAGGATCCTTCAATAAGTGATGTTAAATGTTCATTTATCTATTTAATTAATCATTTACTTCACATCGTTTCATGCATGTAAGACCAGAATTATCCAATAAAATGTGTTGTGTGGTAAAATTTGAGGGCAGATAAATGGATTTATTGGATTAACATTATTTCTTATGCGTTTTGAACTAGAGAAGTTCCGATCAGTAATTTATGCTGCCGATTCCGATTATCCATGAGTGAGATTGGCCGATACCAATTACATGTATTAACTGTACTTATATTTATGGTATTTATGGTGAGTGCTATTGACAGTTAACAATATCGGCCTGCCGATATTATCGGCCGATAAATGCTTTAAAATGTAATATCGGAAATTATCGGCATCTTTTTTTTAATTATTGGTATTGTTTTTTTGTTTTTTATTAAATCAACATAAAAAACACAAAATACACTTACAATTAGTGCACCAACCCAAAAAAAGGGTTGTTTCTTTCTGTTATTAATATTCTGGTTAATACATTATATATCAATACAGTCTGCAAGGGATACAGTCCGTAAGCACACATGATTGTGCGTGCTGCTGGTCCACTAATAGTACTAACCTTTAACAGTTAATTTTACTCATTTTCATTAATAACTAGTTTCTATGTAACTGTTTTTATATTGTTTGACTTTCTTTTTTATTCAAGAAAATGTTTTTAATTTATTTATCTTATTTTATTCAATTAATTTTTTTAAAAAGGACCTTATCTTCACCATACCTGGTTGTCCAAATTAGGCATAATAATGTGTTAATTCCACGACTGTATATATCGGTATCGGTTGATATCGGTATCGGTAATTAAGAGTTGGACAATATCGGAATATCGGATATCGGCAAAAAAGCCATTATCGGACATCCCTAATATCAACACAACATTTTATACTTCTTCCTTATTCTCTCAACAATAAACAATAACTAAGCAAAAACCAAAACAAAAATCTAAATATATTACTAATTGAAATCATCCCCTCATGTATCCAGGGACAATAATTATTCTCTGAGTTTGTAAACATTAACAAAAACAATCAAACATGATTTGGAGTAAATAACAATACTGATCTAATCACTCTAATATCGATCATAAAAATGTATATTAACCTGGGTATTTACACCACCAATTTATGGGTTAATCCGCCCTTCTCTTACGTTTCGTGTACTGACGGTGACGATGCTGAAACACAAACAGTTGTCATATTATCGTCTCTCTCGACTCTTATGAATCTACTTGTCAATTTCCTGCTAATAACTGCTTACTTTCTGCTGTAATGCGATTCCATCTACACTTCTTAAACTTTTCTGAGCACTTATTTCTTGGTGTTGTTTCTAGCTAGCTTAGCTATTAGCATGCCTACTCCTGCTTGTTCTCGGTGTGTAACATTATGAGCCTCATTCTAAATCTTGATAATAATACTTGACAATGATACTTAAGATACTAAGACATGCTTTTTATTTGTAGTAATGGAGGTGATTATTATTAGCTTAAGGGAGTGGCTCCACACTGTGTAATTGTGTATAATTATGTGCTAGCTTGTCAGCCAGGGGACTAAAAATAAATACAATATTAGCCAGAGACATACTTGCCAACCTTGAGACCTCAGAATTAGGGAGGTATTCAAAAGGCCCGCTGGGGAGGGGGTGTATATATATATATTAGGGATTTCTGATAATGGCCTTTTTGCCGATATCCGATATTTCGATATTGTCCAACTCTTAATTACAGATACCGATATCAACCGATACCGATATATATAGTCGTGGAATGAACACATTATTATGCCTAATTTTGTTTTGATGCCCCGCTGGATGCATTAAACAATGTAACAAGTTTTTCCAAAATAAATCAACTAAAGTTATGGAAAAAAGTGCCAACATGGCACTGCCATATTTATTATTTAAGTCACAAAGTGCATTATTTTGTTAACATGACTCAAAACAGCAGCTTGGAATGTGGGACATGCTCTCCCTGAAATAATCCTGATACCCACTACAACTATGGGAAACACTGTACTTTGACTTTCACAAAGTGCTTTTTTTTTTTTTTTTTTTTAAACATGCCTCAAAACAACAGCTACAAAAACAATGAAGGCACACAGCTTCAGTCCAGAGTATACTATAAACTGGGCTCAATCTGCCCTGTTCTTAACGTATTCGTATGAGTAACAAAAATGTGCAAATAAAAACAAGAACGGCACAAAAATAAAAAACTGCTTCAGTCTAGACTCGTAGATAACACAGCCATCCTTTAAAGTGCATGAACATTAATAAAACTGCTTGAGTCTAGACTAGTAGATAACACAGCCATCCTTTAAAGTGCATGGGGAAAAAAGGCACAAAACATAAATAAAACAGCTTCACTCAGTCCAGACTATTAGTCTATTTGTGCAACAGATGAAGCTCAAAGAGTGGGCTAATTCTTTTTCTCCTTGTCATCACGTGTGAGAGGTAGTTTTTTCTGAATGAAAACAAGCATCTGCAAGGGGTTCTGGGTATTTGTTCTGTTGTGTTACGGTGCGGATGTTCTCCCGAAATGTGTTTGTCATTCTTGTTTGGTGTGGGTTCACAGTGTGGTGCATATTTGTATCAGTGTTAAAGTTTTTTTATACGGCCACCATCAGTGTGACCTGTATGGCTGTTGATCAAGTATGCTTGCATTCGCTAGTGCGTGTGTCAAGCCATAGATAGTATGTGACTGGGCCAGTACGCAAAGGCAGCGCCTTCAAGGATTAATTGGCGCTCTGTACATCTTCCTGCGTCCGTGTACACAACGGCGTTTTAGAAAGTCACAAATTTTACTTTTGGAAACCGATACCGATAATCTTGAAACCAATAATTTCCGATATTACTTTTTAAAGCATTTATCGGCCGATAATATCGGCGGTCAGATATTATTGGACATCCCTAATATATATATATATATATATATATATATATATATATATATATATATATATATATATATATACATATATATATATAGCTGTAATTCACTGAAACTCAAGTATTTCTTATATATATATATATATATGTATATATACAGTATGTATATATATATATATATATATATATATATACATATATATATATATATATATATATATATATACATATATATATATATATTATATATATATATATATATATATATATATATATATACATATATATATATAGCTGTAATTCACTGAAACTCAAGTATTTCTTATATATATATATATATGTATATATACAGTATGTATATATATATATATATATATATATATACATATATATATATATATATATATATATATACATATACATATATATATTATATATATATATATATATATATATATATATATATATATATATATATATATATATATATATATATATATATATATATATATATTAATAAAAGAAGGAGGATAGGGATGATGTTCGTTAAGAAATTATCGATGTTGATGCCATTAGCGAATCCTCTTATCGAACCGATTCCTTATCGAATCTCTTATGGAATCCAGATAGGTTGTTGTGTGTGCGTCTTGTGTGTGCGCCTTGTGTGTGCACTGAGTTCCAAAAGCCATAGATGTTATGTGACTGGGCCGGCACGTTGTTTATATGGAGGAAAAGCGGACGTGACTGAGGACAGCATGCGGCCGTTAAAGGGTGAAGGTTTTAGGTGAGAGAGGACGCTAAAGGCACGCACCTAATAATGTTGTCCGGGTGGAAATCGGGAGAAATTCGCGAGAATGGTTGCCCCAGGAGATTTTGGGGAGGGGCACTGAAATTCAAGACTCTCCCGGGAAAATCGTGAGGGTTGGCAAGTATGGCCAGAGAGGATTTGCGTTTGTGATCGGCATTGAAAGGCAACAATTGACAATGACGATCATGTACAATTTCAAGAAAACCGTCCCATACTGGATCAATCGGCACATTCCCGTTTTGTACGATTTGGTTTTCTTCTGATCCTTAGAACAAATTACTAAAGGAAAACCACTGACTGTATGATACAATCTATTATTGGTCTCATGTGTGGTAGCAGAGCCTAGTGACAAAGAGTGTAGAAACATGATGCTCCAATAGATTAATGTGCGCTATTTATTCGGGACACCCTAAACTCTTGTCATCATCTTGACCGCACATTTATCAAAAGTCTGAGGGGTCATCGTACACCCCTGCCCCTTTTACACACACATGCGTGCACACACACACAACTAAAATAGGACTGCAGCTCTTTTCTGACTGACTGGTCCACTTAAAATGCCACTAAGCTGGAAGACAGGATGTTATCTTGCGCTTTGCTTTGATCTGCAACAACAACAAGCTAGCAGCAAGCTGTAAATAAAACTAAACAATACACTCAGAAGCGATGGCGTACCGTGTGTTTTGACGACTTCTTCCCATGCCAGGAATACATTCCACACAATTAGCTGATCTTTCCTGATTTCCAGAGAGACGGTTTCTATGGAGACACGATGGAGAGGCAGGACTTTTCAAGGGTGAGCATCTATCTAAGCTTGAAAGATCAATGTGAAATATGATCGCTTTCCATTCACAAGCTAAGACGAGGCTATAAGAAATAAACCTCAGGTGGGGGTTTGGTACCTGCTATGTGGGGGCTTTCTGAGGGGTCGAAGGACGAGTTCTGACACGGCTGTTCCTGAGTGGTTTGAGTGACGACGGCAGGCGACGAGGACACAGGGTCGGTGGGTCGTGGGGGCTCCTCTGCTGCGTTTTCCTCTGCGACGGGTGACTCAGGCTTGGGGGCTGAGGTTGTCGTCGCTGCTGGGAAGACAGCGCATGATATCGTCGTCATTAGGGATGACATCATCATTAAAGATGCAATACGAATGAATAGGCATTACTTATATTTCCCTTTTTACCTCCAAATTATACCAAGAGTTTTTTGAGGGGGAATTTTGCCCATCATTTACAATCAACAAGCACACATATGTTTTTCTTTTTTAATGCATTCTAACTAGTAAACAAATGCGAGCTAAAGTTTACTTACAATATTGCCCATGGGAGTCACTTTATACTGCCTATAAATCGCCTAAAACATCCAAACACTTCCATCAAGGTTAAATATACATGTTGTAAGTATATGTCATTTTGTAAATGTACATTCACAATAACATGTAATATTTACATATTTTGGTCATTTTAAGCATTTTGCGGCGCAATAATTTCACATATGCATCACAATGTTCACTTTTTCCTTTGACAACATCACCGATGTTACTCACCACAGACTTCGAGAGAGCCAACAAACATTATAAAACATAACTTACTGTACATTGTCTGCTCTCACTGGAATGCCGACTGACAGGATGTTGATATATTCCCGTTTAGATGAAGAATGACTCTTAATCCTCTTGAAGAAAAAAGGGGGGTGGAACCAAGCGACTTTGTGTCTTTTTCGCCATTTCCAGGTACAAATTGGATGACACTTGACCAACCAAATTCTACTGTGAAGGTGAGAGACACTATTTAAAATTTAGAATAAACTTTCACAAGCCACAAGGCGAGAAAGCAGCTCACCAGTTAATGATGTCAATACAGCAGCACAAGGAAGTTGCCTCTCTCTGATCAATGCGCTGCTAAATGTAGGATTATGTTAGAGCTTATAACAACAATGTCGCTAATAATTGGTTAATATTCAAGTCACAAAATGTAAATGGAGGATTGCTGGTAATTTTTGGAAGGTTACTTATTGGGTTTTATGGTCGGAATAAACGTAATAGACGCAATGACGTCATGGCTCCCATTGGCTCAAGGTAAGCTGACTTTTATTTACGAGTTGGAATGCATTAAAAAAGACACGTGTTCTTGTCTCTCATAAGGATTGTGAATTATTTTTAAAAAAAAGTGCAGTTCCACCTTAAAAGGAACTGGCGAGACTGCATCTACTGGTTGCAGCCAAGCAGTGCACTCCGAAGTGTGCGAAGACAAATGAAGGTAAAGGAAATGTGCTACTTTTCCTACCTGGAAGGATCTGTGTTTGCGATGATGCTAAAGGAAGCGACCCAGTCTGTATTAAACGTCTCTCCTCGCTTTGGATCCCGGCATCGGCCTCTACACTTTGAAGACATGGCCGCATTGTTACGGTCTCAGCTGGCCTCTCCCTTCTTCTCCTCGGGCTTACTGTTCTCATCTCCAGCCTCTCCTGCTCGCTGCTTTCTGACGCTTCCTCGTGCTCGTTGCTCAGGAAGTCGTGGGGGTCCCAGTCAACGTCGGGGGAGTCCAACGACGTGTCTGGGGTGTCCGTGCGCGCAATGGAGACGCGGCTCCCCCGAGAGCTGACCCTACGCCTGTCCCGGTGGCTCCGCGATGCTCCCACAGCCTCGGGCTCAGCGATGGCGATGTAGGAGAAGGTCAGCTCGAGGGAGCTCTGACGCGGCGTGCCCCAGACGGATGGGGACGACGCCAGGGTGTCATCGTCGTCGTAGCCCACCTCCTCGTCCTCCGACCACTCCCTCGCAGTTTGCAGCTCGTATAGCTCCGACTCCTCATTACCACCTGAAGAAATGAAAAAGAACACAAGTGTTGAGACGCACCTCTTTCTGCTAGAATCTGAAGAAGACATGTTGGACAATTGTATGCTTCTCGATTTGTGGGAACAGCTTGGGGAAGACACCACAAAACAAAGTCCACAAATTCATGTTTGGATGAGTTCAGTGTGAAATATGTCAATCAAAATTTTTTTGGAGGAACAAGAACACCGATGTAGAGCCCGGTTCTTACGAGTTATATGTGGCCCTGGTGGTACGTCCTGAATAGGGATGTCTGATAATGGCTTTTTGCCGATATCCGATATTGTCCAACTCTCAATTACCGATACCGATATATACAGTTGTGGAATTAACACATTATTATGCCTAATTTGGACAACCAGGTATGGTGAAGATAAGGTCCTTTTTAAAAAAAATTATAAAATAAGATAAATACATTTTGAATAAAAAATAAAGTAAAACAATATAAAAACAGTTACATATAAACTAGTAATTAATGAAAATGAGTAAAATTAACTGTTAAAGGTTAGTACTATTAGTGGACCAGCAGCACGCACAATCATGTGTGCTTACGGACTGTATCCCTTGCAGACTGTATTGATATATATTGATATATAATGTAGGAACCAGAATGTTAATAACAGAAAGAAACAACCCTTTTGTGTGAATGAGTGTAAATGGGGGAGGGAGGTTTTTTGGGTTGGTGCACTAATTGTAAGTGTACCGGTATCTTGTGTTTTTTTATGTTGATTTAATAAAAAAACAGAAAAAGAAAAAAAAAACGATAATAAAAAAAACGATACTGATCATTTCCGATATTACATTTTAAAGCATTTATCGGCCAGGCCGATATTATCGGAAATCTCTAGTCCTGAATGTTAGTTTGAACAATCAAACAAGCACCCTTACTTTTTCCTCAATTTTGTCCGTCTTTCCCGGTCTTGTTCTTTTCACGGAATTTGCGCTATAGAAAAAAATTATAAATCCTTAAGAGTACTGTCGCTACTGCAGCGATCACTCACTCTGGGCGTGAGCTCATAAGGGAGTGCGACAAGTTGCATGTTAGGTGATTCAATCAAGTCAACAACACGGGACAAGTAGATGGACATGAGTACGTCGGATAAGGCATCCCAGCTAAAAATCCAAACTTTGTGTAAAAAACGATCACATTTCTATCAAATTAATCACACCTTTGCATTTTGATTAATTGCAATTACAATAATCGGACTAAATGACTTGCGTGCATATTTTAAGTATTTTAGACACAAATGCAACTTTATTGTCAGAATGTCTGACAGGAACATTTTTAAAATGTTTTACTTTTATTTATTTTTAAAAACTTGGTTCCAGTTGTATTTAAAGTACCAGTAGAGTGCAAAAACTAGTTGCCTCTACATTGAAGCTATTATTATATATATATGATTTATGACACCAAAAGAAAAGTTTGCGTATAAATAGATAAATAGTATCACTCTCACGGAGGTTCCCGAGCCATTTTGAGAGATAATAAGGACACCAGTCACGTGATCACGTGACGTCGCGCTAGGAACCACAAAGCCCATCCCCATCAACAACAATGCTAATTAAGCAGACTTTGTGAGGGCCAACAACATATACCTTGGGGAAAATTATGAACCAGAATCTTATATTTTTAAACACAAAGAGGATGAGCAATAAGTTTAAGAAGCCGAGGGATGATTGTAGCTTTATTGTGACACTAGAGCATCCGCAGCATTGCTAGCTGCTAAACATACAAACTAACTATAACAAAACAAACACTTACTGTAATATTTCCACTCACATAAAAAAAGTTTAGATGAGTCAATCACAAGAAGGAAGCGTCTTTTGGGTTCTATTTCGCCATCTCAGGGACGTGAATGTCGACTCCCCTGTCGGTCCATTGCCACACGTTTCTACTACCAGGTGGGAGCTGCATGAATTATAATCTAGAATTTACTTTTAGCAAGTTTGAGACGAAGCATAAGCAGCTGTCGGCTCAGTTTGTCAACAATAGTAGCGTAAACTAGCATTATCTTACTGCTATCAATGCACCGCTAAAATAATCTGTCTGCATTGGCTCTTATAATAACGTTATCGCTTATGTTTTGTTAAGTTTCAGGTCATGATATACTGTATATATGGAGTATTGTTGGTGCTTTCTGGATGTTTTTAGAGAGTATAATGAGCGCAACAGAGGACCCTCGATCTGTTAACTCAATTGTTAGATATTTGTTTACGATTTTTAATGCATAAAAAAAACCAAGCAGATGTGTTCTTGTCTTACATAAGAAATGTGAATGAGAGATAGCACATCTCTGTCCAATTATTGCCTATTTCCAGTATGACTGATCTGATAACATTGTCAGAGTGCAGAAGCGTTACTACCGTGATGTCAATCTCCGAAAATAGCCGAAGGTATTCGGAGCGGAATATTCAAAATGGTTGACTGAATTTGTGGCATTTTGTGACGTTTAAACAGCGTTTTTACATACTTTGCAGATTGTAAATACAATTGGATAAGGTTTAATTGATACAATGAAACACAAATAAGCATATACAGTCAACGGATGTCATTGTGGCTTGTGCAGCCCTTTGAGACACTTGTGATTAAGGGCTATATACCGGTACAAAAACTTTGATTGATTGATTGAACTTGTTTTTCCACTTTACTGGTACTTTAAAGTCCTGTCAGAGTTTATTTTGAAGTGAAATTTGCCAGTGAACACACTAGTCACTCATCTTTGGACTGACGTATGCATTGACCTGATCACTGACACTATAACAACCTTGCTGCGCCTTTCAGGTAACCATGCGCCGTTCAGGTAAAAGGGCATGTGCGCTCAAAATAAACTGCGCGATTAATCTCCATTAATACATTATTAATGCGACAATGTTTTATGACTAATTGCATGAGCTAATAATGCATTAACTTCGACAGCCCTAATACATATTTTGACAAATGTGTGACTGACATGAACAAGCTTGAAAAATGTCCCAAATAAAAGCACCGTGAAGGAGCCCAGAATTGTCTTTATTGTCGTTTACAATTTTACAGAGTTCTTCATTAGGAAACTCTATTTTAGACCCAGTAATTGCAGTACATGGGTGTCAGAATGGATAGTGTTGTTGATAATGACTAGCTCATGTGAAAAAAGGAATTAGGTTTGAGTACCATCTAGACCAGGGCTATTCAGCGGGCAAGTTCAGTTAAAAAAAACTTTGAAGTGACAAAACTTTTTGCTGCAGATTCCTAAAAACACTAGAGCACTGTCATATACATAATCTTTGACAGTAGGTTCTTTAAAAACAGCAAGTTCTCACATTATATATACAGCATTAAGACTAATAATTAAGAGAGTAATCCCCCGGTCCTTAGCTCTCTGGAAATGTGGTCTCAAAACAATTAGTTGAATATCCCTGGTCTAGGTCTATACAGGCTATACATATATATGTGTGCATATTATATTAATATAATTGATATGTAATTAATATAATTGGATATTAAGAGTATGTGAAAATTCGACTCCTACTTTTGACTCTTTACTTTTGTGATAACCTCTTTAAAGCTTTGTAATCAATCATAAATATCAAGCAGTTAAAATGCACCAAACATGGATAAGTGTGGAGAGTGTTTTGCATTTTTCCAACATGCATTGTATTGGATTTAAATGGGGGTATTTTTTTATTTTTTATGGTGCTTGGGCCTTTTTTTATGATATCTACACATTTCTGTGAGCGGGTTGTGTTATGTGACCATATGTATTGATATTTTTGTGTTAGTTGCATTTTTTTTGCGCCATGAGTAGGGAAGGTTGCTTGGATTGGGTCATATATATAAAAGATGCGCTGTCCTTGTAAACATTATTCACGGTCATTGACCTGATGTTCTCACATAGTCCTTAAGATGGCTTCGAATTTGCATCAATAAGGTTTATTTTGGAAACACCCCACCGGCCAGATTACAAATCTAACTCTAGATGTCTCACAAGCCAAACTGAAGACGCCGGTGGGCCGCCCATGGCCTGCAGGCCGTAGTTTGGACACCACTAATCTAGGCCACTCATTTTTGATTGTATTGATTTAACTGTGATGCTAGATGAAAGTGAAAAACCCTTAATGTTTACCCATTTTTCTTAGGAAATATTGCATATTTTCAAAAATGCAAATGTGGTGGGGCTGTAAATGAACCCAAAGTGTGACCAGCATGTACGTGTCAAAATTCGAGCAAGATTGGTTGAAAAAACATGGCGGTCATCAAGCAAAATGTCTTTGCAGGGGTACGGGTGGGACTTAACAACTAATTGTCCATAGGTCTAATGGTTAAAAAACTTTTAGCAGGGGTTTCAAACTCTATTTAACTTCATAGTTTAGTGTAATTGCGGCCCGCACACCCTAATAGGTAAATATATAATATAATTTGGCAACATTGAATCCCATTAGACACTAACCACAAAAATGATAGCACAACAAAAACATATTGGGACACACAAAGAGCAACTTCTGTTAAGCAAGCGGATGTTTCTGACCGTCTCCTGGGGAACTTAACGGTGGCAAAACATAAAATTTTCACATTCTATTTTACATTTATAATGAAGAAAGGTCTACCATGGTTAAGGGTCACTATAGCTGCTAGTCAACACATTTACCGTATTTTTCGGAGTATAAGTCGCTCTGGAGTATAAGTCGCACCGGCCGAAAAGGCATAATAAAGAAGGAAAAAAACATATTTAAGTCGCACTGGAGTATAAGTCGCATTTTTGGGGGAAATTTATTTGATAAAACCCAACACCAAGAATAGACATTTGAAAGGCAATTTAAAATAAATAAAGAATAGTGAACAACAGGCTGAATAAGTGTACGTTATATGACGCATAACCAACTGAGAATGTGCCTGGTATGTTAACGTAACATATTATGGTAAGAGTCATTCAAATAACTATAACATATAGAACATGCTATACGTTTACCAAACAATCTGTCACTCCTAATCGCTAAATCCCATGAAATGTTATACGTCTAGTCCCTTACGTGAATGAGCTAAATAATATTATTTTATATTTTACGGTAATGTGTTAATAATTTCACACATAAGTCGTTCCTGAGTATAAGTCACACCCCCGGCCAAACTATGAAAAAAACTGCGACTTATAGTCAGAAAAATACGGTACTCTTGGGTTAAAACGTGATTCCAAAGTGAATACTTTGTGCGGCCCCGACTCCACCTCCAGCGGCCCCCAGGTAATTTGAGTTTTAGACACCTGCTTTAAAGGATATCTGTATTACTGTGTGCTAGCAAGTCTTCCAAATCAGTCTAGCCAATAAATGAAGACACCACTCTCTAGTTGTCTCATCTAAAATAACCAAAGAAGTGTTTTGGTTTTGATGTCTAAACAAAAAGTGCTGCAGCCAAAGTTGGAAAGCCTCTTTGAGAGATCAGAACAAAAGCTCGTCATCACTTGTGGATCTCCAGCGTGAATTGATGCCAGAGTTTGATGATTGTGTTCACTTTTTTAAAAAGCAGACGCTCTTAGTCACATGTCAGAGTATCAGAAATAGCGTTCATACCGTCGGTGCACGGAGGTGTTGAATCTGGAGTGGATGCCACCGAGCCATATTCCTCTGGAAGACAAGGGCAATCATTTGTTATAGGAATATTCATTTTCAAAAATAAAAATGTGTCTTAGTCTGAATTTATAATAGGCTAGCAAAGCAAAACAAGTGTGCAACACAAACACTAGTTAGCCATGTGTTTATTAAAGCGCAGCACAGAAGAATGGAGAGTAGGCAGGATGAAGAGGAGCTAACACATACGATGCTCACGGCAGCGAGCAATAAAAAGCTGCTTGGCTACAACAGAGCACGATGAGATACACAAATATGTTCGAGCAAGGGAAGGAAAGAGAAGAAAAGCAGACTCACGGCAGTGGGAGAATCCTAAAACCTGGCCCATACTCCATCAAGGCATCGCTGAGCCCTCCCAGCCTGGAAGACACCCCCCTCCCTCTCTCCCACCCAGCACCCGCATGTGATACCGTGTGGAAAATCCTCTCTGTGTCGCTGCCTTCTTGCCTGCTGCCTCTGTGGTCCCACGGTGTTCTGTGTGAGCAGCTTCCTGCCTCTGGCCGCCCCGCCCTGACTCGGTCCAGATTCCCCCTCCACCATCCTCTTCCTCCTGCTGCTTGCTCTCTCATCATCATCATCACCATGGCTGCAGCGCTGTTAGAGTTCAGTACGCTACGGTAAACAGGGAGAAGCCGGGCAGCCTGGTCATCTGAGCATCTAAAAGTGGAGGAGGAGACGTCAATAATGCATGAGGTACAACCATGTAGTATCTCACATGGATTATGTTGTGTTTTACCCACATGTTCGAGTCTTTACATTGCACAATGAAGCATGTACACTGACTTTACACATTTAACAGAAAGGTAATACACATAAAAGCACAAGAGTTGAGAGTGGATAATATACTACAAAATACCAAAAGTGTTTAGCGGTGTCCTGCTACTAATGAAGGTGCTTTTTAAACAAAACTTGCTTGACAAACTGAGTAAAATACTGCTTATAAAGCTAAAAACAAAAGTAAATTAAATATTTAGAAAAAAATTGTGCTATCAAATGATTAATTAGTTTAGTATCAGATTAATCACACTTTTAAAATGTGATAAATCATTAAATGACTTGCTGGCATAATTTAAATTCACTTTAAAAAAAGACCCCAATATTGTGACACAAAAGCAATTCATGTGTAAGAATGTCATAAACATTTTTAAATGTTTCACTGTACTTGAATTAACGTCATATGTTTGTTCAAAACGTGCTAATAGTTTTATATAAAGTGAAGTCCCACCGGGGTGCATTTTGTAGCAAAAAGATTGCTCGTGAGCATTAACCGCCAACGAAAAATCGGCACACTAATTGCTAGCTTACAATCGGCGCTCTAATTTTTAGCTGACAACTGGCGCGTCAAATCACTGGCTGACAACTGCCAAACTAATCGCTATCTGAGAACTAACATGCTAATCGCTATCTGACAACTACCGCATTAATCGCGAGGTGATAACTGGTTAATCACTAGCTGACAACCAGGGCGCTAATTGCTAGTTGAAAACTGGTGCACTCATTTTTAGCTGACAACTCGCACTAAATACTAGTTGACAACTGGCGCGCAATGCAAAGGGTAAAAAAGTAATTTGTGATTATAGTATTCCCTGATCACAAGCTATCTTAAATGTTAACATTAAATATTATTATATATTAAATATGTGTTATAATTTATGTTTGAAACCGGCAAGGTACAGTGATAGGGTGGCCATGTTACTGCCAATGTTAATGTGTACAGTCTGACATTTAAATTTGTGGATATCTGGTGGAATGGGGAACATAAACAAAATATCTTAAGTCAGCCAAAAATGTCACAACCCCCCCCCCTGCAGTACCTCTGCCCAGTGGTCTAGTCTAGAGTAGTGGTCCCCAACCTTTTTGTAGCTGCGGACCGGTCAACGCTTGACAATTTGTCCCACGGACCGGTTGGGGGGCAGGGGGGTGTATTTAAAAAAATAATTTTTTTTTTTTTTTTTTTTACATAAATACAATCATGTGTGCTTACGGACTTTATCCCTGCAGACTGTATTGATCTATATTGATATAAATGTATATATTGTGTTTTTTATGTTGATTTCATTAAAAAAAAAAAAATTTTTTTTTTTAATTCTTGTGCGGCCCGGTACCAGTCGGTTGGGGACCACTGGTCTAGAGCATTAATACGATCTAGTGCAGGGGTCTCAAACTCAATTTACCTGGGGGCCACTGGATGCAGAAACTGGGTGAGGCTGGGCCGCAAGAAAAGATTTCTTAAAAAAAAATCTAACATGCACTTTTTAATGAATTCACCTTCTTTGAATGGCTTTCCCGCCCTTGCAACCATCTCACTCACCATGTAGCTAGCTTTGACTGCTGCATCGCTCTTTTCGCTTGCTTTCTTGACGAAATCTTGTTGCCTCAGTAGACTGGTTTTAAAATTTGCAACCCGGTTCACTCTCTCATCTCCCTGGTATTTTGCATACTCCTCAGCATGTCTAGTTGTATAATGACGTTTCAAATTGTATTCATTGTGCACCGCAACTTTCTCTGTATCAACTACAGAAAAGAGCTATAAGGATTATTCATAAAGTAGATTACTTAGAACACACTAACTCGCCGTGGAGTTTACAGTTACGGTAGCACAATTAGCCCCGAACGGGCTAACATCACCACTAACGTGTTACACGTCTGATTCGCCCAGCGACTCTCTGTCGGAGTATCAGCGCTGGGGTCCAGTGCACCACACTTTTGTATTGTCGCTTGCTCCTTCGGCGGAGTGCTTTGGAAGCTACTTGACCGCTCGTCTTCCCCGCCCGGACTGTTTACAACGGGGGCGGGAGCGAGCAGGCGGGCGAGCGAGGGAGGCAGGGAGGGAGGGAGGAAGAGCGTGTGCGGGTGTCGTGGAAAAGCGGCAAAATGTTTGTCTACTTGCAGCACGCAAGTGACGTCAATGCATACTTGCCAACCTTGAGACCTCCGAATTCGGGAGATGGGGGGGGGTTGAGGTGTGTGTGGGGAGGTTGAGGTGGGCGGGGTTGGGGGTAGCGGGGGTGTTTTTGTAGCCCGGAAGAGTTAGGGCTGCAAAGGATTCTGGGTATTTGTTCTGTTGTGTTTATGTTGTGTTTAGGTGCGGATGTTCTCCCGAAATGTGTTTGTCATTCTTGTTTGGTGTGGGTTCACAGTGTGGCGCATATTTGTAACAGTGTTAAAAATAAATAAAATAAAATATGACCACCCTCAGTGTGACATGTATGGCTGTTCCTCAAGTATGTCTTGCAACAACTTGTGTGTGTCTGCAGAAGCCTCATACAACATGTGTCTGGGCCGGCAGGCTGTTAGTATGGAGAAAAATATGATGCAGTGACAATTTCTAGAAGACGCTAAAGGCAGTGCCATCACGTCACCCGTCCTCGATATTGTGAGAGCCTTTACCACACCGTGAATGGTAGATTCCTTTCGTTCCGCACACAACGCTGTCAAGCGCCATTCATTTAAAACTCGCGGGCCGCACTAACAATAAACTGTCATATTAAGGTGGGGGCCGCAAAATAACGTCTCCCGGGCCGCAATTGGCCCGCGGGCCGCGTGTTTGAGACCCCTGATCTAGTGAGTTCTCATGCTGAAGCTGTGTGGTTCTAAACAGTGAATAACCAATGATGACTGAAGTTCCCCACTAGATGGCAGGATTTTCCTTTCTTAAATGACTTGTATGAAATACAGAGCAGCATTTCAATTAAACTCTTACTGGGATAGGCTCCAACTTCAATTCATCCATCCATCCATTTTCTACCGCTTATTCCCTTCGGGGTCGCGGGGGGCGCTGGAACCTATCTCAGCTACAATCGGGCGGAAGGCGGAGTACACCCTGGACAAGTCGCCACATCATCGCAGGGCCAACACAGATCGACAGACAACATTCCCACTCACATTCACACTAGGGCCAATTTAGTGTTGCCAATTAACCTATCCTAAAAAAACAATAAATGGTATTTAATACATAGCAGTGTTTCAGATACTTAAAATATTATATTTGCAATTTTTTTAAAGCAAATAATTAAGTATCTTGAAGTGTCGAACGATTATCAGTATAGGCTTTTTAAAAAATTCGTATTGGTCTTTTTTAAGCAAATACAAGAAAACTATATTAGCAGATACGATATATCCAAAAATAATAGTCGTATTGAAGTAGATAGCAATAACCCAGTATTGACAATGAACATTATTATACTACAATTGAATGTAGCCTTACATGAGAAAAACGCCCTTTTTGCTGGAGCATAAATTCATTTATTTATTTATTTATTTATTTAAGAATCAAAATTACTCTCTCTGTCAATAATATGTTTTGATATCTGACAGGGCATTTTTTTTTGTTCTTTGTGGAAATTCTTCCTCAGTCTGCTCAGCTGTGTTCCCCATGGCGCTCACGCAGCCACGCCCCCTCTTTCCCTTCTTCTAATGCAGTGCCAGTTAGGGATGTCCCGATCCGATATTTGGATCGGATCGGCCGCCGATATTTGCCAAAAAATACGTATCGGCAAGGCATGGGAAAATGCCGATCCAGATCCAGTTTTAAAAAAAACTCTGGTCCGTGTTTTCCAACGCACCGATTTAAATAATACATTCCACTTTTCTGCTGCTCCCTAATTTCTGTTCCGCATTTTCCAGCACACCTTCAACACATCCACAGGTCTGTGGATTCTCACGCAATTGCTTTTAGCTGCTGGCATTACACGACAGGCTCTTCTCACTCTTTTCTGTGTCTCCCTCTCACAGACAGCAAGCGCACCTTCTTACACACGTCACATACTGTCACGTCATACGTCACATATGTATACGCCCTCCCCGAGCAGAGAGGTAGCAGCATGGCTAACGTTAGCTGTGATGCTAGCGCAGCCGTGCGAGCAACGTTCCCTCTAAGGTGCGCGCCTGTGCAATTGCGCACTGCTCAAGCGTCCTCTGCACATAGCAATTATATGCCACGCACAAAATCAAATAAAAAAATAAGCGCATAACAATTTTCGACACACGGACACGACAGAGAAAACAGTTTTCGTCATCATTGTTCAAATATTGTAACGTCTGTCGAGACGCTTATCTCCATTCGGTGCCACACGCCCACACCATCAAAATGCAGAGGCAAAAATTTCCACATCAACACCGTATGAAAAAATTAGTGATTTTTTTAGTTGTGATTTCCTTCTCTGCATGAAAGTTTAAAAGTAGCATATATTAATGCAGTATGAAGAAGAATGTTTTAATGTAGACATGCAAGCCTTGAAAGAAAATTTTGAAAATCAAGACTACATTTCCTGCAAATGGGTGCATTTCTACCCTATATTTTAACTTTAGATTTATTCTCATATCAAACTCTTTTGGCTGTCTTTTTGACACTTACATCCGGCGCCCCCCTCCACACCCCGGATTATAAATAATGTAAATAATTCAATGTGATTATCTTGTGTGATGACTGTATTATGATGATAGTATATATCTGATAGTATATATCTGTATCATGAATCAATTGAAGTGGACCCCGACTTAAACAAGTTGAAAAACTTATTCGGGTGTTACCATTTAGTGGTCAATTGTACGGAATATGTACTTCACTGTGCAACCTACTAATAAAAGTCTCAATCAATCCATCAAAACACATAGAATCATCATACTGCTGTGATTATATGCATCAAGTGTTCATTCAAGGCTAAGGCAAAATATCGAGATATATATCGTGTATCGCAATATGGCCTTAAAATATCGCAATATTAAAAAAAGGCCATATCGCCCAGCCCTAGTTCAATGATGCCATTTCTGTTTGTCATGTATAACTTTGTCTATTTTGTGTTTATCCTTGAATAAACAGGTCAGTTTCTTGTTACCAACCATTGTGTATTATTCAAACTCCCCAAATTCAGCTGGCTAGTTGTTATCAAGAGTACTAAAACCCTTTTCAACATGATTCTGACAACTAAGTAGGCTAAATAACTTTAAACTTTAATACATGCTCGGAAAGGCCAGTATCGATCAGTATCGGTATTGGTCAGTATCGGATTGGAAGTGCAAAAACAATATCGGTATCGGATCGGAAGTGCAAAAACTTGGATCAGGACATCCCTAGTGCCAGTACGTCTCTTCTGCATACCTGTCAAAACTTCCCATTTTTGTCTAGGGCTGCAACAACTAATCGATTAAAATCGATTATAAAAATAGTTGGCAATTAATTTAGTCATCGATTCATTGGATCTATGCTATGCGCAGAGGCAATTTTTTTTAAAATAAACCTTTATTTATAAACTTCAACATGTACAAACAGCTGAGAAACAATAATCAAAATAAGTATGGTGCCAGTATGCTGTTTTTTTTTTTCCAATAAAATACTGGAAAGATTTGTCTCTTTTATCAGGTTATTAATCGATTAATCGAAGTAATAATCGACAGATTAATCGATTATCAAATTAATCGTTAGTTGCAGCCCTATTTTTGTCCTTCTTTTCCGCCGTTTTCCCAGTGCCGCTATGTTTTCACTAATGCAGCAATGTAGTCTGCTTGACAAGCCTCCGCGTCCGTAACACTCGAAATGTGGGCTCTTCTAAGGAGCGCTGCAAGTTTTATGTTCTGCGATTCAATCAAATAACAATGTGACAGTGATGGGTGGACATGAAGACGACAGAAAATATGCATCTGCCAAAAATCCTAACCTTGTATAAATATCTAGACAAATAGACTTATTATAAAGTAAAGAGCAGACAGCAGCTCACACATTCTCATACTTTCTGTAACATCCAAGAATAAATTATTATTATAATTATATTTCAAGGTTCCTCACGAGGGAACCTAATAATAAATCTATAAACTGCTATAAAATTGTGATTGAGCGGATGGCGAGTTCTTGTGAAGTTTTTCTCCAGTCAAGGCCATGAAACTATTATTTTTAATATTTTTATTGATTTGAAATATCTCATATTTTTACCAATTTTCCTGGGAGATTTCCCATATTTTGAAATGCAATGGTTAAGCTCCTCTTACCCGCAGCATTAGACACACAAGTGATAATGAAATACCCTGATGTTGTTTGGTGCTAAATTAACCACAACATTAGCGCTGCATAAAACATTATTTGCCTGATTTACTAAGATCCAAACACTATAAAATAGCATGTACTATTAGTGGGCGTGGTGCGGGTGACTTACCAAGACTGCGTGTGCAATTGTAAAGTGGTGCAGACCGCCTTATTTAAATGAGGATTTTGCGTGTACTATAAGGGTGTCACCACGGAGACACTCATTTACTGCACATTCATGGCGTTTTTCTATGTTTTCAAACAAGCAGGAGACATGTACCACTTTTTATGGGCATTTTAGCAGCTGTGGTGCATCCATCCATCCATTTTCTACCGCTTATTCCCTTCGGGGTCGCGGGGGGTGCTGGAGCCTATCTCAGCTACAATCGGGCGGAAGGCGGGGTACACCCTGGACAAGTCGCCACCTCATCGCAGAGCCAACACAGATAGACAGACAACATTCACACACTAGGGCCAATTTAGTGTTGCCAATCAACCTATCCCCAGGTGCATGTCTTTGGAGGTGGGAGGAAGCCGGAGTACCCAGAGGGCCCAGCAGTGGTGCAGTGCATTTACATTAACACCACTTCTTTTTCCCCTACCGCTGAAGGTGCATGGAAGAGAGGCTGCAGTCATTCCGTTCAAGTTGCAATCAAATTAATTCTTTAAAAAAATTGTTTTTATACAAAAAAATATTAATAACATATATTGTATGTGAAAAAAAATAACGTAATTTAAAAAAAAGTACTAAAGGACACCAAAACGCTTTGTAGTAGAATTTCTGACCTTTGACCTATATTGCATGTCTAATAAGAATGTATGCTCATTTAATTTCTCTTCTATTCTGTGCCAGTGGGACAAAAGTGAATATTAAGTCGTGCCAACCTGTCTACAGAATGTTTAGAATTTCCAAATATGACTAAGAGATACAAGGTTGTTTTGGAACAGACAAAACCAAAACAAAACAATCATGACACATTAGATAAACAATGACGCACAAGAGACATATAAAAAATGGCAGAAGACCGGAACTCGACAGTGATTTTGGCTTGTGTGTGTCTTGTTTACTCCGGAGTAACATGTGGTCTGTCTGCACGGCCAACTTAATTCAACCTGCACTTCTGATAATGGGTAAATAAATTTGTTGTACTAAACTACTTTTGTTGCCTGCTTAAGCTTCGGACAATCCACTACAGCTTCAATTGACTTTGTTTTAATCAGCCCCTAATAACTTTAGCAGCTATAAAATATGTTGCTGAATAGACAATACGTCTAATATTTTTTATTTCTAAACCATCCAAAATGTTGACACACACACATACACTACCGTTCAAAAGTTTGGGGTCACATTGAAATGTCCTTATTTTTGAAGAAAAAGCACTGTACTTTTCAATGAAGATAACTTTAAACTAGTCTTAACTTTAAAGAAATACACTCTATACATTGCTAATGTGGTAAATGACTATTCTAGCTGCAAATGTCTGGTTTTTGGTGCAATATCTACATAGGTGTATAGAGGCCCATTTCCAGAAACTATCACTCCAGTGTTCTAATGGTACAATGTGTTTGCTCATTGGCTCAGAAGGCTAATTGATGATTAGAAAACCCTTGTGCAATCATGTTCACACATCTGAAAACAGTTTAGCTCGTTACAGAAGCTACAAAACTGACCTTCCTTTGAGCAGATTGAGTTTCTGGAGCATCACATTTGTGGGGTCAATTAAACGCTCAAAATGGCCAGAAAAAGAGAACTTTCATCTGAAACTCGACAGTCTATTCTTGTTCTTAGAAATGAAGGCTATTCCACAAAATTGTTTGGGTGACCCCAAACTTTTGAACGGTAGTGTAGGACAAGTGATTCTTGTCTGTCCATCGTCTATCTTTGCACTGATCCTGCAGTCGTGTGTGGAACTGTCAGTATAAGCTCGCAAAACAACTGAGTGTTGATAAATCCCATTGCGCGTGCTAAATAATTCTATTTGCATTTTCTCCTCCCAGTTTTGTGGGTGATCAGCATATATTTTGCATTTTAATGAAGACACAAAATGGCTTCCACGCCTTATTCTTTAATCCACTTTACAGACGTTTAGTCGATCAGCTTTGCATGTGCTATCAGGTTTGCACGTGTTTTAGTACACACAAACCTTTGTGTGCTATGGCTATGAGGTTTTTTCTTATTTATTGACCTCAGTCTGGACCCCCTCTCCAGGAGCCCAGGCTTAGACGGAATTTTTGTTCTTCTCCCCCCTCCATCGTTTACCTGTTTCTCACCTTTTTTGTAAGGGATGCCGGAAGTTGGCAGATCCATCAGCGATCCTGTTCTGTCTCCCTGTACTGTTTGTCTGCTCTTGAATGGGATTGTGCTAAAAAAAAACTTAATTTCCCCTCAGGGATTAATAAAGTACTTCTGATTCTGATTCTGACTTTCTGGATGCACTGTATGTGTTTACATTATAATGGAGGCTGGGAACAGGTTGCCTTAAAAGCCTCAGGTGATTAAATCCAGGCTTGTTCTGCAGACAGGGGGAGGAAGGCGAGGGATAAAGAAGCTAAAATAGACGAGCCAATAGAAATTGAAGGCTAAAACGGGAGGAGGAAAGAAGACACAGACCAAAACAGAGTTGTGGTCAAATCAACAGAGCGACACTATCAAGGTGGTCAAGGATGCAAGAAAATGACTTTTCCTTCTACAGAGAATACCTCAAAGTTGTATTTGAGTAGATCATTTTGACGTTTATCTACATTTACCTGCTCATTCGTTGCCCTGGACCTGCTGAGGAAGACAAACGGCCGGCGCAGGGCCACCAGCAAGAGGAGACGACGAGCGGCGGCCAGGTCGAGCAGGAAGCTTGAGCAGCGACTCAGAGGCGTGATGAGGACAGCGCGCAGGGCGAGCAACGTGGAGGTGCCCTCCTTCCTCCGCCAGCTGGTTAAGGAAACCGGGAAGATGGTCACTTTCTTCTTTAAAGGCGGCTCGAGAGAGAAGGGGCTAGAGGAGGAGGAAGAGGACGACGACGACGCCATGCCCAGCCCGTACCTGGAGCGGCCCATTTTGGAGAAGCACGTGTCCGAGGGGGGGTCCCAGTCTGGGGTGAACTACGCGGTGGCAAACATGCAGGGCTGGAGGGCTCAGATGGAAGATGCGCACACGTGCATGCCTCAGATGAGAGGGGAGCTGAGCGAGTGGGCCTATTATGCTGTGTTTGACGGCCATGCTGGGAGCACAGTGGCCCAGTACTGCTCCAGGAACCTGCTGGACCACATCCTGGCTACAGGTACTGAAACATAAAGGAGAACAACATGTGAATCATGGTGCATTTTCAAAACATACAGTTCAGTTTAATCAATATTATGTCTTGCAATAAAGACATTCTGGCATTGTTTCACTCCATTTTTTTTAGGAAAAGACAATTACAGAGGAAGACAATCATTACAATAGTGAAAATAGATTTGATACTTTCAAAGTACAATATATTTGAAACCCACATTCCTGCAGAAAAGGAGCCAATCAAAAATGGACAAAGATGATAATGCCCAGTTTTGACTGACATTTTATTAAACAATATGTGTATTATTGTCATTTCTAGCAGTGTAACTCTTAAAAAGTGTTTGTTTCTGTTTTTATAGCCTCACAAAGGGTTAACATTGGCATTATTATCTTTGTAAGTGAAACATTTTTAATACACCTATTCAACTGCGTCTTCTTATGGTGTAAATATACCACAAACAATTTATGCTGTGTCAGCACTTGCATTTTCTGTAATGCAATGACTTTCATAGAAAGCAGTGAAGCCAATAATAACTAATGCACGCCCACAGTAGATAGCAAACTAGGGCTGCAACTAACGACTATTTCAATAGTCGACTAGTTTTCGACAATCTTAACGATTAGTCAACTAATCGGATTATAAAGTGTACAAATTATTTACTGGCTCTAATTTAGTCATCAAAATTTAAATTCATCTTGAGATATTTTTAGGCATGTGCTTACTAACAAAGATGACTAAATTGCTCATTAATATTTATTTATACTGTAACCATGCTGCTCATTAGGCTGTTGCAAAATGTAAATAAACTTGTACTTTTGCCCATTTAAAAGAAAGGACAGGAAAAGTGTAAAATAAAACAAGTATATTTTTTATGTAAAAAAAGGACATTTAAAATAGCAGCAATAACAACAAAAGATTAAACAACAAAACATATTTGCTAAAAAAGAAACAACCATTTTGTGATGAAAACCTGCACACTGATATATTATTGATTATTAACTCCTGGCATTTTTAGCACTCTAATAGACTGAATGCATATAATTGTATCATTGATTAATCCTTAACATTTTAGCTATCTAATACATAGTAAGTTTAATCTTATGATGTTTAGTGCGTGTGTTTACGTGCGCACGGTTGAAGTTTGTCATTGTGCCTTTCTTCATTGCATTGCAAATTGACGCTTCTTTAAAAAGTACTTGAATTGATTTAGACCAGTGGTTCTTAACCTGGGTTCGATCGAACCCTAGGGGTTCGGTGAGTCGGCCTCAGGGGTTCGGCGGAGGTCAAAACACACCCGACTCATCGTGTAAATACAAACTTCTCCCTATTACGGATACGGCAACAGCTGACTGGTTTGCAGGTGTGTAGTTTGTTGTGAGTTTCAGTTTATGCACTGTGTTGGTTTTGTTGTTTGAACAAGGTGATGTTCATGCACGGTTCATTTTATGCACCAGTAAAAAAAAAATGGTAACACTTTAGTATGGGGAACATATTCACCATTAATTAGTTGTTTGTTAACATGCAAATTAGTAACATATTGGCTCTTAACTAGTCATTATTAAGTACTTATTAATGCCTTATTCGGCATGGCCATATTATAACCCTAACCCTCTAACCCTGACCCTAACCCTCTAACCCTAACCCTAACCAAATAACTCTAAATTATGTCTTTATTACTTAGAATATGTTCCCCAAGTGTCCAAATAACTCTAAATTAAGTCTTTGTTACTTAGAATATGTTCCCCTAGTGTCCAAATAACTCTAAATTAAGTCTTTGTTACTTAGAATATGTTCCCCATACTAAAGTGTTACCAAAAACATATAACTTTGTCTTGAATTTGAAATTTATTTTTTTTTAAATTTTTCACTAAAGTAGGGTTCAGTGAATGCGCATATGAAACTGGTGGGGTTCGGTACCTCCAACAAGGTTAAGAACCACTGATTTAGACAAAGTTTAGCTGGCGGACTTTGGCTAAAATGATAGTTATTCTTCACACAACTCACACTTGTTTGCAAGCCAGCAAGGTACAACTTCTACCAAGTTGAGATCGCATCCTTCATATGTCCGACATTCCCCTGCTTTAAATGCTGCTGTATCATATAGTGTCATAAAACAAGATCTACTTTGCAAAATAAGCAAGGTATTTATATTTTCAACAATAGGGGGAAATATTTCCACAATTATTACAAGTTATTACGAGTGGCGGTGCTGACTCGTGTCCCTTCGGAAAAACTCGAGTGATGATGTCACGACTATGTCGACAAATTTTACTATCAATAATGTAGATGAATGGTTGTACCCCTATAGCAAACACCCAAGAATAGTAATTTGCAACTGAGTAGTTGCCTGAAACTGTACCATGTTTCACCCAGGTGGGGTTAAAGCAAGTGAAGACCCCGAGCAGGTGAAGGACTGCATCCGTGAGGGGTTCCTGGACATCGACACCCACATGCACAAACTGGCCCGCCAAGACAATTGGGATCGAAGCGGCACCACGGCGGCCGCCGTCATGATCTCCCCGCGCTACATCTACTTTATCAACTGCGGGGACTCGCGCACCCTCCTCTGCCACAACGGCAAGTTGGTCTTCTACACGGAAGATCACAAACCCTTCAACCCCAGGGAGAGGGAGCGCATCCAGAACGCCGGCGGCTCGGTGACCCTGCAGCGCATCAACGGCTCGCTGGCCGTGTCCAGAGCCCTGGGAGACTTCGACTTTAAGGAGGTAGACTGGAGGCCGCAGACCGAGCAGCTGGTGTCGCCCGAGCCTGAAGTGTACGAGTTGGAGAGGACGGCCCAGGACGAGTTCGTCATCCTGGCGTGTGACGGCGTTTGGGACGCCATCGGGAACGAGGAACTGTGCGCCTTTGTACGCAGCCGGCTGCAGGTGTGCGACGACCTAAGAGAAATTTGTACGCAAGTCATCGACCTCTGTCTCTACAAGGTAGGAAGATATGTTGCACAAACACACACAAACTACCTCAACTAAAATACATACAATTAGGAGTGTCGCGATACAACTTAAAACATTTTTTTTGATACAATATTGACATTGGAGCCTTGAGTATTGGCCGATACGAACCATACTACATACTTTAGATTATTTTATAGTGTGGAATGTTGGAAAAGGCTTGATCAAGTGACAATGCAGAGAGAATAATGGTACAGTACCTTATGACAGATTAATGCTTTTGAAGTAGAGTGTTAATTTGTGTTTTGGTGACACCTCGTGGTCACAATAATTAATTAAATTAGGTCATGACGCAGTAAGTTGAATGATGCAAACATGTTTGTTACCAGATTTTTTTTTAAAACTCTCCTTTCTTAGAAACTTCTGTAAGTAATATGCAACTATAACTATTTGATTCTTGTTTTGATTGAAGAATGTGCTGTTTTAGACAGCAATATTTTTCAATTAAAGACACTCATTATGTATGTCTGCTTGTGTGCTCATCTAGCGCCTTGTAGCCTATAGCCTATAGCCTATATGACTTCACTAAAATACAAAAAAAGATGAGCAATCATTACAGGGATGGGAATTGAAAATATTTTTTCGGTTCTGATTCCACTTTCGATTCTGCTTAACGATTCGGTTCCTTAACGGTTCTCTGATCGATTCTTATTTGGAATAAAAAAGAGAAAAAAAGGTGGATTAGCATCAATTTTGTTTAGTTTAGAAGTAACATGACCTTACAAAGCCTACAGTGAGGCACAAATGTAGCATAGAAGAAAACTAATATTTTTTTGTAAATAAATATAAGAAATTCATATTCTTCTCGATTTTAATTATGTGCAAATTACACAAGAATGTAAAATTTAGTAACATGTGATATTAACTTTTTACATGCAAAGTGAGATATGTCAAGCCTTTATTGGTTACTATAATTTTTATGATTATGGCTTACAGTTTTTGCAAACATTGAATTGAAAATCTCAGAAAATGTAAAGGTCTCAAAAACTGCAAGCCATGATGATCAGAATTATTACAAATAAAGGCTGGCATGTAATAAATTAATATCACAGATTAGTTTCACATTTGAAGTTAAACTGCTGACAAGAATGGACTTTTACACCATATTCCAATTTTATGAGTTCCACCTGTACAATATAATAATGACTGAGAGAAAATATGGTTGCAGGAAAACATGCAACTTTTGTCTGACTACAATTGAACATTCACCTACCGAAAATGCTAACTTTTGACCACAAACTTAGTCGCTGCTTGGTGACATTTGTCTCGCGGCAGATGTGAACTGGAGCTGCCCGCCTCGGAGCCAGTCAGAATGTGTCTCTCGTCATGCTCATCTAAATGAGAAGGCATTTATTTCAATTTAACAAATAATAGCGCTGACATGATAGGAGGACTTAGTTAGTACCCGTTGTATTCGGATGACGTGCTTTAGATAGGAGCGGTTAAAAACGCGACATTCATTTATAATTATTGCATGCTGTGTGTTCAAATGTTTCAGCATATTACTCCTATGTCCTCCTCTTGATGAACTAGCAGCCCTATAATTATTACAAGTACTATGTTGCAATATTTTCTTGTAAAATGTAGTCAACTTTAGAGCGTTAGTTGTGCCAGGGCTCCGCCATTTTGAGATCTGACATCAAGTAATGACATCATCCCCACCCGGATTGATGAAGTGAATTATATTTAGTGAAGTGAATTATATTTATATAGCGCTTTTCTCTAGTGACTCAAAGTGCTTTTACACAGTGAAACCCAATATCTAAGTTACATTTAAACCAGCGTGGGTGGCACTGGGAGCAGGTGGGTAAAGGACACAACGGCAGTGACTAGGATGGCGGAAGCGGGGATCAAACCTGGAACCCTGAAGTTCCTGGCACGGCCACTCTGCCAACCGAGCTATACCGCCCCATATATTAGGATCGATAAGAGAACTGTGTGAGAAAACGGCAAACGCTTCCAAGGACGTGATACACTGGGAACAGGTTCTGAACAAGAACCGGTTTTGTATTCCCATTCCAAGCGGTCAACATTCAGCCAATTTACTGTATCTACCTCTGCATGTGCTTTAAAATGTTGGTTGCACGACTCAGCTGTTGGTGTGAAACTCACGCATGTCACACTTGCCGTACTGTTAACAGCTGTATTAATGCTGACTGAGCAGTTTGCTCTGTTGTGCAATATACTTTGTAAATTAATGATCATGTAGTCAAAGAGAGCTGTGTTTTCCTTTCCACTTTATCACACACTCAAGTAATTGTTCAAGTTCAAAAATTGATTCATTTAATGTGTTTTTGGTAATACAGGAAATTATTTAAGCCTCTCTTCAATGATCGCCTGCATCCAATTACTTCTGATACTCTTCACTGACCACATCATTAAGTACTTCATTAGTTATTTATAAACATGTTGTTCCTTCCAGGTAGATGAGCAAAATAACATATATAGCTCTCAGTATGCTGTGGTGTACTTCTACACTACTACTAAAGTACAAAATAATAAACATGTCCTTGCTTTTTATTGTGTGTGATTATGTGTGTTTTATAATTTTAAACAGTTACAACATGTGTTTTTATGAATGAAGAGTGCACACAGTGGAGGGGCTCATTATGCAACTAGATTTGGTCTGCCTCCCTCACCGTGTGCGCCAACGTGCCCCCGAGTTGACACTATTAATAGGCGTGTATTAAGGTGCGCTGAGAGATTGGAGGAGGGGACAAAGACGACACATGGCTGGGATTAGGACTGTGTGTGAGGATTGCGTTGATGACGTTCAGTTCAGCACTGGAGCTCGATATACACCGGCTCAGTGGTTTTATCCTGGCCAAGATGAGGGACTCTACTTATTTCACCTGAAAAGCTTACTTGTCCTCCACACCTCTGTGATGTCACCATTAAGCCTGTCAATGTTTTGGTCAGTAAATAGAAGTCAAATTTAGAATTGAATAAAGAATGTCTCCCAAATTCCCATTTATCCATCCATCCATTTTAGTGTACATTTCCATACGACTGTTCTACATATTTCTTTAAAAATTTTATGAAAAACTGTAAAACTCAGGTACACACTCGGTTATACTTATTAGAGCAAATGTTTTCTCTGACAATTAAGAATAAAATTAACTTTTAAAAACAGATAATTATCTTTGATGTGATATAACATTCAGATTATGAAAAAAAAAATAGAATTAATTTCCCAGAATGCTTTAAAATGGAGGGAATCTGTTTAATTTTAGAGTCTGTAAAATACTCTAAAAACCTTTAAGTGTGACAAATTATTTCTGTTACTTAGCAGTAAGGAATTTAACAAATTGTTTGGTTCTGCCTCTTAGAAGTTACTTTTAAACTTTTTTAGTTTTTTCATTAAACTGCTTGTTTTTATTTCCCCCCTTTTTTTAATATAATTGTGTAACATGTAGTCATTTGAAATATTCTGATGAAAAAGGCAATATATAGCAAAAGTGTTGTTTTAAATACTCTTAATGGAATTTAACTTAATTCTACAACCTGTAATTACAATTAAACATCTTGAGCAATTCAATTGAAATTACAATTTTTCAAATGAATTGAATTAAAAATCCAAATTCAGATTGCACAATCTAATGACATCCAATACAAAATTCTGCCTTTAAATACAATTTGATTGGTGTTATTGTAGAACAATGTACATTATGTATTACTAGGTTTGTAGTTTGGAGTCATGTAGACTTGCATTGTATTGTACTAAGGGCTTTAACTGTTTTTTAAAAGTTTTACATCACAATTAATATTTCTATTAGCATCCTAGTATTCCCTTACTTTAAATAAAGTAGCAACAATGTTTTTCAGTGAATTAAATTTTTTTTTTTAGAAGATGTTATAGTGAGTTTTCAACCTGAATTAATCTGTTGCTCCTCCAGGGCAGCTTGGACAACATCAGCATCATCATAGTGTGCTTCCCGGGCGCCCCCCAGCTGTCAAAAGAAGCACTGCAGCAGGAAGCAGCACTGGAGCAACATATTGACATGAAAGTGGAAGGTGCTTCAATTTAACTCAACTCCAAAAACTTTAGCATTTGATGTGAACTCATAAAAGTTAGAACAATTACATTGAATTTACAGAAATCATCCAGAGGATGAGGTCCAAAGATGAAGATCCTGACCTCTTGTATGTGATCAAATTCCTGGCCGAGGAGGGAATACCAGGACTTCCACCAGGGGGAGGCATCACCAGCAAGTAAGATTACTGAAACACACAATCATTCACTTAGAGCAGTGTTTTTCAACCTTTTTTGAGCCAAGGCACATTTTTTGCATTGAAAAAATCCGGAGGCACACCACCAGCAGAAATCATTAAAAAACAAAACTCAGTTGACAGTAAAAAGTCGTTGTCGCAATTGTTGGATATGACTTTAAACCATAACAATAATAATAATAATACATTTTAGTTATAAGGCGCCTTTCTGGGCACTCAAGGACACCGTACAAAATCAAAACAATAACATCAAATTGGATAAAAACAACAACAACATCAAAGATAGAGAAGATAAGATGATTACAATGAATAAGCAGTCAGGAATAGGTGTGTTTTGAGTCTTGATTTGAAGAGGGATATTGAGTCTAACCATAACCAAGCATGCATCAATATAACTCTTGTCTCAAAGTAGGTGTACTGTCACCACCTGTCACATCACACCGTGACTTATTTTGACTTTTTTGGTGTTTTCCTGTGTAGTGCTTTAGTTCTTGTCTTGCGCTCCTATTTTGGTGGCTTTTTCCTCTTTTTTTGGTATTTTCCTGTCGCATTTTTATGTCTTCCTTTGAGCGATATTTACCGCATTTACTTTGTTTTAGCAATCAAGAACATTTCAGTTGTTTTTATCCTTCTTTGTGGGGACATTGTTGATTGTCATGTCATGTTCGGATGTACATTGTGGACGCCGTCTTTGCTCCACAGTAAGTCTTTGCTGTCGTCCAGCATTCTGTTTTTGTTTACTTTGTAGCCAGTTCAGTTTTAGTTTCGTTCTGCATAGCCTTCCCTAAGCTTCAATGCCTTTTCTTAGGGGCTCTCACCTTTTGTTTATTTTTGGTTTAAGCATTAGACACCTTTTTACCTGCACGCTGCCTCCTGCTGTTTCCGACATCTACAAAGCAATAAGCTACGGGCTGCCACCTACTGATATGGAAGAGTATTACACGGTTACTCTGCCGAGCTCTAGACAGCACAGACACTCAACAACAACACATCATTTGCAGACTATAATTACTGGTTTGCAAAAAATATTTTTAACCCAAATAGGTGAAATTAGATAATCCCCCTCGGCACACCAGACTGTATCTCACGGCACGCACAGTGGTTGAAAAACACTGAGTTAGAGGATACAAAACTTGAAATATTAATTGACATTTTCTTTCCCTTGCAGGCGAGACTGTATCATCTCTTCTTATCAGAAACACATCGCGGCTCTTAGGACTCATGATCCAATGGTAAGATGGATTAGTGCATTCAAAACATGACCATCCTAATGCACTTTGTACTTCATATTGTTGTTTTGTCTGCTTTTAGGACATCGGGGGATCTGAAGAGAACTCCAATTAAAGCAATGATGTTCAAAACAGAAATGTATGATAAATATATATTATGATTTCTTTGTTGATATCCTGTATAAACATCTAAATATTTTTTGTTACATTCCTAAACTGTAACACTGATCAATATGTGTCATATTAGAAGTGTCTGTATACGGCAGCTAATTGTACACTCACAGGGCATATCATGAGGCACACCTGCGCAGCATCTGCATCAACAATTTGGCACTTACAAATCAGGTATTTATTAAAAAAATATAATTATTGTAGTTGTACAACTGCACTGCATCATACTGATCATTTATATTTGGTTTATCTTTACTAGCAAAATGAAAGGATCAAAAGGCGCTATTTGATACCAATACCGTATTGTGTAAGTGCCCTGTAGGGTGCGACAGATTGCAATTGAGGAAGAAGTTCCAATAAACTTCTCAAAAAATATACAAACAATATAAATGAATTGCATTTAAAGGAATTAATAACAAATTGAGTTATTTTTTAATTATAATTAATTGATCTCTATATAGTCGTCCCTCGCCACATCGTATTTCAAATATTACAGCTTCACCACATTACGGATAGTTTTTTGGATATTTTAAATCTTATAAAGTATTATACTACAATAATTAAGCATTTTCCAGCATGAAATGGTTAAATAGACTAAAAAATTTCAATACGATTGTAGTACTGGCCAATAGAGGAGACCAGACTGTTCAGTATCATGGCCACCGGTTGGCTCAACCTCAGGCAGCATTGCTATATTGCATTAAAAGAGTGTAAAGGTAACTAATGGGTGTTATTTCTTGTCTAGAGGGCTCTAATAATGTTTAAAAACATATTTAAAAAGGCCGAAGACAGTTTTTTACGCTCCAGCTATCAAAATATTTGATTTATAATAACGATTCACGGAAATTAATTTATTGCAGTTAAATCCGCAACCAATTAACAGTGATAAACGACAAACGACTGTACTGTATTGAGTAAACTGCCCTATAACCTATTCAGTGGCCTAGTGGTTAGAGTGTCCGCCCTGAGAACGGTAGGTTGTGAGTTCAAACCCCGGCCGAGTCATACCAAAGACTATAAAACTGGGACCCATTACCTCCCTGCTTGGCACTCAGCATCAAGGGTTGGAATTGGGGGTTAAATCACCAAAAATGATTCCCGGGCGCGGCCACCGCTGCTACCCACTGCTCCCCTCACCTCCCAGGGGGTGATGGGTCAAATGCAGAGAGTAATTTTGCCACACCTAGTGTGTGTGTGACAATCATTGGTACTTTAACTTTAACTATAGGGGGCGACATATTGCTATCTGTGGATTAAAGTGAATAGGAAACATTTACCTAAGAAATAACTTGCGATAAAATTGTCAAAAATATGAATTACATCCAAACAAAATTACTAACTAATTGAGAATGATTTATAATATAATTGATAATTCATCAATTTATTAACATTTATTTTTTATCACCAATTTATAATGTAGTATGGGTAAAATGTTAGAAATTAATGTTGCAAATTAAAAATAATACATTTTTAGATATATACAAAATTCTATAAAAATGTTTTGAATCGCATCTCAGTATTAAAACATATTTTTAAACTAATAACACCAAAATGAAATATTATCTTTATAAGTGGGAAGTGTCATTAAATATTGTGCAAGTGTACATAATGATGTGTCGCATGACTGTCCATTACTGATACTATATAAAACAATATCACCTGCACAATAAGCAGTGTTGTCAACACGTGCACCAGTTCATCACGCGTGCGAGGAATTAGCACGCATGCCTTATTAAAGGTGCAAGGCACTTTGGAAGGCTGTGTGAGGAGTTGCATCACAATTTTAAAATACGCCCACTGCTTACATTTGGATCGATACTGTAAAATTTGATGTGATGTAAATCTGCATAAAATGGCTGTCATTCCTGAACCATACATTTTTGAAACATCTTAAATTAAAGTTGAAAGTCTGTCTTTCAATTAAATCTTGTCTTATTTAAAATGAATCATAGTGGTGTTTTAACAGAACATAAAAACTTGACTTTGACTTACTGCCAAAATACTCTTGGGTCTCCTGACGGCTAGATAGATTATATGCATATGAAGACGAAGGTTAAAAGGCAAAGGTCTTTGTCATATGTCCTCAGAATGTGTTGTTAGGGTGCGGTGTGAATCGTCACCTCTGTATTAAGTGACTCAGCAATGTTGTTATTGGACGGAGGTTCCTCCTCACCTTTTTACTCCTCGACCGGTCCCGGTCACAGCACTATTTCGTCAAAAACGCGATCACACACACTAAGTTATACCAGGAGACGGCAGAAGGACCTAAGCAGAGATAAGAGAGAAAATGTGAGTAAAATTATGTCTAAAATCTATATTGCGATATATATATATATATATATATATATATATATATATATATATATAGTATATATATATATATATTACAGCCTTTTGCGATAACGATATACATCACAATATATTATTTGGTATGCAAAGAATAATAGAATTCATAATTTAGCTGCTGATGTATGCATACTGCATTATTTCCAAAACCATTATTACTTATCACTTACTTATTAATTTACTGTTAATATGTGGTTACTTTCTATTGTAACATAGCTCTAGCTACACTTCTGATAATAACTCAATAACTTATTCTTCTGTTGTTGGCTACTTTAAATTAGTTTTGGGCGATGTTACAACATGTGTATCAGCCCAATACCAAGTAGTTACAGGGGCAGTTTTGGCCATACCAATACTAATACTTAACATTTTTAATCATTATATGATAACTGTATGTAAGTCGCATCCACTAAATTTTAGAAGAAAAAATAATTATTTCACCTATCTACAAGCCGCAGATGTATACGTTGTGAAATGAGTTATTTACACAGAAATATTGTGTAAGTATTTATTTACATACCTTAGTTGTTTTCAAACGGCACCAGTAAAACAGCTGATCAAACAAAACAGAAGTCATTGTCATGGACCCACTAGCTGCGGAAGCTAGCTCTCCAATCAGCTAAAAAGACTCAATAACTACTCAATGTTGTTGTAGTGAATTTACTGACTAATTTGTGAAACCGAAACAATACAAAAAGAATGACATTGTGAGGTAATAATACTAACACGGACACTTGGTTAGTATATTAGCTAATGCTAACGACGCTAGCCTGATTACATTAGGATATAACATACTAAAATATGCATGAATACACCGTTAAACATGTGATGGTTTAGTAAAAATTAATTGCTTTAGTTATATGGTAAAATTTATAAACGTTGCTTGGAGTGATGAATGAAGAAACCATACGAGTACAAACGCTATGGATGACTAGTAAACGGAACGGCACATACACTTCCATATGTGTGTGTGTGTGTGTGTATATATATATACACACTTACACACACACACACACACTTGTAATATATATATATATATATATATATATATATATATATATATATATATATATATATATATATATATATATATATATATATATATATATATATATACATATATATATATATACACACATACTGGGGATAGGTTGATTGGCAACACTAAATTGGCCCTAGTGTGTGAATGTAAATGTGTATGTTCTCTGTCTATCTGTGTTGGCCCTGTGATGAGGTGGCAACTTGTCCAGGGTGTACCCCGCCTTCCGCCCATGTGCAGCTGAGCTACAGCACCCCCCGCGACCCCAAAAGGGACAAGCGGTAGAAAATGGATGGATGGATGGATGGATATATGTATGTATACATACATATATACACATATACAGTATATGTATATGTACACAGATATATACATATATATGTATATGTACACAGATATATATGTGTACATACACATATTTGTCACGATCGGGTCGCAGCTTGCTGCACGGTTGTTCTCCCAAGATGCAAAAAGGACGGCTCCGGACGAAGGCGTAAAGGTAGGATTTGATTTATTAACATAAATCACCCAACTACCAAAAACATAGGCAAAGAACAAAAAAGACAAGCGTGCCTAACACACGTGAAGCTAAGACTTAGCCAGAAGCTATGGCAGGGAAAAAGACAACTTACTTGGAACAGGGGTGACATAAACAATGAAGCCAGGCCGACTGACTAGCAAAGACAAGCTTAAATAATGCCTCTGATTAGTGCTCGGGAAGCATGTGAGCGGGCGAGCACTAATCAGAGACAGGTGAACACAATGAGTCGCCATGGTGACAAAAACAAACGAGGAAGCGCAGACGAAACTAAAGAAATCCAAAACTAACAGAACATAACTAAACTAAACATGATCCGGACCACGGATCACGACAATATTGTAGTGACGACTATGACTGGTTTAATATTGATTAGCAATCACTTCAAGGTGTCAGGTGAGGACAACAATTAGGCGTTCAGGTGAGTGCAGGAGAAATAATAGATTGTCCAAGTCCAGATTTGTAGTTTCAACTTTCTATTGAAGACATGCATGAGTTGTGTGTGTGTGTGGTTTCCTATACAAAACAAATACAATCATTATGATTTAACTAAAGTGACCATAATGCAATGAAATATAGGCACACACCTGCTACAGGGCTGTTGAAATATACGTCACTTAGCTGTGTGTACACATGCACATAAATGCACAAAATGTAAACATCCCAGCTAGGGCTGGGCGATATGGCCTTTTATTAATATCTCGATATTTTTAGGCCATGTTACGATACACGATATATATCTCGATATTTGGCCTTAGCCTTGAATGAACACTTGATGCATATAATCACAGCAGTATGATGATTCTATGTGTCTACATTAAAACATTCTTGTTCATACTGCATTAATATATGCTCATTTTAAACTTTAATGCAGAGAGGGAAATCACAACTACGGTAAATCAATTTGCCAAAACTGTATTTATTAAACAGTTATTAAGCAGTGGCACAAACATTCATGTCATTTCAAAACAGAAAGTGCAAGATTGTCAGAGACATTTTAAAACAAGCTATTAGTGCACTTTTGTGCATGATGTTACTAAGATGACATATCAAAACAACACTAAATTAAAGTGGACTTTTTGTACAGAACGCCACTACAATAGTTTAAAACAAATAAAGTACACTTTTGTGCATGATGTCACACAAGATATTTCAATAACTGTCGAATAAAAATGAGCTGCATAATAGGAAATCAAATAGTGTATGTCCTTCGCTATGTGGTAGGTTTCTGCGGACGTTATCTCCTTCTGTTGTTGACTATTTTTTTCATACGGTGTTGATGTGGAAATTGTTGCTTCGGCATTTTGTTGGTGTGGCACCGAACGGAGATGTTGACATGCGGAGTTTCAAGCACTCTTCATTCTCTAGCGGGTGACTTTTCAAATGATGCTACATTAGCAGTGCTGCTACTTTTTGTAGCAACGCTTTTGCCGCATAATTGTTCGACATCTTCCCGCTTGAAGCCAAACCACCGCCAGACGATGGACCCCGTGCTGTTTTTCTTAGGAATTAATTCTTCCTTCATTTGTTACCAGATTCGCACCTTCTCTCTCTCGTATTACCACTCGCACCGCACCGTTAGCATCACAGCTAACGTTACCATGTCGCTACCTGTCTGCTCCGCGGGAGCGTGTGACGTTGCACACGTGACGTATGTAAGAAGGTGCGCTTGTTTTAAGTCTCTGTGAGAAGGAGAGACAAGAAAGAGTGGGAAACGCATGCAGTGTAATGCCCGCAGCTAAAACCAACTGCGTGAGAACATATACTTGAATATCACGACTATAGTCACTTTCTATATCGTACAGAGACAAACCCGCGATATATCGAGTATATTGATATATCGAGTATATTGATATATCGAGTATATTGATATATCGCCCACCCTAATATATATATATATATATATATATATATATATATATATATATATATATATGTGTGTGTGTGTATATGTATCATCATCATAGGCATCCGTCAGTCAGTGGTAATATATATATATATATGTGTATATATACATATATATATATATATATATATATATATATATATATATATGTATTAGTGTATTTTGACTCCCTGCGTTTGTTACCGCTTGTTAAGAAGAAAGCGTCTGAGAGTGTATCTCCGATTGTCTTCACTGTCGGGCATTACCGTATCATAACTTTCAGCTACAGAACAATTGCAAAAGCCACAATAAATACAAACGACACAACACAATGATAAAACTGCAACACAACTTTATACCACAAAATATGCAGCCGACACAACAGAAGTGACAGCGACGCACCCACTCCCAGAACACAAGGAGAAGTGATTTCATTAGAAAGTAATAAATAGAGGTGGAAATCCTCACGATTTGATTATGATTCAGGAGCTACAATTTTATTAAACATTTATTATTAATGTATCTTTAATTTATGTATATTGATGCAGTTTTACAATTATTTTCATTTCCCTAAATAAGCGTTTATCACTTGCAACTTTAAAAATAACTAGCATTTATAATAAGAAACAGCTAAATTAATTCCCACATGTATTAATGGAAATGTGCGCTAAACTGGAACATAGGTGCCCTATCATAAAGGAGCTGGTCAGACTTCTCGGTGAGGAGGCTCGCTGCAATCAGCCAAATTTTAGAACTGTCTGCATTACTTTATTTATAATTAATAAATCGATTATCGATTATTGACGTTTACTAATTGATTGTCTAATCATCCATGTCCGAATTGCGATGCCTCTATTAAATCGATTATTTCCCCCACCTCCATTAATAAATAGAAGAGATGAAGGAGGCTACGGAAATTAGGAAGTGAGGGACCAACACCATTAACGGAATGAAGGGGCACACATGCCTTCGCACACCTGGGATGCTGCCCTCTATCGTCTACGCAAGGGCAGCGAACAGCTATTGTATGGCCTTATTTTGCAGGTACATCTACTCGTATAATGTTGGTTACTGTATAGTTTATTAAAAATTATTTGAATGTTCAAAGTGTGAGCAGAAAGTGTTAACTCAACCTAAAGTGTCGGTTGCACTTTATTCAAACACGATTTGAATGCATTGGCATTCAAATTTTTGTTCAAATGCTTGTTTGTATCTATAATTCATTTATACATAATCCTCTAACAAGAAATAACAGGAATACAGACATGAACTGTCAGGTATCCAATATTATATTTACAGTCACATTACTTGATTTGTTTTGCTAAAAAGTTACTGAATTAAATTCAACTCACTGAATCGTTTCGAATGTTATTCTAAAATAATATTGTCCCTGATTCGTATCAGCAACCACAAATATTGAATCGAATCGTTGTTAAAATTAATCGTTACACCACTAATATATACTTGCAGTGTGTATATAAAACATTGATAGAGGTGTTTGGATGTTTTTAGAGCGCTTCATAGGAATAAAGCGACTTCAATTGGGCCAATTGTTAACTGCGTTTGCGTTTATTTACGAGTTAGAATGCATAAAAAAAGAAAACAAGGCGTGCCCTTGTCTTACATAAGGATTGTGAATGATAGACAATAGGGTTGTACGGTATACCGGTATTAGTATAGTACCGCGATACTTATGAATCATATTGGGTACTATACTGCCTCTGAAAAGTACCGGTCCAACCCCCCGCCCCCTAATCCTTGCCTCCATGGCGACAAATAAAGTAAGTTTCTTCCAAGTATCATCCCTGCAGGACGAGGAATAGGAATAGCTAAACATGTTTCACTACACACCGTAGCTCACCGGCGTCACAATGTACAAACCCTGTTTCCTTTCCATATGAGTTGGGAAATTGTGTTAGATGTAAATATAAACGGAATACAATTATTTGCAAATAATTTTCAACCCATATTCAGTTGAATATGCTACAAAGACAACATATTTGATGTTCAAACTGATAAACTTTTTTTTTTGTGTGCAAATAATCATTAACTTTAGAATTTGATGCCAGCAACACGTGACAAAGAAGTAGGGAAAGGTGGCAATAAATACTGATAAAGTTGAGGAATGCTCATCAAACACTTATTTGGAACATCCCACAGGTGAACAGGCAAATTGGGAACAGGTGGGTGCCATGATTGGGTATAAAAGTAGATTCCATGAAATGCTCAGTCATTCACAAACAAGGATGGGGCGAGGGTCACCACTTTGTCAACAAATGCGTGAGCAAATTGTTGAACAGTTTAAGAAAAACCTTTCTCAACCAGCTATTGCAAGGCATTTAGGGATTTCACCATCTACGGTCCGTAATATCATCAAAGGGTTCAGATAATCTGGAGAAATCACTGCACGTAATCAGCTAAACCCGTGACCTTCGATCCCTCAGGCTGTACTGCATCAACAAGCGACATCAGTGTGTAAAGGATATCACCACATGGGCTTAGGAACACTTCAGAAACCCACTGTCAGTAACTGCAGTTAGTCGCTACATCTGTAAGTGCAAGTTAAAACTCTCCTATGCAAGGCGAAAACCGTTTATCAACAACACCCAGAAACGCCGTCGGCTTCGCTGGGCCTGAGCTCATCTAAGATGGACTGATACAAAGTGGAAAAGTGTTCTGTGGTTTGACGAGTCCACATTTCAAATTGTTTTTGGAAACTGTGGACGTCGTGTCCTCCGGACCAAAGAGGAAAAGAACCATCTGGATTGTTATAGGCGCAAAGTTGAAAAGCCAGCATCTGTGATGGTATGGGGGTGTATTAGTGCCCAAGACATGGGTAACTTACACATCTGTGAAGGCACCATTAATGCTGAAAGGTACATACAGGTTTTGGAGCAACATATGTTGCCATGCAAGCAATGTTACCATGGACGCCCCTGCTTATTTCAGCAAGACAATGCCAAGCCACGTGTTACATCAACGTGGCTTCATTGTAAAAGAGTGCGGGTACTAGACTGGCCTGCCTGTAGTCCAGACCTGTCTCCCATTGAAAATGTGTGGCGCATTATGAAGCCAAAATACCACAACGGAGACCCCGGACTGTTGAACAACTTAAGCTGTACATCAAGCAAGAATGGGAAAGAATTCCACCTGAGAAGCTTAAAAAATGTGTCTCCTCAGTTCCCAAACGTTTACTGAGTGTTGTTAAAAGGAAAGGCCATTTAACACAGTGGTGAACATGCCCTTTCCCAACTACTTTGGCTCGTGTTGCAGCCATGAAATTCTAAGTTAATTATTATTTGCAAAAAAATAAATTAATCTTATGAGTTTGAACATCAAATATGTTGTCTTTGTAGTGCATTCAACTGAATATGGGTTGAAAAGGATTTGCAAATCATTATATTCCCTTTATATTTACATCTAACACAATTTCCCAACTCATATGGAAACGGGGTTTGTAAACAAACGCCATTGGTGGATCTACACCTAACATCCACTGTAATGATACCAAGTACCAGAGGTGTGGACTCGAGTCACATGACTTGGACTCGAGTCAGACTCGAGTCATGAATTTGATGACTTTAGACTCGACTTGACAAAATGTAAAGAGACTTGCAACTCGACTTAGACTTTAACATCAATGACTCGTGACTTCATTTGGACTTGAGGCTTTTGACTTGACATGACTTGCTACTTTCCCCAAAACCCAAACCTTAAAAAGTTATTTGGGAGCGCTCCGTATCTTTCATTTTATACGTCTGTGTCTATAAGCTTGTGTGCTGCTTGTCAGCTGGTGTGCTGTCAGTACAACAGCCAATCAAATTAAATCTACGTTGTTTTCATCCCACAGCTCTCATCCAATCCAATTGCAGGACAACCACCGAACATGAGTTGTCAAACAATGCGGCAGTGAGAAACAATTATGCCAAAGTTGGTTTCGTTCGGGTATAAAAACTACGACTTGGTCAACAAAAAACGAATTGCCGTATGCAAATCACGCAGTTCGAATATTACAGACGGAGACGCAACAACTTCCAACTTCGTTCGACATTTGAAGTTGCACAAAGAAGGTTAAGTTTTGAATGTAAGATAACGTTTATTGGCTAAGTAACATGACTTTTATTTGCTGTGTAGTTAAATCAGTGAGGCTGTAAACTCACTGCTAACGTTATAACCATAGACATCTTATAAGGGTACGCAGCATTGAGCGCTACTGCCTACTGGCGCAGACGAGACGCGGAGCCGCCATCTTGGAGTGGTGATCCGCTCCACTCAGTGCAATTCATTTGGCAGGAGCAATGAACTGTCAGCAAATTTAATTCATCTTACCTCACTGAATACCACTGATTTTCACGCGTTTTTTTTGTCATACGTGTAGCTATGATAACGGACACATGTTTTGGCATTTTTATTATTCATAGTTTGCTTAACAGTAATATAATATTCTTATACGCTATAAATGACCAGACATCCGAGATCAAAACTGGGAATATAATCCCAGAGAAGGGGGAAAAAAACGGTCAGCTATTTTTAAATTGAAGAAACAATATGATTAGATTATATATACATGCATATATCCTACATAAACAATGTATGAATACATTAGATATCTATATATTTTAGGGACCTATAGACTGTAACTCTGTTGCTGCAGCAGCAGAGAGTTTATTCTGTCTTGACACTTTGTATTGATATTTTGTATTACATTCTTCCCTTAAATGATAATGTTTACAGTGATTGTTTTATATCTATTTTTTATGTATGTCGCTTTGGATAAAAGCGTCTGCCAAATACTTAAACATATATAAACACCTGAAAGTCTTTATATCAGCTAAAACCACCAATCTGTTTCACTGGATTCAGAATAAAACCAAATGCTGTCTTACCCAACAATGTTAGTATTTGAATATTGTTACTTGAAGACTTATTCCTGGTTACAATTATACTGTTAAGAAAGTATTGTCTTATACTTTGCCTAAAATGAGAATGCATCATAATCAGTGGCGGCTGGTGAATTTTGTTTTAGGTGGGGCTGAAAGTTTGTAAACCAAACCCCTGTAGGGGCGTCATCCTCCCCCAGAAGATTTCTTTGTGATTCTCACATACAAATATTGAAGATCTTTGCTCCTTCTCAACTTTGTGGTAATGTTATTTTCATAAAATACAACCAATAGTATGTTAATGTTTGTTTTTGCAAATGTGTTTATTCTGTAAAGGAATGAGTTAAATGTTTAAAATTGTTTAAACTATTAAAATGACTGGTTAATAGTGCTATTATGAATTGCAATGTCAGCACCATTTTTTTTCCTGCAATTTCAAATGCACTTGTTTTAATAAATAAATACAGCGTTTTAAAAGCATACACAATCTGTGTAAAAATATTAGTCTGTGGTTAAAAGGACTTGAAAGGACTCGAAACTCAAAATGCAGGACTTGGGACTTGACTTGAGACTTTCTAGTCTTGACTTTGGACTTGACTCGGGACTTGCCTGTCTTGACTCGGGACTTGACTCGAGACTTGAGGGCAAAGACTTGAGACTTACTTGTGACTTGCAAAGCAATGACTTGGTCCCACCTCTGCCAAGTACAAGAGCGTATCTAGTCGATACCACTATGATTACGTCGATATATTTTGGCATCACAACATCTTCTGTCGTTTTTTAAAAATCTATATTTTGTTTATAAACTCAGGAAATACGTCCCTGAACACATGAGGACTTTCAATATGACCAATGTATGATCCTGTAACGACTTGGTATCGGTTTGATACCCAAATTTGTGGTATCATCCAAAACTAATGTAAAGTATCAAACAACAGAAGAATAAGTGATTATTACATTTTAACAGAAGTGTAGATAGAACATGTTAAAAGAGAAAGTAAGCAGATATTAACAGTAAATGAACAAGTAGATTAATTATTAATTTTTTACCACTTGTCCTTAATAATTTTGACAAAATAATAGAATGATAAATGACACAATATGTTACTAATTTTTCAACTTGTTTAAGTCAGGGCCCACGATTATCAATTCATGGTAGTAAATCGTCTTTATTGTAATTTTGTTAGCATGTTGGAAGTATATTAAAGCGTTTTCACGATAAAACTAACCAATTAAGACGATTAAAGAGCAGTTGAAGTGGGCCCTAATTAAAGCACCTGCTATGCCGGGGTGTCGGCGTGGGAAAGCGGCCTAAAGCAGTCCTCCTGGTCCCCGCTGTAGTTGCTCTCACCTGCAGCCCGCCACCATGCCCTTGAACGCCGGAGACAACGGCTACGGAAGCGTGGCCTCCCCGGGCCTCTCGGCCAGCGAAGCCGGTTCGGAGACGGCCTCTCTGCTGGTCCCGGACCTCGCACCCGACCAGCCGTGGCGGCCTATGAGCAAGGAGGACCTAGAGGTGAGCGCTGGGAGCCCCGGCTGGAGGAGGGTGCGCTGCTACCTGGTGCTGCTCTTCTGGCTGACTTGGTTGGCCATGTTGGCTACCGCCGTCGCCATCATCGTCACCAGCCCGCGGCCCGTGCCTGTAAGGCTCAGCTGGTGGCAGAAATCCTTATTTTTTCAACTGCAGCCTGACCTATCGACGGGGCAACAATCTGAGGGTAAGATAGTAAATTCAACATTGTTTTTTTTTTGTTATCCTGACTTTCTATGTTAAACCACATGTTGTCAATGGATTGTATTTTTAAAGCACTAGCTTGTTGATGACTCCCCCTAGTGGTCACGGCGTGTACAACAACTAAACCAGCTATTGTGTACAATTATGGAAGGTTAATGATACATAGACATAAAAGTAGTGCCTCAACTTACGAGCTTAATTGATCCTCTGACAGAGATCTTAACTCAAAACACTTTTGTCTCAAATCAACATCTATTAAAATGAATTACCCTTGTTTATCGCTGTCAGTTGGTCCTGGACATGACCATGCGGACATGAATGTCCGCAAAGTAGGAATAATTATATACACATACTGTACATATACATACATACATACATACACTGATGCATATAATCACATTCCATCAAACATATATTAACGTTGTTGCCCTACGGGAAACTGGGTAACACATGGCACACTGACAAAGCTTAACCTATTATACTATAACAATCTACAAGGTTAATATAGTTGGCTTCTCTTTTTTCCCCTCCATTTATCTGCTTTCTTTTGTATGTATATATGTATTGTTGAATTTGAAACAATTGTATTGTTGATAATAGAGGTCATTATTGTTGTTATTCATTATGAATAGTGCTATTTCTATTGGTATTTGTATTGCTCCTTGTGTAGTGTAATAATGTTCATTGTCATTTCTGTAATATTATTTATTTCTCTAACTGTTTCTTTGCAATCACTTTTACCATCATATTTGTTCATATCCTATTTGCTGATGTTGTTCTACTGTTGTTATTGCTATTATTGTTGTGTTTGCTGTTGTTGTCTCTCTCTTATCCCCCTCTGTCTTCCTTTTTTTCTCTTTCTATCCCCTCCTGCTCCGGCCCGGCTGCACCAAATAATAATATAAATCCATTTAATAAAGTCAAATACAAATAAGGCAACAAGTGAAGTATCCCAGACTTCTCTTTTGTAAAGTAAATTTGTAGAGCCGATATGGGCATCTACATCAACTATATGATATGCCTGAGTAGCTGGACAGGACCAAAAAAAAAAAGTAGGAGTCATTAACTATAAATCAAAAACACATTTACCACCTTCTAAATACATTTTTCAATGACAACAGGCACCGCCTTTTTAAAGGAACACACTCACGCACTCTTCTGTCATAAAACATCTCCCAGCTGCACACTTTAGATGCATATGTAAGTTTAAAAAAAAGTAAAGCATTCGTTGCTTTCCCTAGTATTTAATTAAATTACTAACAGGATAATTATTAAATTTATTTAATTTCTGTTTTGGGAAAGCAACTGTATTTTCCTAACAGTGCGAGTAAGTGACATTTGCTACACCAACTGATGGCAGCGGTGCTTGTATCTCAAATGTTTGCTTGCAACTTAAAGCATAATGGTTAGCCGTGAGACAGCTCTTATCTCGAAACACTCTTAACTTGGGGCACTCTTAAGTTGAGGTACTTGGATAGAATAAACTTTTATAAATACTACATTAATAAACCAATAGAACACACACAGCTGGGAAATGTAATGTGTATTTTTCGCCCATAGCCACAATGTAACTAGGAGGATAAACCGATTTAAACTTTGCAGCACAATTATATTTACTAAATCCACTGATTTAAAAATGTTAATTATGGTGAATATAATTTGCAGTAACGTTGAGTGGACTTAAGAGCTGTTTGTAATGTTTCCCCCCCTAATAACATCTTCCTGTGAGAAAGAGGTCACAGATACGGACGATGTTTAAGCCGTGAATGCGTTCACCGCAGTGGAAAGCTTTTCTCGTCTGTTCCGCTGTGGTAATACCCGCCTGTATGTCGCTGGGACTTCACAGAGGAAGGTTTGCCTGACGAAAACAATGCTGTGTCAAAACAAAAGTTCAGTCATTTAAGAGACCTCTGTGGTTTTCAAGCTAAAATGCTGACAATGTGGAGATGTAAGGCGTGATATGTACTAGGGATGTAACGATAACAGCGGTAAAACTCCCGTCGGTTAGTAAAACCGTTTTAAATTCAAATGATCGAAATATTGATTACTGCACTTTGATTGCAATTTCCTCATTAATTAACGATTTAAATTTACAGGTAGAAAAACACATTTCTGTTTTAGCAACTAAGATATTTCATTGTGTACATTGAACCTACAATCTGTGCTCTCTTAGAACAGGGCGATTGTTCTATACTCTGAGGAAAAGAGGCTAAGGGTTTATTTTTTACGCTGCGTTCAAGGACAGACGAACGGAGTAGGACAAAATGCCTGCCAGAAATACCATACCATACCCACTTTATTCATAAAGCCCAACCACAGTTGAAAAACAAAGGGCCGTACACCACAAACAAGTACAACTTTTGAAAAAGCAAAGGCATAGAACAGACTAAAACTTATCATTTAAAACAAAGGAAAGATCAGACTAAAAAAATCTACTTAAAAAAGAATCTGTCAACAATTCAGACTATAATAGTGAAGCGTAAGAAACACAAAACATGCAACATAGTAGCTTTGCTAACAGGGTCTATTAATTTGTTATTTTTTTAGATCATTTGGTTAAGAGTTCAGTGTGTGTATTAGTACTTTTTGAGCACATTCAACAATACAACGATAATGATTACTATAATGATATAGGTCACAACAACTGATATATGACATTTTCATGTTGCAACATCACTAATATGTACAGTACTGCATTTCCACGTTACAGTAGTAATACATAGCAAGTATTACTGTATGTCCACATAACTCATGCTAGATATGTCTTTTTTTTTTTTTGCGACTCTGAAGCTGTTTGTGAGCAACTTCCTTACTTCAAGTCTTTGGGCATTAGCGGGCTCATCCTGCGGGGCTTCTTTGGTCCCCGGTCTGTATCCCCGGTAAACGTCACTGAGACCGGGGAGCGGTCTGGAACACTGCCCCAGATCCAGCATCTGCTCAGCGAGAGCGACAAAGCTGGTGAGCTCAAAGAATTCCGCAATTGAAACATCCTTACCAAGCCAATGATGGCGTACCTTGTGGTCTCGCAGGCCTCAAAGTGCTGTTGGACGTGTGTGACGCGCAGATTTTGGATTCTCGGGATGAAGTCACGCAGGTCAAACGTGCTCTCTTGATCAACATGTCTTCAGCATTGCCGTACGTCCTAAAATACTGCATATTTCCCCACAGCATGCCCTTCGATTCTGGTTGGAGAAGGGAGTGGCTGGAATTTTGATATGTGATACAGATGAAGCTTATTCAGAAGAAGTAAGTGATTTTTTATCTTGGATGGTTTTTATTTGAATCATATTTGTGCTAGTAAGGTATTTTTACTACAGACTCTGTTGGCATGGAGAAGTATCTTGAAGGAGTTCAGCCAAGAAGAAGAAGAAGAAAGGTACTTTGGATATGTATATGATATTTAATACGTACATTGTTAGTGTTTTATGATTTGCTGTCTTTTAAGTTGGTGAATAATAAAAAAAAAAACACACGCCAATCCCAACCATGTGTTCATGGTGTGCCCATGGGCTCTGTCCAAGGCCCCTTTTCCTTTTAACAGACAAGAAGAGTCATGTAGATTATGTTGTTTCTAAACTCGGTTCCATAATGGCACCGGTGCCGATGTAATAAATTTAACATAACAAAACCCGACGCCAAACCACAGTACAAGACAATCGTTATCAGTGACAGTGCAGGAAGAAGCCAGAAATATGTTTGGTTAAAATTACGTATAAGCGCCCCGTTATTCATGAATTTACATTTTACATGCGCCTCTTCACGCACAATGGCTATAGTTTACACTTTAACAGATAAAAGTACCAAATAGGTACTTGAAAAACAGGGCCTGACATGGTACTTAAAAAAAAAAAAAAAAAAAAAGGTAAACATGCCCATTTTTGTAAATGATGTTCGATGCAAACTAGAAGAATGTACACCCGTGTTGCTTCAGGATTGTTGTCGTGAAACAAACCGGAGACCTCCTCCTACCTCCGGGAGGCTCCGCCCAGCAGCAGCTGAACATCACCTTGGTGGATGTGGTCATGAGGTCAGTGCTGCCGGCCTCGCCTCTCCCGCTGTCCGCCCGGGAAGTGGCGGTCGCCATTGAGCGCCACCTGCAAACACCTGAACACACGTGGCTCGGCTGGCAGGTAAGAAGTGAGCGGAAGCTCTGAATAATCCTGTCCCCTAAAAGACAACTCCTGTCCTGCCAGGTCGGAGGCAAAGCACCTCATGACTTGAGGAACCTGCTGCTGGTGTTGATGATGACCCTGCCAGGGACGCCTGCAGTCCAGTACCAGGAACTGGACCCAGTACAGGTTCACTCTACGACTCTTCAGTTTGTAATTATTGGCATTTATTTTTCAAGCTACGCTTTTTTTGGTGCCTTGTAGAGCGTTTCTCCTCATGATGGCTCATTGCAAGGAGCAAATAAGAGTGAAACAGCAGTGAGTTTCAAAGTAAAAGACCCTTCAATGTAAAACAGAAGCAATATGGACTAATTCGTCTCAACTGCTTTTTCAGTTCAAAGCCAAGCCGCGGCGTTCCACAGCGGCCCTCCTCTCCTCCCTCAGTCACATCCGAGCCCGAGAGGAAGCGCTCCTCTTCGGATCCTTCACCTTCCTCCCCTTCAACGCCTCCTCCTCCTCCTCAAACGCCACCCTGTCCCCCGCCCTGGCCTTCCTGCGCTCGTGGGGCTGCGTCCACTTCCTGGTTCTGATCAACATCGGACCCGAGCGTCACGCCCTGGATCCCGCCTGGGCGCCCAGCCTGCCCGAGGCCGGCGTCTTCGTATCCAGCACTGAGAAGGAGCGCCTGGGGGCCGTCACCCTGAAGACGCTGGTGCTGCAACCCCGTGAGGCCGTTGTTATCAAACTGTTTGAGCCGGGAAAATACTCATAAACAAATCAAAGAATGGAATAAATAACACTTCTATTATTTTTAGTAACTGACAATAAAGTGGTTAAATCCTCACTTGTGCATCCGTGCTTATCATTAGACTAAAAATCAAAGTGTTCCAAACAAACCACAAGCTAATTTGTCTTTGTGTCAAAGTGTATTCTCAGCCTTATGATTACAGCAGTAGTGCACAGAGCTGCAACACCTAGTTTGCCACTAGGTGGGGGTAGAGCGACACAACCCCGCTGCTATGGCAACACACAAAAAAACATTGTTTTTGGGAAAGACATCTGAAGTTTTCACTGATGACTAATGGTTGTAAACTCAAATCAACTCTAAGACGAATGTTTTTTCAATCTTTATTGAATTAAAATGTCCATTTTCTCTGTAATTAAATACAGTCAAGCCAACGTCCGTACTATTTGTTGCCTGTATTTTTAAAGATATGAATGTCCATCCATCCAGCCATCCATCTTCTTCCGCTTATCCGAGGTCGGGTCGCGGGGGCAGCAGCCTAAGCAGGGAAGCCCAGACTTCCCTCTCCCCAGCCACTTCGCCCAGCTCTTCCTGGGGGATCCCGAGGCGTTCCCAGGCCAGCCGGGAGACCTAGTCTTCCCAACGTGTCCTGGGTCTTCCCCGTGGCCTCCTACCGGTCGGACGTGCCCTAAACACCTCCCTAGGGAGGCGTTCGGGTGGCATCCTGACCAGATGCCCGAACCACCTCATCTGGCTCCTCTGGAGCCAATAATGGCAATTATTGTATTTGCCATTTTCATAGTTTATATTTTGACACATTACCGACATTGTGAGAATAAAAACGTTATTGCACAATTTGAGGAATGCATTTTGGATTGATTGATTGAGACTTTTATTAGTAGGTTGCACAGTGAAGTACATATTCCGTACAATTGACCACTAAATGGTAACACCCGAATAAGTTTTTCAACTTGTTTAAGTTGGGGTCCACTTAAATTGATTCATGATACAGATATATGCTATCAGATATATACTATCATAATACAGTCATCACACAAGATAATCACATTTAATTATTTACAATCCGGGGTGTGGAGGGAGGGGTGGGGGGGGTGTTAGGTTTGGTTGTTATCATCAGTCATCAACAATTGAGAACAGATAAATGGATTTTGGAACAGTGTAGGTCTGACTTGGTAGGATATGTACAGCAAGTAGTGGACATAGAGAGAGAGAGAGAGAGAGAGATCAGAAGGCATAAGAAAAAGTATCTGCATTTGATTGTTTACATTTGATTATTAACAATCCGGGGAGGGTGTTAGTTTAGGGTTGTAGCTGCCTGGAGGTGTACTTTTATTGCGGTTTTCAAGGAGGATAGAGATGCCCTTTCTTTTATACCTGTTGGGAGCGCATTCCACATTGATGTGGCATAGAAGGAGAATGAGTTAAGACCTTTGTTAGATCGGAATCTGGGTTTAACGTGGTTAGTGGAGCTCCCCCTGGTGTTGTGGTTATGGCGGTCATTTACGTTAAGGAAGTAGTTTGACATGTACTTCGGTATCAGGGAGGTGTAGCGGATTTTATGGACTAGGCTCAGTGCAAGTTGTTTTACTCTGTCCTCCACCTTGAGCCAACCCACTTTGGAGAAGTGGGTAGGAGTGAGGTGGGATCTGGGGTGGAGGTCTAGAAGTAATCTGACTAGCTTGTTCTGGGATGTTTGGAGTTTAGATTTGAGGGTTTTGGAGGTGCTAGGGTACCAGGAGGTGCATGCGTAATCGGAAAAGGGTTGAACGAGAGTTCCCGCCAGAATCCTCATGGTGCTTTTGTTGACCAGAGAGGAGATTCTATAGAGAAATCTCGTTCGTTGGTTGACCTTTTTGATTACCTTGGTTGCCATTTTATCACAGGAAAGATTAGCCTCTAGAATGGAACCTAGGTAGGTGACTTCATCCTTCCTGGTGATAACAATGTCACCCACTTTTATAGTGAAGTCATTGACTTTCTTAAGGTTGATGTGGGACCCAAACAGGATGGATTCCGTTTTACCCAAGTGTATGGATAGCTTGTTGTCAGCGAGCCAGGTGCAAATTCTACAGAGCTCAGCACTGAGGATTTTCTCCACCTGTGACTTGTCCTTGCCGGATACCAGCAAGGCAGAGTCATCCGCAAACAAGAACAATTCACAGTCGCATGCCGATGACATGTCGTTTATATATATTAGGAACATTAAAGGCCCTCATATACTGCCTTGGGGGACTCCACAGCTCATTGAGAGGGGGGGGGATACGGTGCCGTTCAGTAAGATTGCATCCAGCTTGATGAGGTTTTGTTAAATCCAATTGCTCTGAGCTTATCCAACAGTATAGCGTGGTTAACGGTGTCAAAGGCCTTCTGAAGGTCCAGCATGACCATGCCGCAGTATTTGCCCGCGTCCACCTCATGTTTGATGTGGTCGGTCAGATAGAGAAGGCATGTGTCAGTGGAGTGGTTAGTTCTGAAGCCGGATTGGAATTTGTACATGAGCTTATTAGTGGCAAGGTAACTATCGACCTGTTCATAAACTATTTTTTCCATTACTTTCGAAATGGAACTGAGAATAGAAACAGGTCCGTAGTTGCCAGGTTCCAATTTGCTTCCTTTTTTAAAGAGGGGAGTTACTCTTGCTATCTTAAAATCTTTTGGTACTTGGCCTTGTGAAATTGAGAGGTTTATTATGTGCGTGATGGTTGGGGCAATGAAAGGGGGAACTACATTTAATTTTTTATTTTGACCGTCCTTTTGTAAGACAAGAACACATCTTTCTTTTGTGTGCATTCTAAATAGTTAAAAAAAAAAAAAAAACTGAACGAGGCAGCTAACAATGCAGGTAATGACAATACGATCTATTCAGGGATGTAATAGTATTGCGGTTTCAAAATCTTCACAATAATGCCGTGACGGTATCAATGTGAGGTAACTGCATTTTCAAAACTGATGTAAAAGGATGTCCACTGTAGAGGACACTGTCTTTCTTAAAGTAAAAGTTGAGAGACACAGTGGATGTTCCCACACAATTTTTTGCACTTAAAAACACTTGTTTGTAGTAATAAAAATGAGTAGAATATTTTAGCATTATGTTTGTGTTTAATTAAATAAGTGTGTTTATCCGAAACATTCCTGCCACTTCATTTTACACACTTTGGTGGCATTTTAAGTCTTTTTTTTTGGGGGGGGGGGGGAGACACATAAATCACAATAATAATGTACCGTGTGGCCTTAATACTTTGATAATGTCACACTGTGAGGTTTTGATATTGTTACACACCTAACAGCGTTGATAAAGCGCTTTAAAAACCTCCAACACAGTTTACATGCTGTAAAAGTATGTGCGTAATATAGTAACAGGTACATTCATGATGACATGTAATATTTACAGTATTTTGCTAATTTTAAGCATTGCCAGAACTTGTTTTCTGGGGGCATTGATTTCAAAACAAACCCTATACTGTTGCTATGCGCTAAAGGTGTCCAATGTTTTTTCCTACTGAAGGTTGCACACTGAAAAATGAAAGCATGTGGGGGCCATTGTTATGTTTTTAATTTTCAAAACCAATGCAATATAAATATTTTTTTTTTACCCTTAATGGCTCCTATTAAGTTTGGTCCCGGAGACCCGGAAGGATCTCAGTCATAAACATTTCAAAAATAATTCATATATTATTATTATTATTTATTACTATTAATATTCAGCACTTAAATATCTGAGAAAAAGAACTGATTTTTAAGGAAAAAACACAAAATATGCTAAAATTTCCCAACTAAAATTATTGTGGTTCCAAAAGGGCCCCAATCCTAAAAGGGTTAAAAATAAGTCAGATGTATGTATGTATACATATACATATATATATATATACATACACACACATATATATAAGTATTATACACACACATATATACTGTATATATATACATACATACATACATATATATACACACACATAAATATAAGTATTATACACACACATATATACTGTATATACATACATACATACATATATATACACACATACATATATATATATACACATACATACATATATATATATACACACACATACATACATATATATACACATACATATATATATATATATACACATACATATATATATATATATATATATATATATATATATATATATATATATATATATATACACACACACATACATACATATATATATATATACACATACATACATATATATACACACATACATATATATATATACACATACATACATATATATATATATACACATACATACATATATATATACACATACATATACAGTATATATATATATATATATATATATATATATATATATATATATATATATATATATATATATATATATATATATATATATGTATATATTAACACACAGTATATCTCTTTTATTTCAACACTTTATTTTATGCTCTTTTTGTCAAAGAAAACGTTTTTTTTATATGACAAACACAAAATAATCTTTTCCCAAAAAAATATTTTAAAATGGAATATTTGATGTAAAATAATTGGAGCCTTGAATAGGTCAATAATTTAAAACAACATTGATTTTGATTCATCATTATTTTTGGACCAATGACAGCTTTAAAGAAAAAAAACATCAGCGTTATTAGTCATTAGTCAATATTGCAACATGTTCTAGTTACATTTTATCTGTTTGACATTTTATTTCCCTTTTTTTATATAAAAAAAACCCTACTTTTAGTATTTTTAGAATGTGCCGGGGGACGTTGAAAAATTACACACTTTGGACAGCCCTGCGCTAAACGTTTCAAATAAGAACACAAAACAGTGACCTACAATGTCTGCTCTCACCGGGATGGTTGTATCTTTCAGCACGGATGTCCTCCTTGAGTTGCTACATTCAGAATCATTTTCACTCCTCAGATTTAAAAAGAAAAATGCTTTCTAGCAATGTTACAATGGTCTCACGCTGCGTTTTACTGGTTGACAGCCTGTATTATCACATATCAAATTGGTTGTTGGTGGAGGTTTTTTTAGAGGGATTTAAAAGGCGGAGTCCTATTACCTGCATTGTTTGCTGCCTCTACTAGCTATTTTTCAATATTTAGAACAAAGGGAATGTGGATGATGGGCGAAATTCCCACAAAAGTGCAGTAAAAACACATTTAGTAATTTCAGTTTACTCTAAAATAGCCTATATTTCATGAAATAGGCATCAATAACATGTGCATCCACAATCACAACATACTGCCACAAAATCAAATAAGTCAGATATATTTCTCATTGTCAACATATACACTTTATACATGCAGTACCATACCTGTTTTCTTTGCTGACGTTGCATTTTACACACAGAAAAGAAAAAAAAGTACATGCAGTGCAATTTAAAAAATCTTACGTTCATCCTAAAGGAATCACAAGTCACACTGCGTAACAAGTCACAACAAGCACCTGTGTCGGCGTCATGCACGGATGAATCTCAATGAATAAGGAATAATAAATACACTTGCAAAAGCCCTCACAACAACAAGTCACAGCTGCACCAAAGAAATAATCACTTAATTATGTTCAATTAATTTGATTTGATTAGTTATTTAAGCACAGTGTTTTATTGTCCTATATTCAAACTGTGTGTAATGTTACAGTGGCCAAAAATATTAAATACATTTGCTCAATAAAGCCTTGCTTTTAATGAATAATTAGGCCTACTGCGCTACTGTGTTTTAATGTTGGCCACCTGCCTTGACTCACATATGAACTTTAAGTGCCATCCCATTCCTAACCCATGGGGTTCAATATGATGTCGGTCCACCTTTTGCAGCTATTACAGCTTCAACTCTTCTGGGAAGGCTGTCCACAAGGTTGCGGAGTGTGTTTATAGGAATTTTCCACCATTCTTCCAAAAGCGCATTGGTGAGGTCACACACTGATGTTGGTCGAGAAGGCCTGGCTCTCAGTCTCCGTTCTAATTCATCCCAAAGGTGTTCTATCGGGGTTAGGTCAGGACTCTGTGCAGGCCAGTCAAGTTCATCCACACCAGAGTCTGTCATCCATGTAATTATGGACCTTTCATCATGTTGGAAGAGAAAAGGGCCCGCTCCAAACTGTTCCCACAAGGTTGGGAGCATGGAATTGTTCAAAATGTTTTGGTATCCTGGAGGATTGAAAGTTCATTTCACTGGAAATGAGGCCCAACTCCTGAAAAACAACCCCACACCATAATTCCTCCTCCACCAAATGTCACACTCGGCACAATGCAGTCCAAAATGTAGCGTTCTCCTGGCAACCTCCAAACCCAGACTCGTCCATCAAATTGCCAGATGGAAAAGCGTGATTCATCACTCCAGAGAAGGCGTCTCCACTGCTCTAGAGTCCAGCGGCGACGTTCTTTACACCACTGCATCCCACGCTTTGCATTGGACTTGGTGACGTATGGCTTAGATGCAGCTGCTTGGCCATGGAAACCCATTCCATGAAGCTCTCTGCGTACTGTACGTGGGCTGATTGGAAGGTCACATGAAGTTTGGAGCTCTGTAGCAACTAACTGTGCAGAAAGTCTTTGCACTATGCGCTTCAGCATTTGCTGACCCCTCTCTGTCAGTTTACGTGGCCTACCACTTTGTGGTTGGGTTGCTGTTGTTCCCAAACTCTCCCATTTTCTTATACAGACAGTTGACTTTGGAATATTTAGGAGCGAGGACATTTCACGACTGGATTTGTTGGACAGGTGGCATCTTATGACAGTTCCACGCTGGAAATCACTGAGAGCGGCCCATTCTTTCACAAATGTTTGTAGAAACAGTCTCCATGCCTAAGTGCTTGATTTTAAACACCTGCCAAGTGATTAGGACACCTGATTTGGATCATTTGGATGAGTGGCCAAATACTTTTGGCAATATAGTGTACAATCAACGTTGTATCAATGTTTTGTGCCTGCTGGGCAGGGTTCAGATGCTCACACTTGATCAACGAACCGATACTTTGTCATTTGAGTAAAACCCCTCCACACCAATAATTCACATGGGGAAATTTCACCGTCTTTTTATATAAATATCAACTTACGCAACACTGAAAAGTCCTGGCCAATCAAATCCCTTCATCTTTGGTTGAGAATCCACTGTAAACGTTCATGAATAACACCCCACGGCCACTTTATTAGGAACACTAGCATCGCATCACCTCATAACAAAATAGCGGTCTCAATACCTAAGGTTGTGGCTATAGTGGGCGGGGCTAAGTTAAAGTATGTTAGCCATTATTGTCCACATGATCTCAACGTGTCCCTCGACTCGCAGCGCTCTCGGTCGCACGCGCACCAGTCCGAAGAGTCACTGGCCAGTACCGAGCGGTCTTTATTCAAGCGGCCTCCATCACTTGCACAATGGCGAGCTTTTGCTGGGCGACGCCGGCAACCCCGAGTAGAAGTTGCTCCGCGACTCGTCGGACGAGTGGCGCCGGATGTGGGCCTCCAGGGGCAAAGACATGGCACCGTTGGCCGGGTTCTTCACACCAGCCCCTTTGCCGAAACGGCAGCTCAGCAGCGAGCGCAGGTGTCTCAAGACGGACTTACGGCAGATGATGAAGACCCAGGGGTCCACGATGGGGTTGAAGGCGTAGAAGCGGAAGGCGGTCAGGTTCTCGTCGTCGCCGCAAAACGGGCGAATGGCGTTGATGAAGCCTGCGATCTGAAAGGACAGGAAGTAGATGTTGGAGTACTGTTTTTTTTTCAGACATTAAAATAGACATGTAGAAATTAGAATAAGTCCGTCAACTGTGTTTGTGCACCATTAGTGGTACGCAGGCTCCATGTAGTGGTACGCCAAATATTGGATTCATTATCTAAATACAGTGTTTTACTTTCCTATATTCAAACACAGTGTTACTGTTCAAACTATGAGTAGGTATATCAAATATACTTGTTAATTAAAACATTTGCTTTGTTTTGAATGAATACTTATGCCTACTATGCCACTGTATTTTATTTTATGTGTTTTGTCCTATCCAGTCACTAGGGCAGGGGTGTCAAACTCATTTTATATCAGGGGCCACATGGAGAAAAATCTACTCCCAAGTGGGCCAGACCGGTAAAATCACGGCACGATAACTTAAAAATAAAGACAACTTCACATTGTTTTCTTTGATTAAAAATAGAACAAGCACATTTTGAAAATGTATAATACACTAATGTTGTTGGGGTTCTTTCACACTTACATGTTGCGGTTAATAATTTATTTGTGGTTATTTATATTTTCTAAATAAATTATGTGATGTTAATTAGACAATTCATTGGTGTTAATTTTCAATCTATCAAGATAAAAAAAATTATATCAAAATCAAATTACAGGATGTTGTGTAGTTTGATCATTTTCCTCAACTGATGTATGAACATCATGTGGTTTATTTTGTACATATGTAGCATCATCTACAAAGATACAAAGAATTGCTATTGCGACATCCAGTGGACACATTTAGAACAGCTGTTTTGTTCATTCAAAAATGTCAGGTTAATTTTTACACTAAGCAAACTCATCCCGTGTGCCGGATAAAACCTGTTCGCGGGCCTGATCCGGCCCTATGGGCCGTACGTTTGACACCACTGCACTAAGGCAAATCATAATGTTGATGTAGATGCCTATATCTGCTGAATAGATGTACTTTCCAAAAGAGAAGGATAATTCTCTTGTTGCCTTGTTTGTAATAGACTTTATTAAACTGATTTATTTAAAGTTTGATGCAGCTAGACCGCAGCACGAGGCGATGGAAAGAAGAAGAAAAAGGGGGAAATTTTGGGGACAAAAGGGCGATAAAACAGAGAGACAACAACAACAACATCAGCAAATACGGTATGTACAAATATGACAGTAAAAATTATCGCAAACTGTATTTTAATGTTGGTCATTGTGGTGGTACTTGGAAAGCCAAGTGTTTTCTGTAGTGGTGTTTGGTGAAAAATGTTTGAGAACCACTGGTCTAGGACAGGCGTCGGCAACCCAAATTGTTGAAAGAGCCATATTAGACCAAACATACAAGAAAAAAATCTGTCTGGAGCCGCAAAAAATGTAAAAGTCTTATATAAGTGTTATAATGAAGGCAACACATGATGTAAGTGTCTATATTAGCTATAATAGCCTACTATCAAGATGCCCATGTTTCACAGGCTGACGCAAATCTTCGTTCCAGAATTTTTTTAATTTTAATATTTATTTTAAACATTTTTACAACAATGGAAAACATTCGTAAAACAGAGGTTTCTCAGGGTGAGATAACTCCTGGAAATTACTGGCTTAGAATGGCCAAAAGTATAGATGCCACCGCTTGATTCCCCTCGGGGTGATGGACGGCTGGCAGCGCTTCATAGCAGCAGTCGCCCTCCAGGGACCCAACTCCCCGCCCCTCTGTTGCGAGTTGTCGTGATTAAATGTAACATGTTTATGTGTGCATGGCATGGAGGTTTTTCCCCACTCCAAACTAGGCCCCCTTAGGAGCCCAGTCGAGATTGTGTTTTTTTACTCATCTTCTTCCCCAGCGTTTTACCTTTTTCTTATCTTTTACGGGGCGCCTCGTGGCGACCCATCAGCGTTCCTGTTCTGTAACCCTGTACACTGTTTGTTTGTCTAATCTTGAACGGGTTCGTGCTGAAAACAAAGTTTCGTTGTACTTGTGCAATGACAATAAAGTCCTATCCTATCCTATCCAAGTTAAAGGAAACAGCAGGCCGTCTTCTTCTAATGCAGGGGTCCCCAAACTTTTTGACTCGGGGGGCCGCATTGGGTTAAAAGAATTTGGCCGGGGGCCGGCCTGTATATATATATATATATATATATATATATATATATATATATATATATATATATATATATATATATATATATATGTATATATATATATATATTATATACTGTATATATATATATTCCTTGCGCACTGATTGACTAAAAGAGCGCGCACTTGATGTCACGTTATCGATGGAAAAATGCATTTTTTTAGACAATATGACTTGCCTGAGTGGCTAGGAGACACAGAGAGTAACAAGCGGTAGAAAATGGATTAGAAAGGACAGATTTTAACACATAATAATAAATAAATACATGTTTTTATTGTTTGTTTTTTTAACTTTTGGGACGGATTTTGGATGCTGGCGGGCTGTATCTGGCCGGCTGGCCGTAATTTGGGGACCCCTGTTCTAATGGTTTATTACAATCTTTGCAAGCTGGTTAAGGTTCACTGTGGTCTATAACGGTACATAAACAGCTATCTGAAATGAAGCCAATATTACATACAGATAATAAGTCATGAGACATGCAAATATAAATTATATACAAAGAGGACATACGTAAAGGATATTAAATGAGCTCAAATATACCTACAAACGAGGAATAATGATGCATTATGTCCCTACAGCTAGCCTAAATAGCATGTTAGCATCGATTAGCTTGCAGTCATGCGGTGACTAAATATGCCCGAATAGCACCCCAACAAGTCAATAACATCAACAAAGCTCACCATTGTGCATTCACGCCCAGCAACAACATTTTGGTGGACAAAATAAGACAAAGAAGGAGTGGCATGAAATACGTCTTTCTGTGCCAACGTCGTTGAAAGTTGTACATGTAAACAACCTACGGTGCGTTCAAGAACCGCCAAAAGTAGGACAAAACGGCGCTCGCCAAATACTCTCATCAGTGAAGCATGTTTAACATAAACAGTGGGATTTGTAACAATTAGGAAGGTTTGTGTCATGTTTGTCCCACGGAAACCATATTAAAACTAAAATTATATTTGTCCCTCATCTTTTTCCATTTTTATACATTTTTGAAAAAGCCGGTCTAGGATTTCGCTGGGGCCTAAAATGCCTGAATTTGCAACAGCTTTTTTTTAGAAAGTTGCAGCAAACGTTGCAATGTCATAAGGTAGTTATTCTCAAACTGTGGGTTGTGTACCACTAGCGGTACGCGGGCTCCATTTAGTGGCACGCCAAAGAATCACTTGATTAAAGTACAGTGTTTTGTTTTCCTTTATTCAAACACAGTGTTACTGTTCAAACTGTGTGTAATGTCACAGCGGCTCAACATATTAATTGTACTTTAATCAATACTTTGACCTACTACGCTACTGTATTTTAGTGTTGGTCATTGAGGTAGTACTTGGAGAGACAACTTTTTTCTGAGGTCGTACTTGGTAAAAAAAAATATTTTGAGAACCACTGCAAAAAGGCTTATATTTTTGTCAATGTTTTAACTGTTCCTTATCTTAACAAAAAATGGAAAAACAAATACTATATTAATATTTGACTTGTTTTGACATTACATCAGGGGTCTTCAACATTTTCCAGGGCAAGAACCCCAAAACTGATGGAGAGACGGAGTGGGGACCACCTTTGTTGCGCGTGACGTCACGTCCGGCTGCAGGCTGGTCACCGGCCCAAATACTTGGCGGGGAAACAAGCACCTGCCTCTAGGCAATGTTGCAATTTTCACAGCCAGCAAAGCAGGAAGAATGCGCTGAAAAGTACAGTAAGGCTCCACTTGGCTCGATGATAGTTTGCATTGGGTTTTGCCTTAGACATGCTACCGGTTAGCATTAGCTGTTTTGCATGCCAATTTCAACACCTCCAAATTTGATGATTAAAAACTAAGACGCACGTTACAATCAAACAGCTGGCGTGTGATATAAACACTCATAAGACTAGACTGGCACATTCAATATAATGGCAAAGACTACTTCCTGGCTAAGGCAACACACTGTTGTCTATACATAGTCTATGCAAAGTATATCATGTAATACTTGCAAATGAGACTCAGAAGTGTAAAAACACAATATATATTAACTGGACAGTACAGTTATTATAATCACTCACTGTCAAACGTTAAACTAAAGAAAATTAATTTTTTCCTTAAACAATTAACATTTATGAACACAAAAATATAGTGAAAATTGGTCGATTCCCAGGTGGTATGATTCAAAAGTGAAAGCTACCCATCCCTAGTTACTAGAGTACACATTTTGACTGAACTAAATATAAATTACCGTATGTTTCGGAGTATAAGTCGCACCAGCCGAAAATGCATAATAAAGAAGGAAAAAAACATATATAAGTCACACTGGAGTATAAGTCGCATTTTTGGGGAAATGTATTTAATAAAACCCAACACCAAGAATAGACATTTGAAAGGCAATTTAAAATAAATAAAGAATAGTGAACAACAGGCTGAATAAGTGTACGTTATATGACGCATAAATAACCAACTGAGAACGTGCCTGGTATGTTAACGTAACATATTATGGTAAGAGTCATTCAAATAACTATAACATATAGAACATGCTATACGTTTACCAAACAATCTGTCACTCCTAATCGTTAAATCCCATGAAATCTTATACGTCTAGTCTCCTACGTGAATGAGCTAATTAATATTATTTGATATTTTACGGTAATGTGTTAATAATTTTACACAAGTCGCTCCTGAGTATAAGTCGCGCTATGAAAAAAACTGCGACTTATAGTCCGAAAAATACGGTAAGTCATAACTTATTGGTCAGGTTCACCAATGAAGTGTCCTTCCTGTTGTACATGACAGGAATGTAGAGGGTCTTTAGTACTGTACATCAGTGGTTCTCAACCTTTTTTCAGTGATGTACCCCCTGTGAACATTTTTTTAATTCAAGTACCCCCTAATCAGAGCAAAGCATTATTGGTTTATGCATGGTTATTTCATCATCTCGAAATGTGGTTATCAAAACCAAAACTAAGATGAACTTTACAAACAGCTGGTGTCTAATATGTACAATATGTATAAAACAAAGACTTAGTTCATCTCAACAAAATACAAAAGAGAACATTTAGCATGGTGGCAAAACGACTTCCAGACTACAGCAACAAACTGAGAATGAATGTATATTTGCAAATAAGACTCAGAAGTCTAAGAAAACAAGATATAACAACTAGACAGCACAGTTAACATTATCAGCTCAGTGTCTAAACAATAATACATGTTATTATTAAATGAACATTTATTACCACATGAAAACACACAAAAGTACCAACGTTTTTTTACCATGAAGTACTGGAAATTGGTACCATTGAGTACTGATATTGATTCCAAGGATTTGGTACCGTATCAGTTCCTATGTAAAATATATCAACCTTTACACACAAAAACACTATCTCAAATAACACATTGCCACAAACGACCCAGCAATGCTTGTTATACAAGCTCGCTAAAACCGGTCTAACTGTATTATAAATTAAAATATTGATTTTGGGATTATGCATTTGGTTCAAACCCTCAAATTTGACATAACATAAATTGTTAGTCAAAGTTTGGTTTGTTGTTTAGTTTCATGTTTACTTTTGACACCTGACCTGCAGTTGAAAATTATCAATATATTAACAATATATATATATAAGCCTTGGCTTGGACCAAATCCCCCCATGTAACATTACATATTCGCATTACTGATGTCAGATCTTCTCATTTGCACTTTAGTGACCATTTAAAAAGCAATGTAAGGATACATTTGTTTGTTTTATTGTGAAATTTGGAGGTAACAACTATTGGGGCCTGACAATTAAGTGCAAAAGAGATAAATAAGTAAAATACAGCACTAAGTCATCAGTTTCTGATTTATTAAATTGTATAACAGATATTGCAAAATATCGCTCATTTGTAGTGGTCTTTTTTGAACTATTTGGAAAGAAAGATATAAAAATAACTAAAAACTTGTTGAAAAATAAACAAGTGATTCAATTATAAATAAAGATTTCTACACAAAGAAGTAATCATCCACTTAAAGTGCCCTCTTTGGGGATTGTAATAGAGATCCATCTGGATTCATGAACTTAATTCTAAACATTTCTTCACAAAAAAAGAAATCTTTAACATCAATATTTATGGAACATAAATATTTGAGAACCACTGCTGTACATTACTCATATGGTCTTAGCTCGGCACATTTGGAAGCCTCCTTGACCAGGTATTAGAAATAGTACCTCTAAGTACCCGCTTTTGCCAATGGAAATGCATCAATGGCGAGCGTGACCGGCCAATGGTGATTATTGAATTGGCTGTCATGAAGTCTACCTAGCAACAAGTGACCAGTGAAGATAACAGAAGGTTTTTTTTAATGAATCGCATTAAAAAAGCTTCTTATGAGTTTTCTTGGTATGTCGCCAACCTACTGTAAGTGCTTGGAGTTCCACCATGTTTTAAAATCAATAAACACCATGAGAGGCCCGTCATCCAGGCAGAAGCAGCTGGAAGCTCAAAGACAGACCACAGCTGGCCCATGAAGACATTTTCTCACCTGACTCTTCTTCTCAATCAACAGTTCTCCATAACCTCTGGGGAGCAAAAAAAAAAAAACGGTGCGCTGCTCTGATGGATTGTTTCTAGCCCAAATGTTTCCCTGTTGCTAGGGCCTCACTGCACGATGAATAGGGTGGCGACGGAGAACAAACAGGGAGAGCCAGAAAATGCTCAATGTGTGCGCCAGTCACGTACAACAACACAATAGCAAGCCATCACTGGCATCACAACTTGACAACTTGCCATCTTTTGTGTCTTGCGGCCTTCAAAGTGGAACAAAACATTGCACTTATTTTTTTTTAAGAAGTCCTCATGTTTATGTTTGGAAGCCTGTTGTCAGGACTGTTCTTTGTTTTGCGTCTTCTTAGTGACAACTCAAAAATACAGACTGTTTTCTTTCATAGCTTTGGATTTCGAATGAGCATTGCCATTACTTTAACTTTGGGGACAATAAATAAAAAATTAATTGCTTATACAAAATAAAATAAAACAAATATTATATAAAGTAAAGAAAATAAAGTCAAATAAATCCAATAAATCAGAGCTAAATAAAGATATTTGTATATTGCCCCCGTAGTTCTTGCACAAATGTAAATGTCTTTAAATACGCATAAACATTGAGACAACACACTGTCATGTACTAACCCCGTTTCCATATGAGTTGGGAAATTGTGTTAGATGTAAATATAAACGGAATACAATGATTTGCAAATCATTTTCAACCCATATTCACTTGAATATGCTACAAAGACAACATATTTGATGTTCAACATGATAAACATTTTTTTTTTGGCAAATAATCATTAACTTTAGAATTTGATGCCAGCAACACGTGACAAAAAAGTTGGGAAAGGTGGCAACAAATACTGATAAAGTTGAGGAATGCTCATCAAACACTTATTTGGAACATCCCACAGGTGAGCAGGCAAATTGGGAACAGGTGGGTGCCATGATTGGGTATAAAAGTAGATTCCATGAAATGCTCAGTCATTCACAAACAAGGATGGGGTGAGGGTCACCACTTTGTCAACAAATGCGTGAGTAAATTGTTGAACAGTTGAAGAAAAACCTTTCTCAACCAGCTGTTGCAAGGAATTTAGGGATTTCACCATCTACGGTCCGTAATATCATCAAAGGGTTCAGAAAATCTGGAGAAATCACTGCAGGTAAGCAGCTAAGCCCGTGACCTTCCATCCCTCAGGCTGTACTGCATCAACAAGCGACATCAGTGTGTAAAGGATATCACCACATGGGCTCAGGAACACTTCAGAAACCCACCGTCAGTAACTACAGTTGGTCGCTACATCTGTAAGTGCAAGTTAAAACTCTCCTATGCAAGGCGAAAACCATTTATCAACAACACCCAGAAAAGCCGTCGGCTTCGCTGGGCCTGAGCTCATCTAAGATGGACTGATACAAAGTGGAAAAGTGTTCTGTGGTCTGACGAGTCCACATTTCAAATTGTTTTTGGAAACTGTGGACGTCGTGTCCTCTGGACAAAAGAGGAAAAGAACCATCCGGATTGTTATAGGCGCAAAGTTGAAAAGCCAGCATCTGTGATGGTATGGGGGTGTATTAGTGCCCAAGACATGGGTAACTTACACATCTGTGAAGGCGCCATTAATGCTGAAAGGTACATATAGGTTTTGGAGCAACATATGTTGCCATGCAAGCAACGTTACCATGGACGCCCCTGCTTATTTCAGCAAAACAATGCCAAGCCACATGTTACATCAACGTGGCTTCATAGTAAAAGAGTGCGGGTACTAGACTGGCCTGCCTGTAGTCCAGACCTGTCTCCCATTGAAAATGTGTGGCGCATTATGAAGCCTAAAATACCACAACGGAGACCCCGGACTGTTGAACAACTTAAGCTGTACATCAAGCAAGAATGGGAAAGAATTCCACCTGAGAAGCTTCAAAAATGTGTCTCCTCAGTTCCCAAACGTTTACTGAGTGTTGTTAAAAGGAAAGGCCATGTAACACAGTGGTGAACATGCCCTTTCCCAACTACTTTGGCATGTGTTGCAGCCATGAAATTCTAAGTTAATTATTATTTGCAAAAAAAAAATAAAGTTTATGAGTTTGAACATCAAATATCTTGTCTTTGTAGTGCATTCAATTGAATATGGGTTGAAAAGGATTTGCAAATCATTGTATTCCGTTTATATTTACATCTAACCAGTGTTGGGTTAGTTACTGAAAACCAGTAACTAGTTACAGTTACTAGTTACTTTATTTCAAAAGTAACTCAGTTACTAACTCAGTTACTTACACCAAAAAGTAATGCGTTACTGTGAAAAGTAACTATTTAGTTACTTCTTTTTCCCCCCCTTTTTTTTTAAGGCTCCCATTAATGGCCTTTAGCCTTCATTTCAGTACTGTTATTGCACTGGAGAATAATACAATGTGTTGATCAACTTGACATGCATTTGCATCACTGAACTCTGCTAAGCAATGTGGTCTACATACAACACACAAAGACAAAGATATGTTTCAAAGGGCCAATTTATTTCAGGCCAGAACAAATTGACAAAACTATTTTAAATAGCTGCAACATAATGGCACTTTAACTTTAACTTTAAGTAAATAGGATCTTTGATCCTTGACACAACTTACATTTAACTAAAATGTTATTTTCTTTGTGCTCGACAAAAGAAAAGTAGTGAGAATGTTAAGACACTCGACTTCTGGCTTCACCATGATGTCTTGTTAGTTGTTATGAGAGTAGCGTATGTGTGTGTGTGTGGCCCTTTAAGATATGACGGCATGTGAGGTGAGTGACGTCAGTGAGTGAGTGGGCGAGAGAGGTGAGGGAACGGCGACAGTGAGCGCGTGCAGGTGCTCTAGCTTGGTGGATGGCTGCGTGCATAACACCAATAAAGTCACAAAGTTGCAACAAACCGCCGGCCACGTCATTCACCCTCAGCTGTAAAGACCCACTTCCGGGTAAAGTGAAGGTTAGCCCCGAAGTACATAGGCCCTGGAGGAACGTCTCCCCTGCGCTCTTCAACTACGGTATGGGAGCCCCCCCGCCCTCACCCACAGAAAGCACGCCTCTTCTTTTCCACCGCAGCGCTGCAATAAAACACACTCAGATCTTCTGTTTCTAGCCGATACTACATAAAAAGTAACGTAAAATAACGCAGTAACGCATCATCTAGTAACGGTAACTGAGTTACTGAATATAAAAAATAACGTGTTAGATTACTAGCATACTTGCCAACCTTGAGACCTCCAATATCGGGAGGGGGGTGGTTGGGGGCGGGGGCGTGGTTGGGGGCGTGGTTATTTACAGCTAGAATTCACCAACTCGAGTATTTCATATATATATATATATATATATATATATATATATATATATATATATATATATATATATATATATATATATATATATATATATATATATATATATATATATATATATATGTATGAAATACTTGACTTTCAGTGAATTCTAGCTATATATATATATATATATATATATATATATATATATATATATATATATATATATATTTATTTTATTTACATAGAAAAAAAAAAAAAATACTTGAATTTCAGTGTTCCGGGGGCTATCCATTAGATGGCAGTATTGTCCTGTTTAACTTCTCCGTTCATGATGAGTATATAATTTCGGCCACCGTGTTCAATGGAGAAGTCTGTTCTACAAAATGTACAGGCAACATACACCTTCCCCTTCGAACTGTCCTGGATGAACTGAAATTGGCTGTTGGCCAAGTATGCATTAAGATATTATGTGACTCGGACAGCACGCACGCAAAGAAAATGCCTTTAAGGTTTATTGGCACTCTGTACCTCTCCTTACGTCCGTGTACACAGTTTTAAAACATCATACATTTTATTTTTTGAAACCGATACCGATAATAATGAAACCGATACCGATAATTTCCGATACCACATTTTAAAGCATTTATCGGTCGATAATATCGTCAGCCCGATATTATCGGACATCCCTAGTTTTAATGACATTCAGACTTTACTTCAATCAGTAACGGAGCAGCATCTCCTCATCCGTGGCTCACTAGTGCAACAACAACACGGAAAATGTGTCCCATGAAAAACTGTCCGACCGGAACGCTCTGATAACTAAAGTTCCGTGGGTGAATTATGTAAACCCACTACACTGGTAGTTTTTAGCGCTTCCATAGCGAGATATAAGTTAGAACTTTACACTACTTTATATTAAAAATGGCAACAGCAGAAGATGAATGTCCCCTAATAAGAAGATAGAGAAAAAGAAGAAGCTTATCGACTACGGCATCGTCACGGACTACAAAGGCGGACGTGCACAAATTTTCAGGACTTATGCAGACCCCAAATACACATCAGAAGGTGCCAGAGTGTAAGAAAAGTTGTTTTTGCATAATATTGTGAAACAAAACGCCAGATGATATGTCTGCTAATGGGTGCCATTTTGCGGTCCTTATACACACACCATGGTAATACTTGTATCTCTGACTACGGTAGCCGTAATGGGCCGACAATCCATCAAGCGGTGCGGCTTCAAAGTCGTACAAAAAACATTTCGACAGATTTGCGAGCGCCGTGTGTAATGTTTTTTATTTTCAATAGAACATTTAAAGTTTTGGTGTTGTTTACTGGCGTCATATTGCAGTTTACACGTATCTCTTATGTCTGACTACCATCTAGTGGTCACACCATGTACCAAATAAATATTCTTTGCGGTCGGTAAGCACAACCAGATTTATTCCATACATTAGGCCCACTGTCAATTTTTAAGAAAATGAAAGGATTTTAAGTGCGCCTTATAGTCTGAAAAGTACGGTAATAACTGGCAGAGGATTGATCACATTAAAGGCCTACTGAAATGCGATTTTCTTATTTAAAAGGTGGTAGGAGATCTGTTCTGTGTCATACTTGATCATTTTGCAATATTGCCATATTTTCGCTGAAAGGATTTAGTAGAGAACATCGACGATAAAGTTCGCAACTTTTGGTCGCTGTTAAAAAAGCCTTGCCTGTACCGGAAGTAGCAGACGTTATGCGCGTGACGTCACAGGTTGTGGAGCGCCTCACATCTGCACATTGTTTACAATCATGGCCACCAGCAGCGAGAGCGATTCGGACCGAGAAAGCGACCATTTCCCCATTAATTTGAGCGAGGATGAAAGATTGGTGGATGAGGAAAGTGAGAGTGAAGGACTAGAGGGCAGTGGAAGCGATTCAGATAGGGAAGATGCTGTGAGAGGCGGGTGGGACCTGATATTCAGCTGGGAATGACTAAAACAGTAAATAAACACAAGACATATATATACTCTGTTAGCCACAACACAACCAGGCTTATATTGAATATGCCACAAATTAATCCCGCATAACAAACACCTCCCCCCTCCCGTCCATATAACCCGCCAATGCAAATCAAACACCCGCACAACACACTCAATCCCACAGCCCAAAGTACCGTTCACCTCCCCAAAGTTCATACAGCACATATATTTCCCCAAAGTTACGTACGTGACATGCGCATAGCGGCACGCACGTACGGGCAAGCGATCAAATGTTTGGAAGCCGCAGCTGCGTACATACTCACGGTACCGCGTCTGCGAATCCAACTCAAAGTCCTCCTGGTAAGAGTCTCTGTCTTCCCAGTTCTCCACAGGCCAATGGTAAAGCTTGACTGTCATCTTTCGGGAATGTAAACAATGAAACACCGGCTGTGTTTGTGTTGCTGCAGCCAGCCGAAATACACCACTTCCCACCTACAGCTTTCTTCTTTGCTGTCTTCATTGTTCATTGAACAAATTGCAAAAGATTCACCAACAAAGATGTCCAGAATACTGTGGAATTTTGCGATGAAAACAGACGACTTAATAGCTGGCCACAATGGTGTCCCAAAATGTCCGCTACAATCCGTGACGTCACGCGCAAACGTCATCATACCGAGACGTTTTCAGCAGGATATTTCACGGGAAATTTAAAATTGCACTTTACTAATCTAACCCGGCCGTATTGGCATGTGTTGCAATGTTAAGATTTCATCATTGATATATAAACTATCAGACTGCGTGGTCGGTAGTAGTGGGTTTCAGTAGGCCTTTAAAGTTAAAGTTAAAGTACCAATAGGGGTGTAACGGTACACAAAAATTTCGGTTCGGTACGTACCTCGGTTTAGAGGTCACGGTTCGGTTCATTTTCGGTACAGTAAGAAAACAACAAAATATACATTTTTGGGTTATTTATTTACCATACGGGTATTTGCAAAATCTTTCACCAAAAATATTTTTCTTAGTGGAATATTTGATGTGAAGTAATCGGAACCTTGGATAGATCAATAATTCATAATAACATTGATTTTGATTCAATATTATGTTTTGAGCAATGACAGTTTGAAAGGAAAAAAAACAGCTTTGTTTTATTAGTCAACATTACAACTTTTTCTAAATTACATTTAACCTTTAAGCTTTTTTATTTCACTTTTGTTATGTTTTTGTTTATTTTAATAGTATTTTTAGAATGTGCCGTGGGCCTTTACAACATTAGCTGTGGGCCGCAAATGGCCTCCGGGGCACACTTTTGACACCCCTGCTATAGATAATAAAAAATTAAATCTGATAAATCTATGGATAAACAGCAGAGCCTGGGGACGCATGCACGTTTATTAAAGATTAAAGTACCAATGATTGTCACACACACACACTAGATGTGGCAAAATTTGTCCTCTGCATTTGTCCCATCCCCTTGGGGAGCAGTGGGCAGCAGCGGCGCCGCGCCCGGGAATCATTTTGGTGATTTAACCCCCAACTCCAACCCTTTGTTGCTGAGTGCCAAGCAGGGAGGTAATGGGTCCCATTTTTATAGTCTTTGGTATGACTCGGCTGGGATTTGAACTCCAACCTACCGATCTCAGGGCGGACACTCTAACCACTAGGCCACTGTTTATCATAACTCCCTCGCTCTCTCTGTCTCTGCCCCGCCCTCAGGAATGCTGCTGCGCGCACAATTTGTTTTGTTTTTAACCCCTTCTTAACCCTGAACGTACATTGAAAATACACGCAACCCAGGGGGTGCTCCACTAACCACGTTAAACCCAGATTCCGAACTAACAAAGGTCTTAACTCATTCTCTTTCTATGCCACATCAATGTGGAATGCGCTCCCAACAGGTATAAAAGAAAGGGCATCTCTATCCTCCTTCAAAACCGCAATAAAAGTTCACCTCCAGGCAGCTACAACCCTAAACTAACACCCTCCCCGGATTGCTAATAATCAAATGTAAACAATCAAATGCAGATACTTTTTCTTTTTCTTATGCCTTCTGATCTCTCTCTCTCTCTCTCTCTCTCTCTCTCTCTCTCTCTATGTCCACTACTTGATGTCCATACCCCCCCCGCCCCCTCCACACCCCTGATTGTAAATAATGTAAATAATTCAATGTGATTATCTTGTGTGATGACTGTATTATGATGATAGTATATATGATAGTATATATCTGTATCATGAATCAATTTAAGTGGACCCCGACTTAAACAAGTTGAAAAACTTATTCGGGTGTTACCATTTAGTGGTCAATTGTACGGAATATGTACTTCACTGTGCAACCTACTAATAAAAGTCTCAATCAATCAAAAAAACCCTAACTCAAAATGCCGGACATTTGAGGCATTTAAGAAACTCCGCCCTGACAGCTCCACTAAAGAGGACATGTCTGGTAAAAAAAAGAACGTATGGTCAGTCTATCGTAGCCCGTTAGCTGCTAGCATGCCGTGTGTTGTGCCTCGGTGTGCATTGTTTACACAACGTGCGGTACGCTACTTAATATGTCCGTGTGGAAACTCGTTCGGTACACCTCCGAACCGAACCGGAACCCCCGTACCGAAACGGTTCAATACAAATACACGTACCGTTACACCCCTAAGTACCAATGATTGTCACATACACACACTAGGTGTGGTGAAATGTGTCCTCTGCATTTGACCCATCCCCTTGTTCACCCCCTGGGAGGTGAGGGGAGCAGTGGCTGGGGAGAGGGAAGTCTGGGCTTCCCTGCTTAGGCTGCTGCCCCCGCGACCTGACCTCGGATAAGCGAAAGAAGATGGATGGATGGATGGAGGTGCAAGTATGCAAAAGCAAGGCACATACTGCCCAGTGTGAGTGCACCGGTGGCAATATTTGCTCATGATAGTCACGATAGTTGCTTCTGATGAGCAGTGCCACCCTCCGCTGTGGTTTTTGTTCCTTCACGCCACCCTGCCTCTTATGGTCCTCTAAGCAGAGTGTAGAGGGACACAATTCACGGCTGTCTGCTCCCAGCGCCAAAGGCCACAGGGACAAACGCCATGATGTGTCAGACTGTCTTTAAACATGAGAAGATGAGTGTGTTGGCCTGAGGTTGCAGCTGGGAGGTGGAAAAGCCATAAAAGAGGCGAGAGGGCAGAGCACGGGGCCAGAAAAGACACTTTTGGTGGGACTTATGGGAAGAGCGCTAATTGGAAAGTACAATGTTTGGTAAAAACTCCCGCCTGGTCGTCTATCATCGTGTCATCAGCCACCTTCGTCCAAAACTAAGACTGTATGTCCAAGAGAAATGTTTTAGTAATCCATGAAGTCTATTCAACTCATTTGTACTGGTGGGTAACAGAAAATAAAACAGTCCGAGAATAGTCAATCTTTTTATGAGCGTGAAAATAGTTTAGAATTCATTTTAAAAAGTAGGTCATTGTAAATACATGATAAGCTGACTGTTTACAAAAATGTGATTAAAGCAGAAATAAGTAAATGAATACAACAATGGATCACTTTGCTACAAGATTTACTTGCTGAAAATGGACAAGAACAGGCAATACAGTGCCTTGTACACAGTATGAAATGAAGTAATGGTAAAGGAAAAATTGTATTAAGATAAAAAAAAATCAAAAGTAATTGTTTTTTTTTAAAATATCAGTTTATTAGGGCTGCAACTAACGATTAATTTGATAGTCGATTAATCTGTCGATCGTTACTTCGATTAATCGATTAATAATCAGATAAAAGAGACAAACTACATTTCTATCCTATGCAGTATTTTATTGAAAAAAAAATGCATTCTGGCACCCTACTTATTTTGATTATTGTTTCTCAGCTGTTTGTAAATGTTGCAGTTTATAAAAAAATGTTTATTAAAAAATAAAAAAAATAAAAAAATAAAATAAACATTTTTTAATAAAAAAAAAACAACAAAAAAAACCTCTGCGCATAGCATAGATCCAACTAATCGATGACTAAATTAATCGGCAACTATTTTAATAATCGATTTTAATCGATTTAATCGATTAGTTGTTGCAGCCCTACAGTTTATATAATAAAAACTAAGAAATTGCAAAAATGACAAATTATTCAATATAATATTAAAGTGTATGGAACTAAATTACAAAATATATACTGTTAAGTAAAACAATAAATCATAAGTAAAATCGTTCAATTGTTTTATTTTTTTTAAATAATAAAAAATATAAGTTTTGATAATGACATACTTAATTCTAAAAATAAGCTATGTAACACGTCGCATGCACACACAAACACACACATCTATATATATATATATATATATACATATATACATACAGTATACTGTATGTATAGTACAGGCCAAGAGTTTGGACACACCTTCTCATTCAATGTGTTTTCTTTATTTTCATGACTATTTACATTGTAGATTGTCACTGAAGGCATCAAAACTATGAATGAACACATGTCAGAGTGTCCGCCCTGAGATCGGTAGGTTGGAGTTCAAATCCCAGCCGAGTCATACCAAAGACTATAAAAATGGGACCCATAACCTCCCTGCTTGGCACTCAGCAACAAAGGGTTGGAGTTGGGGGTTAAATCACCAAAATGATTCCCGGGTGCGGCGCCGCTGCTGCCCACTGCTCCCCAAGGGGATGGGACAAATGCAGAGGACAAATTTCACCACATCTAGTGTGTGTGTGTGACAATCATTGGTACTTTAATCTTTAATCTTAATCTAATGTAGAGTTATGTACTTAACAAAATAAATGAAATAACTGAAAACATGTTTTATATTCTAGTTTATTCAAAATAGGCACCCTTTACTCTGATTACTGCTTTGCACACTCTTGGCATTCTCTCGATGAGCTTGTGTTCATTCATAGTTTTTGATGCCTTCAGTGACAATCTACATAGTCATGAAAATAAAGAAAACACATTGAATGAGAAGGTGTGTCCAAACCTTTGGCATGTACTGTACATACTTATATACACATACATGTGTGTATGTATATATATATATATATATATATATATATATATATATATATATATATATATATATATATATATATATATATATATATACGTTACATATGAAGTTATTACTGTATATTGAAGTTTTGAAAAAATTCAGTTTGCTGAAAGCTTTACTTAATTAAAAAAAAAGAAGTCAGTGAAATCACACATTGTTGGCTAAACTTTTGAAATAAAATAAAAATAATTTAGAAGTTTAAGCTATAATGAATACATCAAGCCAGGGGTGTCAAACTTATTTTAGATCGGGGGCCACATGGAGAAAAATCTACTCCCACGTGGGCCGGACTGGTAAAATCACGAACACGATAACTTAAAAATAAAGACAACTTCAGATTGTTTTCTTTGTTTAAAAATAGAACAAGCACTTTCTGAAATTGTACAAATCATAATGTTGTTGTTGTTTTTTTTTTTTACAATTACCTGTTGCGGTTAGTAGTACCGTATTTTTCGGACTATAAGTCACAGTTTTTTTCATAGTTTGGCCGGGGGTGCGACTTATACTCAGGAGCGACTTATGTGTGAAATTGTTAACACATTACTGTAAAATATCAAATAATATTATTTAGCTCATTCACGTAAGAGACTAGACGTATAAGATTTCATGGGATTTAGCGATTAGGAGTGACAGATTGTTTGGTAAACGTATAGCATGTTCTATATGTTATAGTTATTTGAATGACTCTTACCATAATATGTTACGTTAACATACCAGGCACGTTCTCAGTTGGTTATTTATGCCTCATATAACATACACTTATTCAGCCTGTTGTTCACTATTCTTTATTTATTTTAAATTGCCTTTCAAATGTGTATTATTGGTGTTGGGTTTTATCAAATACATTTCCCCCAAAAAATGCGACTTATACTCCAGTGAGACTTATATATGTTTTTTTCCTTCTTTATTATGCATTTTCGGCCGGTGCGACTTATACTCCGGAGCGACTTATACTCCGAAAAATACGGTATATATACTTTGTCGCTATTAATATTTTCTGAATAAATTATGTGATATGTTCAGTCAACTCATTGGTGTTAATTTTCAACCTATCAAGATAAAAAAATTACATAAAAATCTATTTACAGGATGTTATTCATGTAGGCTGATCATTTTCCTCGACTGATGTACTAACATGTGGTTTATTTTGTACATATGTAGCATCATCTACAAAGATACAAAGAATTGCTATTGCGACATCTAGTGGACACATTTAGAACAGCGTTTTTCTTCATTCAAAAATTTCAGGTACATTTTTATACTTAGCAAACTCATCCCGCGGGCCGGATAAAACCTGCTCACGGGCCTGACACCCCTGCATTAAGCTTTCCCAATAAGAAACAGAATATATTAAAATAAATACCGTAAGCTCAAATTTGCTTAAAGCTTTATTGGGGGAAAATGGTAAAAGTGTGAAGCTGCACTTTAACAATTATCGCTGTTTCTAATACTTTCACCCTTTTGTGATGCAGTTTGACGATGGATGTCATTAGTGAGGTGTACCTAATGAAGCGTCCAGTGAGTAATGGTCATGACACTGCAGCACCGTGACATCAGCAAACACCGTAAGCCAGCATTAACTCTCATCACCTCACCACTGAGTCATCACTCCAATTACTGTCTCATGACATGTCCCGTGGACTTTTCCAGGGGCGGTAATGTGCACACCTGCACCCACTTTGCAGCGCGCGCCGTTGCTTGGCAGCGTCACACCAGCCGATGATGACCGACCGCCACAGCAGCTTCCAAGAAACAGAACACACTAATGGATGTCTACAACGTTGGACCTCCCACTGTAATTTCCCCATCTCTGGGCCCTGGAGAACTCTTCCCAGACTTCCTGATTCTGTTTAACTGTCCAATCATTACACAGCACATTACTGCCTTTTAGTGAGCATCATTTACAAGAGTTGGTAAAGAAAGAGACACTTAATGCTTCCACAACATTACGTACACAATCTAATGAGATAAGAGTGGCATGAAAAAAATAGAAGCTAACCTAGCTACGTAGCCAACGTGTTAGCATAGCAGTCTCAAATGCAGATAGAAACTAAATAAAAAAAAACCCTGACTGGATGGATAGACAGAAGATCAAAAATACTATTAAACCATGAACATGTAAATACACGATTAATAATATTCAGCTTTGCGAAGCTAAAAAAAATAGAAGCTAACCTAGCAACGTAGCCAACGTGATAGCATCAGTCTCAAATGCAGATAGAAACTAAATTAAAAAAAACCCTGACTGGATGGATAGACAGAAGATCAAAAATACTATTAAACCATGAACATGTAAATACACGATTAATAATATTCAGCTTTTTGAAGCTAAAAAAATAGAAGCTAACCTAGCTACGTAGCCAACGTGATAGCATAGCAGTCTCAAATGCAGATAGAAACTAAATAAAAAAAACCCTGACTGGATGGATAGACAGAAGATCAAAAATACTATTAAACCATGAACATGTAAATACACGATTAATAATATTCAGCTTTGCGAAGCTAAAAAAATAGAAGCTAACCTAGCAACGTAGCCAACGTGATAGCATAGCAGTCTCAAATGCAGATAGAAACTAAATTTAAAAAAACCCTGACTGGATGGATAGACAGAAGATCAAAAATACTATTAAACCATGAACATGTAAATACACGATTAATAATATTCAGCTTTTCGAAGCTAAAAAAAATAGAAGCTAACCTAGCAACGTAGCCAACGTGATAGCATAGCAGTCTCAAATGCAGATAGAAACTAAATTAAAAAAAACCCTGACTGGATGGATAGACAGAAGATCAAAAATACTATTAAACCATGAACATGTAAATACACGATTAATAATATTCAGCTTTGCGAAGCTAAAAAAATAGAAGCTAACCTAGCAACGTAGCCAACGTGATAGCATCAGTCTCAAATGCAGATAGAAACTAAATAAAAAAAAACCCTGACTGGATGGATAGACAGAAGATCAAAAATACTATTAAACCATGAACATGTAAATACACGATTAATAATATTCAGCTTTTCGAAGCTAAAAAAATAGAAGCTAACCTAGCTACGTAGCCAACGTGATAGCATAGCAGTCTCAAATGCAGATAGAAACTAAATTTAAAAAAAACCCTGACTGGATGGATAGACAGAAGATCAAAAATAGAAAAATAGGAATCGGCGTTTTTTGACAGAACAAGGAGGTGGAAACATTCCGTTTTGGGGCTTTGTGGTACAGACAGACATTAAGGGGCCAAAGAATGGGGTCCGGGGGATGTTGGATGACAACCTCCTGGCCTTAACCAGAACACTGGAGTTGGGTCGGAGGGGTCTTGAAGTCTGATCCCCAAAATACAACATCTTAGAAAAAAAAGTCAATATTTGGAGAGAATCACCAAAAATCCTTCTCCTTTAAAAGGAACTGCACTTTTTTTCCGGAATGTTGCCTATCATCCACAGATTGTTTGAGACTTTTATTAGTAGGTTGCACAGTGAAGTACATATTCCGTACAATT